>NC_088777.1:53544702-54144702 GCF_954871325.1 Gordionus sp. m RMFG-2023
ACCAGGTGGTAAACAAAGGACCGGTTTGGTGGCCTCGATCCTAAGTGCCAGGGTGTGGTTACCCTTAAGTAATTTGGCTTTCCCGGCTTACCTAATACATCCTCTCGTTATTTTATGCTATTATTCCTCGCTCAACCAACCCCTAAATTTTTCGCACCCACACTTATTTATGCTTTTTCTAGGGTTCGCTTTTGTGACCTTTGCTATATCGGCCTTAGTTTCCCTAATCTTTGAATTGCCTATTATAAACACGACACGATTATATGTTAGAAGATTACAGGAACGAGAATAATGATCGTAATCTTTTTTACGAATTTCAAAAATTAAATACAACATCATTATATTATTAATATTGATTGATTTTTCTTCTGCAAAATCTTTAACACATTTTTTTTCCCCCAATCGATATCATTAAATTATTTTCATATTTAAATATTATATTTAATATATTTACATTTAATCCCTCAAATTTTATACTTGTAATTTATAAATATATTTCATTTTACAACAATATTACTTGTTTTACCAACTTGTAAATATAATATATGCAAAATTAGTTTTAACACACATTTTTACTACTTTTTATTCTTCTTATAAAATTATGATAGCTTCTTAGCAATTTTTCATCATCATGTTTAATCATTAGTATTATGTTAGATATTTATTACGATTTGAAAATAGATGATATATGAGTTTGCTGTGTCGATTTAATCATTCTATTTTAAAGGAAATTAAAAAACGTTTCCCTAATAACGTTTTAACGTAAAGAGTGAGAGTGAAATGCTGCAATTGTGAATACGAATTCTCTATTGTAATATGGGGAATAATTGATATATTATCACTAACATTATCCCTATCAGCAACAATAATTTAAAGAATCGTCAGTTATCAAAGTTTTATCGTGTTTACTCTCTTCCTCTCGATCGACTTTTAGGTTAACTCTCACGTGTCCTAACTCGCAATTTAGCTGTCCCGGCCTGCCACTTTCAGCGTTACACGTGCCCCTCAACCCCTGATATCTATATCATAAGTGGCTCCACCATGGGATTTGTAAGTCACCTTTTGCTAGCACTCCAAGTGTAACGCACTCTCTTAGTAGAGAATATGTAAATTGTAGGCATGCACGGGAAAAGGCTCTGTAGATTTTTCGATTCACTCAAATAACTTCATCTTTTTCAAGGTTCCCATCATGTATAACTAATTTTTAGAGGCATACGGTCAATTCGATAGCGTAAAAAAAAAATTTTGGAAGTCGGAGCTAGCCAAATTGCGCGATAGACGTCGCGCGGTAACCATGACGCAGTCCCATTCAAAAACCATAATCCTTTTTTAAAAAAAATATACATATCGAAGAGAATTTTTATTCAATGCCAAAGGCAAATGAATTTTCTTTGACTATCTTATAAAACAAGTCATGATTTGGAAACAGCTATAGCTTCCCACTAAGATGATCCCTTCACAAGCAGTTAATGTATACCCGAGATCTTCAATGCCAAACCCTATAAATTTTTTAGCTCGGATTGACCGGCCCGTTATTTAAATATTTGCTGAACAATATCCCACCCCGGTCTTTTACAAAAAGTTAGGTCCGACCCGGTTCGTTAAAATCGCCTCTTTAACATTTTTTTCTACGAATCCTCCGGCCATCACATTTTTTAGTCACTATCTAATTTTTTTTCCCTATATATCGCTATTTGTATCTCAACACGCGCTTCATACATCAGTTTTGATATCTCTGCCTTGAATTGGAATCATAGATAACTTGTTTAATTTTTTGTTAGATTACTAATTTAGTATTTTTTAAACATCTCACCCTTTCACTTCCCAACTTTATTTCTGTGAACATTTCTCACTTAAACAAGACAGACCTAAATAACACATTTTTCAACGTTGTTTTTTTTTATTAAATAAATTATATGTAAATAAAATTATTCAATGTTCCCATTTGCATTCATTTGGGACATTCATATGTAAAAAAAAAAATATAGAAAAATTTACGATTTATTGTGAATGATAAGAAATAATTGCGATTGCTATTTAAAAGTAAAACATAACTATATTTTACATTTTATACATCTGAAATCTGGAATAACCATCTATGCATTTCTTAAATCTTTGCACTTACCGCCGATGCCCAGTGCCTTGCTTATCATACATCTGCGATCGGGTAAAAACTATTCAATTTCCTTTTTTCTTTTCCAATCCGCGAAGTAGGTCTATTTCCTTTCTGGCCATCAATCCTTTCACTATCTGAGCTACTAAAAGTGATATACGTTTATGACATACAATAATACCTAGACTGACAATGCATTCTTCATTAAAGTTTGGGTCAGACATAGGAATAAATTGGCCTCTAGTTTAAAAAATTTTACTAATGATATGGGTTATCAAAATGGCGTCCCCAGCTGTTTTCATTGATGTACACTTTTAACGAATGTTTCGTCGGTAGGTATTATTATATGTCATTGATGTTTACTATTTTTGTTACATATAGGTTTTATAGAGAAACCATGAATCCATTACACGGGAATCTAATGGCAGAAAGTTCGCCTAAATAAACCTTTCCAGTTTTATGTCAGTTCTGTAGAGTTCAATTAAAATATCCTGGAGATCCACCCGACCTATATCACCCTTAGAGTCTTTAACTGGCAGGAATTTCGATATTGAGGAAAAACGGATACCGATCATCTTTTTATTCCTGATTTATGAATATATACCGTTAAATGATGACATGACCGATTTGTTATCAAACGTGTTAAAGTTAATTCCAAGGAAATTTTTTCGATGTACTTGTATTTGTTTTTATTTTCCAGACGATTGAAATGAATAAAATATTAGATTGTTCAGCTAAATTCTTAATAATTATAAGTGTCTATTAAAAAAATTTTAAATTATCCAAAGGCAAAAATTCTTCCTCGGGGGAAAGTAAAAAAAAAAAATTATTTAAATTCTATATTAAATTTATGTAGATCATTATTTTGCTCAAAGGGTTTTCTTATTATTTGGGATATTATCATTATTAGAGATATCATATACCTCAAGTTCTAGCCAAATACGTTTTAAGGGTCACCATAATTCTCAATTTCTACCTTTGGAGTCTTTCTCTGGTATTATAGATGTTGAAGTCTACTAAAAAAAAAAGTTGCAAAAATGAAGAAAAATTTTTATACTTTCTTGACTCTGTAAATATTAAAGTTTTCCTAAATGAAAAATAACCTATATTCAATACTTACAAATTTTCATCAAATTTTTATTATAGGTAAAAATTGCCGGGGCGGAAGGGGGGGGGGGGGTTGGGAGGGGTAAGTAAAATAAATCTCCCCGCATTCGATAAGAATGTATCGGATCTGATGGCCATTGGTCAATCAATTCTATAGAAGATAATCTGTCAAGAAACGCCATGCAAGCATCGCACAACTTTAAGATATATTTTAAAGTTTTATTCTTCTTCCAAATACATTAGATTTTCTGTATTATTTAGGCAGAGTACCAATAAGCGCTGGCACAAACGAAAAAAACTTTTCGTTCATTTACGGAACACAACGGAAAATCGATTTGAATGAAACAGCTCTACTTTACAGAGTTTCTATCCTCAGTAACAGATAATACTTATTGGAAAATAAACTCGATCGAAAAACAAGATTATATTTCCATTTATACGAAAGATATTTAGATTAAACTTTTTCTGGTGTTGATTATTTTTAAAAATAAACCCCACCCCCCTTTCCCTTCCCTGTATATAACGTTTGGCTTAGTGGATGATTTAGCCTTTCTATCATTATTTTATTTTTTCTTACCATTGCCTTTCTCTTCCCTTATCTTTTGTATTAAATTCAAATAATTGGCACTTTAAATTATAAAATTAAAGCTATTTTTAAAATAAATTTTATAAATTATTAATGAGATTTAAGAATAAATTTGGCGAATTAATATACCTTGTAATCATTTAAAATAAATTTTTAAATTGTTTTTTTTTTTAAAAAAAATTCACCTATTTTAAAATTAAAATTAATAAAATGGCATCAATTAACCAATTTCCTCCCATGAATTTATGAAATAATTTAATAAAAACCCACTTAAATATAAATTTTTTTATAAAAAATCTAGATTATATATTGAACTGAATATTCTAATTTTTATAATTGTTAGGTTTAATAAAATTAATATTTTCGTTATAAATATGGATGAGGAAAGAAACAAAATTAGCTAAAACAAAATGGGTAGAATATATTTAGACACTATCCAAAACGTTAGCCTAAATGGTACATCATCGATAAATGACAAGTGCGTTCCATTCGAAAATACAGTGCTATTTGATAAACGAGACATCATGACGGATGTGAATTTGGTGACAGCTTATATAATCTTGTTATTGGGGATAATAGGTAATAGCCTAGCAATTGGAGTTAACAAGTCCATGAGCGTTCGTCTCAAAAATAGCAACAACCCATCGGCTAATTCCCTTTACATTAACAAGTTTATCCTGAGATGTTTCTTTATATTCAGCCTGATAACCGTTTTAACGCAAGTGGGATCGCCGCTCATGAAGATACACGGTGATACTTTATGTTGCCAAACTTTCTGGAACTCCAAGAGTTGGAATTCATACTTAGCCAACTTTCATTACCCCATTACAAAAACTCTCATGGCTTTCAGTTTTCTTTTATATTTCATATTTTTCGGGGTGCAAATGATTGCCGTCAAATATCCTACCTGTTTTAATAGCTTGGTGACCAAGCGGAGAGTGATTTGGATCATGGTGATATGCTTCGTCTATTGTGTAATCTGGTATGCTCCAACCTTCAAATGGTATTACGTTACCAAGGTACTCATATGCCCTAATAAACTACATAGGGCCAGGTTCTTCGAAGATAATACAATGTTCTATAAGGGAATAAGAGAAACGAGTATGACCATTTTTATTTATGCCTATGAACTTCACTTGCCCATTACAAGGGAAGCGCGACACCGCTGGGCGGCTTACGAAACGCTGCGGGAACTATGCGTCAATATAATTCCTTTCTTTGCTCTAGTCGCGATAAAATGGATAGTGGTTCGAAATAGGCGTACTACCGCGACTGCCTTCAAAATTATAAATTACGTAACTCCTTTACGGTTGAATGAGAGGGTAGGCAACTATTTCCAAGTAACACCACGCGGTGCCGCAGCGAATAATATCAGGCGATCGAAAGAAAGAGAGCAGCACTCGAAGACTCTGATAATCTTGAGTATCGAATTCGTAATATTTCTGTTGCCTGCAAGTATAATGGAAATCATAATTGATCATTTAGTGCTACATTACAATAGAAGGTCTGTATCTCATTGGTACACATTTCTGAATACCTTACAATACATGTATTACAGCCTCACATTTTACGTTAACGTGTGCTTCAACGATGTTTATCGTCAAAACGTTTTAAAATACCTTAGCAAAAAAATACCGACGCAAAAATAAATTTATTTTAAAAAAAGATATTGCATCGTTACTATATGTTCACAAGATAATGTAACTTGTATCTTATTTTTTTTGTAGTAAAATTTGTAATTTTGTCTCCATATGATTTTAGCCATGAGTTTTATTTACCTCAATTTAATACTAATTGTATGTAGGAATAAATTCCTCACAAAGTAATTTCTTTGAAATGTTATATTAATTAGGATAGAATTTTAGCGTTTAATAATACAAGGGCATATCCGGAAATGGACGTAGGGAGAGGGGAGGGGGGGGGGTGGAATCACTCCTTTCTCTCTAATAAAATGAATACATTATGTTTTTTATCACAAACAATAGTAAGAAATGATTTGAATTTGATCCCCATATTCTTTTACTTTCTATCATATAAAATGATTATTAGGATCTAAGGCAGTTTTGTTTTTTTTCAAATTTTTTTTTAAAACACTTTTGATTTTAAGGTTTTATGGGTTCAGATAATATTTAATCCTATCTCCAAATTAAATAAATTTATTTGGGTGAAATGATGATAAGGAAGAAATTAGTTTGACAATCGATGTCCTTTAGATTATAATATGAGAATTACCAAAATCTATGATAACGAAGATATGTGTGGCGAGATAGGGAAATCAAATTGCCGGAACTAAAAAAAATTTGGAAGATTTAACGAAGGAAACAAAGGTTGGCAAAAGACAAAGGCGGAAATAGTCAGGAGAGGAGATGGAAAGAATGCTGATTTACCCAAATGCCAAGAGACCACTTTGATAAAATACCAAAGTAATTTAACATCTTAAATTTTTATGGGAGAAAAAAGTAAATAAAACTTTTGTTTTACATAAATGAATTTAATTTAAGATACTTATAAAAAGTATAATATTGGAAAGTAAACAACACGGCTATGAAAAACTGCTGAAATAAAATCTCAAGGGAAAAAAACAACTCAAGAAATTAAAAACAGGAGGAAAAAAAGATCTGTTAAGATTAAAAGTCTGCTGAAAAATAAATTTTTTATATATTTAAAAAAAATAAGATAAAACTATTTACTTTAGGGGGGGGGGGGGGTATTAAATATTTTGACATCTTTCTCGGCCCAAAGCAGCCAGTCAAGATTGTTTGCGTTTATATATTTTGACATTCGGCTTTCGAACCAAAGCAAGCAAGTCGATATTTTTAAAAAATGTATTTTTTTTTCCCCAACTCCTTATTTGTAAAAGAGGAATTTAAGATCCAGTCAAAATGTCCTGTCGGATCGAAAAAATATTCAGCAGATGTTGATCTGCTTGGTTCAAATTTTTTCTAAACACGATTATTCAGTGAGCCATGCATTTATTTGATGCCTATTTTCTCTACGGACATAACATTTTTAGGAATTAATTAAAATTCCCTAGAAATCTTCTAAGAGGTTTTGAATACCTTTCTCTAAGATATTAAAATTTAAGCGATTTGTCATTGATAGGCAATGGTTTATTGAACATAAAAAAATTTTTTTTTTGATTGAAGGACACCAGGATCATGTGACAGGAAGCATTTTTTTTTTTACATATTTATTTTTTTAATCATATAGGAAGTAAAAAAAAAAAAAATAAAATTTTAAAAAAAATTTTAAAAATAAAATCACTAATTCTCGTTTTGACTCAATTTTTAGAAACTGCTAACTCAATATTTCATCCATAAAAAAATTAGGCAAGCCTTAAGATTTTGTTCCTAGAAGGAACGAAGATCTAAGCATATATTATCGAAATCTCTAAGCCTAGGCAATATTTTTCTGGCTAAAATATTGAGTTAGCCGTTTAAAAATCGGCTCAAAACAAGCCGATTAACAATGCTAGTTAGTACTAATTATACAAAAATTCTAATCATCATTTTATCCTACCAAGGTAAGCGTAAACATCATATTTTTTTAAATGTTCTGGAAAGATTTGAAATAAAATATAAACCACAGCCCATCCCCTATTTTATTTAATTTTTAAACTCTAGCTTAGCCTCACTCTATTCGGGAGTGACAGGTCAAAAATTCTCTACCCCCCCCCCCCCCCTTCCCATCCGGAGTATTACTGACTTTCGAATAGTGGACTGTAATTTCTACAGAAGCTCCTAGGATCTTTCCTACCTTTTCTTGACCTTAAATATTACTCTTAGTATAGTTTTATTTTTAACTATATATATATATACAGATTTATTTTTCGAAAACTTAAATTTCCCATTGTTTTTTTTCGAGTTTTTTATTTTTAAGTTTTTTTTCCTCAAAGTTTTTTTTCCACATTTTTTTTTGGTGGAGTTATTTTTTCACCGCTGACTTTTTTTTTCTCTATTACCACGAATGTCGTACTACACAGAGGGTTGTGTACACTTTTTCGAAACGGAATTAATTGGTTTGATTACAATTGTACTCGAAATAAATTTTTCGATTTAATTATCAATCTCAATTATAATTTTGTTTTGCGAGTAATTAGATTACTAATTACACTCGATTTTATAAATTTTAAACTCACAATTCAAACGTTGATTTTGAGATCTTTTACGAGAAATATAATGATAATCATATAATGCTCTGCTCATATTCATAATGATAATCTTGTCACGAGCTTTAAGAATGCATATCATACTTAGATATCTTCTAATCCCGCTTATTCTTAAAAAGGAATGGAAACATATGTTAAATATTAAATTGATTCAGCTTTTTCTTACCAATCATTTTCCAAAATCATTTGTTGCACAATCAAAGGAGAACTCTCCTCCATTCCTTGTGGGTGAATTTGATTAAGCTTTTAAAAGACTACCTTAAAAACTAATATTTAGAAAATTTTAAGTATGTACTTACATGATATCGAATTTCCTAACTATACACCTGTTTTCAATTTGTTCGTCTCATCAGTACAGTTTAGCGCTGGTGATGCTACAAACTCGTGGGAATATTTTTACCGGTCTCGTTTTTTTAAGGCGGGCTTTTGCCCCCATACCCGCCATTTTCCCCTATTTTGCCTGGGCTATGATCCGGTAACCCTTTAAAAAGATGGTCTTATATTATAATGGCTCTTGATTATTTCATAATATACCTCAAGTATATAAAGAGACAAAGGTTTATTATATCCTTCATTCTTTACATTTCACCAGAATATATTGTGCGATTAATAACATTTTTTTTCTATTTAAAAATACACAAATCGTAAACTATCTGTATGACCTTAGACCATATTAAAAAAAGAGTTTGATTTTTTTATTTTCAAAATGGCCCCCAAAAAATTCGTCAAAAATTGGCATCACATGCTAGAAGGAAAATTTATAGAAACAGTGAACAATAATGTAATGCATGATTAGTACACTTACTATTTCATCGACAAATCTCCTTCAGCCAATAGAAAAAAACCAGTTATAAGCGAAATATAAATTACGGCAAGTCGTTAGGCTGAATCTTTTAAATATCGAATTTTAAATTATCGAAAAATCAATTTTGTCTTAATACATTAAAAGGTTTTTCTCTTTCCCCTATTCAAGATGTTTTCGCAGCTTATGATTGTAAGATTTTCATAGAGAATATATTTTTTTTTACTTTCCAGTGTGTTTGATAAATATAGAAATAATTATTTTCTCATTAAATAAGATGGAACGAAGATTGTAGAAGCACAAAATCAATTTAAAATAAGTGTAACATCTAAAATAAGTTTTATGCTATTAATATCATTATAACATAATCCTAATCACCTTTTAAAATATAAGACTCGATATGGCTGTCAGCTTTGACACTCTTATATATTAAATAGCGGCATAAAAGGGTACGGTTCGTTTTGAGCCGGTTTTTAAAAACCGCCAACTCGATACTTTATCCAGAAAAAATATTACCCAAGCCTGATGATTCTGCTCGTAGAAGGAACAAAGGTCTAGAGTCATGTATATTATCGAAGTCACGAGGTCTTAGGCACTATTTTTCTGGCGAAAATACTGAAGTTAAATGAGCCGTTTCACAACGCTAGATTTGTGGCATATCTGGACTTAACATCTGTTGAAAATAGAAATAAATTAATGGTCGTTTCTTCGTTATGGAATTTAAGAAAATAGATTAAAAAAGGAATTATATGACAAACTAGACAAAGTTTTTATTTTTGCAATATAATTTAAAATTTATTTTAAAAATATATATAAATAATAAAATATTTTAGATAAAAATTATTATTTATAAATTAAAAATATAAATATATATTTAAATATTTTATAATTTACCAATTTAGTAAATTTTAAAAAAATTTAATTTTTTTCATTGTGGCGGGGGTTATAACTCCCCTTAACCATCCCCCTTATGGCTACATCACTAATCATTTTATTTATACTGTAATATATAAGTTAATCACGCATATTATAAAATAGTTTAATAGTAGTTTTTTTTTTCTTTTAAATATACAGAGGATGGAGGATATGAAAAAAAGTTTTAAACAATTTTGAATTATGAAATTCATTAAAAAAAATTATTAAATTTTACTTAAATAACTGTTCTTAATAACATATTTATGAATAATTTTTTTGGGGGATGAGAGAGATGAAGGCGCGGAGCGGTGCGGTGTAAGGGAAAACAGACAAATTATTGAAATAGGAGCACGTCCGCCCTAATTCCGCTACGCTTATATGACTCATTTTAAGTGTGCTAGGGTTTAAATTAACTGGTGTATTTTCTTTCGCCAATAAAGCTAGCTTTGAGATTGAACCTATGACATATAATAACATTTAGACTGACAATGCATTCATAAAATTTCATTTTGAAAGCGGTGTTGAATACAAATCAGCTGGATCCGCCATTTTGGTAACCCATATAGTGATTATTCTCATGTTAAAAAACTACTATTAAATTGATAACTCGCTTCCTTATTATCCCGATGATCAGGCAAATTCTCTTTTATAAAGTTTGTGTCGAACATAGTAATACACTGGACTCTCTCGTTTAAAATTTTTAATAACGATACGGATAATCAAAATGGCGTCCTCAGCTGTTTTTCATCGATGTAACCATTTTAATTGGATGCATCGTCATCCTCGCTATTATTATTGGGTAAGCCACACCATGTGTGATCTTTCCCTTATTCAACATCAATCAAAATAATATTTTAAATTCAAAAAAAAAAAGGAAGAAGGAATTACACTAGGAAAATAAAATAGTGCGCCAAAATGAAAATTATAAAATTATTATATAAATAAAAAAAAAAATTTGCTAAGGTTGATAGAGAATAAAGCATAAAATTATTTTATTTTCTTTTCATATCGTTTTTTTTTTGCGTCCACCATTTACATGAAAAAAATAATATCAGTTGTGTGATTTAAAATATTTAATGTTTGATAAATCTTTCCTTAGAACCTTAGCATTATATTTCTCAATTCAATTCATTTAACTCTTTTCGTAATAATGATAAGTAGTGTTGCTAAACACTCGTTTTGAGCCAATTTTCGCCAGAAAAAAATTGCCCAAGTCACGAGATTTCGTTGATAGATGTCCAAACCTATGTTCCTTCTACAAGCAAAATCTTCAGGCTTGCGTAATATTATTCTGGATGAAATAGTTAGCCGATACTAAAAATCGGCTCAATAACGACACTAACGATATCTGTAACATCTTTTAATCGAAAGAAATGACAATAATAATAAGGTGTTAATTATAAGGTATTTATACTTGTCACATAAATATGGAATTTTATTTTTTTTTTCTTTCTATAAACGCGAAAACTAAATTCTTTATACATAGAAAAACACATGTTAAAACGTCATGTAAAAATCTTTAGCTTATCATAATTCACAAATTTAAAACTCAAACTTAATATTTAATTAATTTATTATATACAAATTTTAAAACCTATTGGCTTATTTAGTTAGTTCATTTATCGAGAAAAAGTATTTGGTTTGGCCGATACTTCTTAAAATGCGAAAACAATAAACCGTCTTTCCTAAAATCCGAATCGATCTAGTTGTACTGAACATCGATTTCAATATCTTTAAAAATACGTGAAGACATATACTTTTTAGATATCTATTAAAAGTATCGTAAATACGGTTTGATACCCCCAAAAAATATCTTGCTTTTATATCGTGATACATTGAAAACTGTGATGTCTGTCATGTAATATAATCTTTTAGCGCAATATAATTGGTCCATCGTTTTAATCGATTAATTTATAGTTTCTTGAAGCTTTGAAAAACTCTTTCGCGATAAATACTGTTGAAACTCAAGTTGATATAAAAGGTTAGGCTATAATACATGTATTGCAAGGTGCTCAGAAAGACGTACCATTTCGATATGGATCTCCTATTGTAATGCAAAATTAAATGGTCTATTATCATTTCCATTATGCTTATCGGTAACAAGAATATGACAAACTCGATTGTAAGAATTATCAAAGTTTTCGAGTGCTGTTCCTTTTCCCTTAATCGTTTTTTGCGCAAATTAGAAAGTTCTAACTCAAAATTTGTCTGCTCGATAGTAGTCCTTATTTCAGTATTACTTCTAGTGACACCACCGCTGATTTCTTTGATATAGTTCATCCCGCTTTCTAAACCCGATGGGGTCACATGATTTATGGCTTGGAAGGTGGGCTGACTGAGACGTCTTTTGCTAGCCACTACCCATTTGATCGTGATGAGAGCGAAGAAAGGGATTATGTTTACGCACAATTCCCGCAAAGTTTGGTAGGCACCCCAAATATACTGCGTTTTCTTAGTAAGCGGTACGTAATACTTGTATGTGTACACAAAAACAGACAAATTGGGACTCCCCTCTAAGGACCACTTCATATTAGATCCATGTTGGCATACGGGTATCCTGACAATGTAAAACCATTTGAAAGTGGGCACGTACCAAATTGCGCAATACACGAAGAACATTATCATTATGACTACTACCCTCGGCTTCGTCACCAGACCCTTAAAATGAGTGGGATACTTGACGGCGACAATTTGAACGCCGAAAAAGATAAAGTACAGGAAGAAGCTAAAAGTCATCAAGGTTTTAGTGATTGGGTAATGGAGGTGTCCCAAGTATACCTTCCACGTCTTGGAGTTCCAGAAAGTTTGACAGCATACACTATCGCCGTGTATCTTCATGATAGGCGATTCAATTTGCATTAAAACGGTTAACAGGCTGAAAATAAGGAACCATTTTATGATAAACTTGTTGATGTAGAGGGAGGTGGAAGATGGGTGTTTGCCACCTTTGACACCAAAGCTCGAAAATTTATGCGCTATGATTGCTAGGGTGTTACCCACCACCCCCAACACGAGTATAACGTAACTCGTCACTAAATTCATCTTCGTTACGATGTCCTCTTTTTCAAATATCACCGAATTTTTGAACGAAACGCAGTTATCAGCTAATGTAACGTTGGCACTATTGTTTACGATGTAATCCACGAATAAATTAGACATTTCTTGGACTTTTAATGAATAATTTTAGTTTTTTATCCAATTATTAGAAGCGATTTTATCTATAAATATTTCTTCGGTTATGCTTTTTATATATTTTTTTCTTAAGTGTATGTATTAATTATTTAATAAGATTGTTTGTGTTTTAATTAAAATCCAAATAATAAATTAGCACTTTATTTAATAAACCAATTTTTTTTTAAATAAAATAATTATCCAAAATTTATTGCTTTTATTAATATTTCGCCATTAATAATTAATAATGGAAGAATTAATTATTTTTGGAAAATTTAATTCTTATTTTTTTTTTTAATAATTTTTTTGTTGGTTTGAAACATAAAATATATATATAAAATCAATAATTAAAAAAAAATTAGAAAAAAAATAATATAATTAATTAAGACATTGGTCTAAATCAAAAGATTGATTATCAAATGAAATACAATTTTTAGAGTTACTAAATCAGAGCACTGCAGGTCCAGTTCGGTCCGGGGTCGATCCGGGTCTAGTTAAACCCGCAATTTGAAATGGTCATTATTAGCTAATAAAAATTCAAAAATAATTGTTATATATTTTAAAGCCAGGCCCGAAAAATTGCTTTTAAAACAAAAATTCTAGCCGGACCGTGCTAATGATATCTCTGTAGGTCTCCGAAATAAATCGCTTAAAAAAATGTCGGTCATACATGTTTGTTTTTTCGTTTTTCCATTTTGAAAAAAAAAAAATAAATAATTAAACAAATAATATTATTTTTTTATTTATCTCTTATAATTTAATTTATAATTATATAATCAAAAATAAAATTCTATAATTGAGTTCCCAAAAAGGAACAATGATTGTGTCTAAAAAATTTTATTTGAATTTTTTGTCTACTAAAAAGAAATTCCCTGGGTTCATTTGTGGAATAATCGTATTTTATTACCCAGATTTTTTTTTTAAAAACGTAAATGTTGAAAGCGAAAAATGCCCGTTAGTAGAGGTCACACTACTGGAGTGAATATGAAGTTTTTAAAACTTTTGTAAATGTTTGTCTTTTTAATTTCTGCCTGTGTTATTAAATTGGAATTTATGTTTGAAGGGGAATGATGAGACACACGTGTAATCCCATATGAGTGATTTGCCGAGGGCCCAAGATATGGTTCATATACCATTAGGTCTTAAACCATCTACTTGAGGTAAGTTTGATGGTTCAAGATTGCTCTGAATGTGGGCTTCTATTAGGAACTTATTTATTATATGATTTACAGCTGAGTGGCGTTGATGTCGCTCTTGACTAAATATACAATTTAGGCCATGCCTAACCTTTGAATCGATGGGTGATTTGCATTTGATGATACCAACACCTAGACGTAAACCAATGGTTACTCTCTTTTGTTCATCTGATAAGAGATTACCAAGGTTACGACTAGGGAGTGATTCAAACCATTCATGACCACCAAGTCTGTCAGATAATTGAAGGAGTTATGCAATCTAAAGGTGGATTGACTGATTTATTTGCTTGGTATTTCGAAATTAAAGGTGTGAAAATATTTTTGTGTGTGATGATTGATGGCATGACGGAATTAATGGGTGTGTTTGCCTTCCATTTGTTAATAGCGTTTTCTAATAAACGATCGGTAGGGCAGATGAAGCCAGAAATCATAGAATTGTTAGATAATCTTGATGATACGAATGATGTTAAGGATAAAAGATTGAGTGGAAAAAAATCTAAACCGCCTAGTTTAGAAGGTAGCTGAGCAAGTGACCAATTGAATGAGTTTAAAATTATGTTTAAAATTTTTTCTAGAAATATTTTAAATTTATCCTGAATTATAGATATGAATTCATTGTTTTTGAAAAAAGATGATGATCGGAAAATATGTAAAAATTTAAGTATGTAAAGGCATTTGCTTATCGGAAATAAACTTTGGTGTGCTGGTAGGTGACATAGAATGTGCTCTGTAAAAAAAATTCATATTGTACTATTGCCAATTAAATCATAAGCCTTTTACCAGATAATAGATTTCCATTATATAGCTTCTAATCAGTAAGGCAATCATCAAAGTTAGGCTAACGGAGTTGTTAGTTGGCATCATAGAAATTGCAGCACGCATTAGTCATAGAAAATCTTATTATCTTAGAAAAAATTTGTGAAATCAAGAAGAAAAAATTACCCCCCCCCCATATACCACCCATTTTACTAAAGCTTCTCTCTATCCCTGGGAAATTCTTATGCCTGATAAAAAAATTTTTAATCAGCATGAAGCCCCTCCAATATCATTATATTGTGTGCGTATACTAAGAATCTAGGATGAAAGTTATCATGGAAGATGTTATCCGCAGATCATATCTGCTACATGAAAATAAATTGATGGAAAATTATTTAAAATAAATAGAATGGTAAGGTTTAAGAGAGAATCGAGATGGTGCAATCAATGCAAACTTCCACTTTATCTTATTATTTTTTTAAAAAAATTTCCGCACCTCCTGATAAGGCATCCATATGATATATATATCCCTTTTATTAATCGTTACCAGACGTTACTAGCGTTTAAGCGCATATTACTAAAAGATATTTCCAAAAAATTTGGATATTTTTAAGCGTTCGCACATTAAAATTTTATCGTCTGCTTTTAGTAGTTGTATTAATTTTTGTTAGAATTTACATTCTTTGGTGTGATATGTTTAAAAAATAGAATGTATAATTTAGAAACATATTTTATAGTTTTAATTAACGACTACCAAACTCTCCCTTTATTGAGCGCTTCAAATGCTAGAACTCCTAGGTCTGGCCATAGCTGATAAAAATAAACTTTGCTAATCACGCAACAACTTATGAACATTTCATTTTTCTCCGCGCACAACGTAATTAACATGGTTATACAAATACGATTTCCCAAACGCTAACACCCCCCCCCCCTTCCTTCCATTTCCTTACCAGAAATATCCGAGGGCATAAATTTCCTATACAAAACTTCTTCCAAATTGGAAAAATAAAACCCTGTAACTATTTGTATTCAACCATTTTTTATCAAAAAATACAAATATTAACCATGACCATCTGGTAATTCTTTACCGGGAATTCATAGTAGCCAGACCAGCTGACAATTTTTTTTAAAAAAGATCTGTTTTTATGAGATTCATTTTTCTTTTATTTAAAAATCTATGTCGCTTTAGATGATTATTATGAATTGAATTAAAGATAATATTGATTAATTAATAAATGAGAATTGCTTTCATGAACAGATTTTAAAAGTCGATCAGCTGTTTAATCGTAATCTCTTCACTATGAATTCAAAGGTTAGCCTCAAAAAGTTGACCCATCATTCAATCTACAGCTTGAAAATAATGATAACATCACAACCTATTACAATTATTTTATTTCAATAACTAACATTTTTCAAGTATGTTTAGTAATACATTGTATACATCTTTTATGGCAATGGGAATGATGGGAGGGAGGGGGGGGGGGTGCAAGGAAGCAATTTACCAGATCTGCCAAATTTTCGCAGGGTGTTTAGGGAACGTCCCAATTTCCCCTCACCCTCTTTCTAGAATCTTTTGAATTAATAAAAAAAAAATGTCGATAAACATTTTGGAGGATTTTATTTTTCTCAAGGACTGTGAACTCTTCCGCAAACAAAGGGGTTCGGTTTTAGGGAATAAAATTTAAAAAAAGGTGTAAGGGGCTTAGTTTTAGGGAAAACAGAAAGAAATGACACTTAAATTTTCTTTCATTTATTTATTTTAGCAATTTAAAAAATTTAATTTTATTGTATTATCTTAATATCATTTACAATAAAATATTATTACACTACCCTATAAAAACCATAAGCGTATCCAGGCAAGCATATTTGCGATGACACCAACTACCCTTTTTGTTACACGCCAAATATTTGGCTTTCTAAGATCGACATAAAAACAAGATAAGCAACGTATTCCTGCCAAAATACCAGGGTTCAGGTTTATATCCCTTATTTTAGTAAATTTTGTCTTGGGGTTAAGAGCAATCATATGTCCAACATTCTTTTATTTTAAATTATTATATCCTTGCTTACCTAATGCAATCCTTTTTTAAAATTCTATGATATGTTTCATCAATCAGATAACCTTTAAATTTTGTGCATCCCGACTTTCAGTGCTAGGGTAATGATATTAATATCAACCACTGCTTCTTTTGTTTAGCTCCAATAAACGTTAAATGATCTTAAGAATGAGATCAATGCTCAATTGTCATTTATATACTAATATATATTTTTTTAAATTAATATTATTTTACTCCCTGGAAAATATAGTAAATTTTTACAATTATAAATAATCTTTCGCATTTAATTTTCTCCTAAATTCACAATTATCTTATAAACATTATTGAACCTATGTAATACTTAGCTATATACCTATGCGTTATATAAACTTACGTAATGGAGGATTACTTTGAACACGTTTATATATTTTTCTTTCTTCTCCTTCAAAATATAACGATACATATAAGACATTAAAATTTGATATCGTTTATAATTTATCAATGATTATTTTATTTTGAAACAATTAATAACACTTTGGCGATAGATACCATTGAAACCGAAGTTGATGTAAAAGGTGAGACTGTAATACATGTATTCTAAGGTGCCGAGAAATGTGTACAGATGAGATACCGATACCGTGCTGAAATGTATCATTAAACGACTCACTAACATCTCCATGATGCTTATTGGTAGCAAAAATACTATGAACTGGACCGTGATAATTATCAAGGTTTTAGAATGTTGCTCGCTTTCCCTTAATCTACATTTGCTTGAGCGATTGTTTGAGAACTCTCCTATCCGTTTCGTGGTTCCCTTATTTTCTGTATTGATAGTATTGATACTCCCACAGATTTTTTTGCCAAACTCTGTTCCATCAACTAAACGTGAAGGAGTCACGGAATTTGTGGTACTTAAACTAAAACTGATACGCCTTCTGCGAACCACTATCCATTTAATCGTAATCAGGGCAAAGAAGGGAATTATATTTACGCACAATTCCCGCAATATTTCGTAAGCCTGCCCAGCCATTTTTTTATCACCAGATGGTATATAAAGTTTGTAGTAGTACACAGAGATAGATGAAATATCGAATTCTTTGAGCCGTAGTTTAGGGCTATTTTGGCAAACAAGAACCTCTACCGTGTAATACCATTTAAAAGTAGGCGCGTACCACGCTAGGCTATAGATAAAACACACTACCATAGCCCATATCACCTTCCGCTTAGTAACGAGACTCTTGAAACGAGTCGGGTATTTGACAGCCATCATTTGTACGTAGAAAAATACAAAATATAAGAAAAAACTGAAGGACATGAGTGTTTTAGTGACGGGATAATGAACGTTGGCTAAGTAAACGTTCCACACTTTTGAGTTCCAAAACGTGCGACAACATATAGTATCGCCGTGTATCTTCATGAGCGGCGATCCTATAGATGTCAGAACAGTTATAAGGCTGAAAATATAGAACCACTTTAGGATAAAATTATTAATGTACGGAGAATTCCCCGATGGATAATTACCATGTTTGAAACGGATCCTCATGAATTTGTTAACCATGATTGCTAGACTGTTCCCTATTATTCCCAATACCAGAATTATGTAACCCATCACCAAATTCACTTCCGTCTTGATGTCGCCTTTGTCAAATAGTACTGTATTATTGAAAAAAACGCACTTATTTGATGATGGGTCTAAAGAAAATGAACTTGGCATTGTTACTTGTTCCATTTATATCACACTTGAAAAAAAAAATGAAAATTTATTTGGCCAGTTTATATCATTATATTTTTTCTCATAAAATTAAGTGTATATTAATATATTTTTATTTTAAGGATATTATCGGAAATAAAATAATCTAATAATTAATTTGCTATTGACTTTTTAATATAAGTGGATTAATTTTCGAAATTGAATATTAATATTATTATTATAGGTATGAATAATTTATAATATTTAATAATTTTTATTTAATTCTTTTTTTTTAAACTAACCCCTCCAAAAAGATGCTAAAAGGTAAGTGTTGGTTTAAAAACTTTGAATAAAAAAAATGATTAAATCAAGATTGATTTTAATCAAAATAATCTTGCCTAAACTCTCTAGAGATTATTCACTTAAAATTGGTAGAAAGAATTGATTTTGGCAAAATCCTCTATGCTTAGGTAGTAAAATCTTACTTTAGCGGTTGGAAAACCAAATCTGTAAATAATTAAAGGTTCATAGCTTATTATTTACCATTCTTACGATAAGCTTCAATAACACATTATTGTTATTATAGTATCAACATATTCATTATTCTTAGAGTTGGTCTAACAAATATCATAGCACCGGCCCATCCAAGCTGGACGACAGCTGTGGCATCTAAACTCGGTATATACTCTTTTCGCAATTAAGTACTCACAAATAATTTTAAAAAAAACTCAAAAAATACATTATACTTTGATGTTTGAACCTAAAACCTTCGTTTACTATGCCAATAGCGTCTCATTAGGGACAAAAAAAATGTATATATTATCATCATAACTTGGACATATTACAAAATAAAAAGAAATCCAAGTAAAGGTCGTTACTTTGTTTTATTCGAGTCATATATATATATACTAAGATACAAAAAATTTAAAACAAACGTTTAGAAAACGGAAAGTTTTTAACCCCCCTAGACCATTCAGATACTCATATGTGCCTTGTATATTGTTGTTTTAGCCACACCAAATATTTTATCAAATTATAGCTCAGCTGTGAAGAAAATTCAGAAATAAAGTGAACACTCAATTCTTAGAGAATTTATTTTGGTACGTAACTGAAGGTTTAGCCGAATTAACCATTTTTATTCATTACCCAGCAGAGCCATTTTTTTTAAAAATTAAATATGTTAGCTTTTATTCGTGATCATATGTTTTGCTTTAAAAATTAGATATCGAACGTCCAATAAAAGAAAGATAGATTAATAACTATTTGTATTCATTCACGTTTTCATTGGGTGGATGGATAAAGAGAACGAAATAAAATAAAATATGTTATATTGAGCTTGTTCACAAAAAATTTAGGTTTTCATTATCTAGTAAGAAATATGAAAGTCGAATAGAAAGTTAGTACATATAGTCGCCACCTCAAATATGACATTAATTCTTATAACTATTCTGATAATTTAAATTCGTTTGAAAGTATGCTGAACCTAAGGGACTTAATAGACTTATTTCTATGGGTCCAAGATTGAAAAAGGCTTTCAACTCGTGCCAAAAGATATATGATTTGAATAAAAAGGAAAATTTTCTGATAACTTAAAACGAAAGTCTTTATTCCTTCATTCCCCATTATATTTCCAATATAAAACCTCTTCTCAAATATTCTATATCTTAGAAGGGAGGCTTTAACGTCCATCCCTTTCTTAAATCAAAAATCTCTTTCGTATTTAGTAGATAGAGAAAGCAATATCTTTTAATATTAGCTCAATCTTGGAAAAATTATTTTTGTCTCGAGGCTTGGAGAATTTTTTTACAGTTAGGATTTAGCTTATTTAACTACTAAAAATCTGGAAATTACGCCGAAATCGGGAGGTGTGGCAACACTGGTTAAGAGAAGGAGGAGATTACCTCCAAATTTCTATCATGAAGAAGCTGGCGTGACTGTTAATATATTCTGGAACATTCACAACCAGTAGGAATATGTTTGTCTCGCCTTCGTACCTTTGTCCTTCCCCAAAACAAATACCAACATGAACTATTAAATATTATATAAATATTAATATATCTCATTATTCAACTCTCTCCCACTTACATGATTTTAAATTTTATTTTGTTTATTTTATGACCAATCCTTTATAAATAATATGAAACCTCCCTTCACCTCTTCTAATAGCCCCCCCCCCCCCCCCTCATATCTAATATTTTACTAAGTTAGTATTTAATAATAAATATCTATTTTTTTTTCCCTTATATTCCTATTTCTTGTGCTAGTAAAATAAAATGCAACATGAACTTGTTTTATGAAAATTAAATTCATCAACTTATCTGTAATAAGAATATTTTCTATAAATTACATTGCCTTAGTTTTACCTTTTACGTAATCTAATACAATTTTAAACGTTTTTAATATTTGTAACAATAGTTTTTAGACCACCTTGTCCCTTTGCAATTCAGCTAATGGCTTCGTTTTAGGTCTACTTTTTAATTTTAAGTTATCTTTAAAAGGGTTGTTATGATTAGAATATAGGCATAAAGAAAAGTGGTCCTTGGTAAACTCCATCATGTTAAGATGCTTCATAAATCCAGTTTCCCGCTCAAATAATCTTAAAATTGTTCGCATTTCTATAATAATTTTAGTAAGAGTGTCTAAACTAGAATATATTATAAAGATAAAATAAATTATCACATAAATGGGAATTTATTATATATTTTACATTATATATTCATGATTAATATAATAAATTGTAAGGTTTAACTACCTAACACCTATATCATCAATTATATTTGGGATATCCGATATATATATATAGTTTGGTTTTATTGATATGCATGTTAACATGTTTGAATAAATGAATGTTATGAATTATACTACGGCAATATGTGAAATTATCCCATTTATTAAAATACATATACTTTACTTATACATGATTCAAAGTTAAAAACCAATATGATTTTGCTATGTTAATATATTTAATAAATATAAATTAAGTATATAATATACATTATTTCATATTTATGTAATTTAAACAAAAATTTACAAGGTTATTATGTAAGAATGACGACACCATGATTGAGTTATAAAATAATATCATTTTTCACACTACATCTCTTTAATATTTATTTTACAATTATTACAATTTGAAATCTATTTTTATTTATTTGTTCGTTACAAGTCTTTTGAGTGATTTAAAAACGTCTTCGCGATAAATATTGTTGAAACTCAGGTTTATGTAAAATGTTAAACTATAGTACATGTACTGCAAAGTGTTCAGAAAAATGTACCAATGGGATACGGACCCTTTATCATGATTGATTAGTAAATGAAGGATTATAATCTCCATTATGCTTATTGGAAATAAAAATATAATAAATTGGAAAGTCAGAATAATCAAAGTCTTTGAGTGTTGCTTCCTTTCTTTAGATCTACTTTTGCTCGCGCTATTGTTCCCTAACTCAAAATTCATCCCTTCAATTGTCCTAATTCTACTTCTGGCATTACTTGGTTCCATATGACCGTTGATATTTTTTATAATTTTTATTCTTCTATCTAAATTCGAGGGAGTCACAGAATTTATGACTTTGAAGATGGTAATAACACGTCTTTTTCTAATGACTATCCATTTGGTCATGATAAGAGCAAAGAAAGGAATCATATTGACACACAATATTCGCAACATTTGATAAATCTGCCAAGGGTGTTTCTCACTACTAGATGGTACATATATTTCGTAGGCGTACACTAAAATAGGCAAAATAATGCTTTCATTTATATCTCTAACGAAGTTAGTCTTCCTCTCAGAGAATCTAGTCAGGTGAGGTCTTTTAGGACACACAAATACTTCGATAGCGTTAAACCATCTGAATGTGGGTATATTCCAAAGAGCACTATATACAAAGCACATTAACATAATCCAAATTACCCTCCGTTTCGTCACTAAGCTATTAAAACGAGTAGGGTACTTTACGATCATCGTCTGAACGCCGAAAAAAATGAAGTACAAAAAAAAGCTGAATGCCATGAGTGTTTTAGTGATGGGATAATGAACGTAAGCTAAGTATACGTTCCATTTCTTTGAGTTCCAAAACGTTTGGCAGCATATATAATCGCCGTGTACCTTCATGAGCGGCGATGCTATTTCCGTTAAAACAATTAACAGGCTGAAGATGAAGAACCACTTTAGGATAAATTTGTTGATATATGGAGCGTTGATGGACCGGTTGTTTCCACATTTGAGGTGGGTACTCGTAGCTTTGTTGGCTATTATTGCTAAGCCATTACCAATTATGCCTAGTATAAGAATAATGTAGCCTGTAACCAAATTCAAGGTCGTCATCAGGTCCTCTTTGTTGAATACGACTGTATTTTCAAACGAGATGCACTTGGCACGTATCGATGAAGTACTACTATTCATGCTATTATTTCTGAGATGGCTTATAAATAGACTTAACATTATTGGGTTTTATGGAATATATTAAATCGCAATTTTTTTTTTTTAAAGAAGATTTTTCTAAATAGAGTTTTTGCGTTTTTGTATTACTAGAATAATTATTATATTATCTGTATCTGTTTATTTTTAGTTGAATTCAACCTATTTTTAAGATTATTAAAACATTTTTAAAACATTTTTAAAATTTTTATCTAATAAAATGGCCACAATGCAAATTTAGATTATCTGTGTTCAATATATTGTATAGTATACGATTTTACCATAATTAATGAATAAATTCATTTAATTCTAATTATGTTTTATTGAATATTTAATTATCATTTTACCCCATATTAAAATGATATCGTGGAATTAATTTGTATATTACTAATTAGGATTATACGTCATATACATTTAACTAAACATTATTTTAAAATTATTTTTTTTTAAAAAGCTATTTCCCTATAATCATTTTTTATTATAAAATGAGGTTATCATTTTTAAATTCTCTTTCTGCTATATCATCAAATAATTATAAACCTTGGATAAGTTATTTGTTACTCTTTCGATTAATGGTAATAATAAGCCATTCATTTGTAACAATTTAATAATTATATAAATCTTGCCCATCTTTAAATATTTATATTAATATCATCAATATCTTAACAAAATTTACGCATTTTCTTAAGACTTTTAAATAAACCAGTTATCGAAACTTTTTTGAATCAGAATATGTTTTTAATACATACCGTTTAGTGGAGACCTATTTGCCATGTTAAAAGAAACCTTTTTTTTTTATCCTTATGAGATAATATATTATTTTTTCGATTAATGGTAAACTAACATGTGCTGACATATAAATCTTATTCGCTAACACAAATATGAGATTCAGGAATTTAACTTTATAGTATGATTCTCAACATATTTAGTCTATAAATTAATTTTTAAATTTCAAACTAAACCAATATGTAACTTAAGTCTAAACAAAAATGTATATCCTTCAATTCATTTAATGTTTTAAAAAGACCTTTGTTATAAAATCATAATTTACTATTGAATCTAAAGAAATCTTAATATATATATAAAGGCATAAGGATAGATACAGATCTAACTACAGGTAGAATTTTAGCTCTCTTTGCCGCGCCAGAACTTTGTTAATTTTTTTTTTATATATTAAATAGATCAAATGTTATATAGCTTTTAATAATATAATATTCTCAATTAATATAAGTTTTCCAATAATGATTCTTAAGTAAATTAAATTATAATAATTTCAGGTCACCCATATGTTAATGTTGCTATAAATGAAGTAGTCTAAAGCCTGATTTAGATTATTTGTATAATACTAATAAATAATAATAAAAATTAATCATTTTTTTTAAAGGACGGATTTCGCTAAATTATTGGGATTTAAACTTGAATAACATTGATAAGCATATAAATTTTAACAATGAGAGAAAAATATTACGCTCTTGAAAGGATATATTGGCCATCTATTTTCACCAGATTATGTCATCTTTGAATATGAAATTGATCAGGAGATATTTATTAACCGAAGACCTTTATATTAGCAAGAATGGATATAGTCAAAGGTTGATCTAACGTTACGAAAAAAATGGAATGAAGTAATACAACCGATTTCTCGACCCTTAGAATGGAGCAGAAGGTTGATATCGTGCCTTTTAAATCAATTCCTGGTTTTTTGCTGCTTTCTTGTTATAGTTATTTGAAAATTTGATATATATAATTATCAAAAAAATAAATTATAAAAGAAAATTTTTATAAAAATATTTATTCTATAACCCTAAATTTTTATCTCCCGAATCTCTCAATAAGTACCTAAAAAAATAGGTCTTAAAAATGTTTGATTGATAAATGTCCTAGAAAATATTTTTCTTACTTCACCAATGCTTGATCATATGTTTTTATATGTGATATTTTATAAGATGATCTATACCCGGATGCTCAGCCATTTTAGCCTGGGTACAGGGTAAAATAGCGAAAATATGCCTAGTAACTTAATTTCTATCCTTGCTTATAATGTAAGAATGAATGGAATATATATAAATAATTTTTTTTACTCGCAGAATTTGCGGTTTTATGTTTTCAAAAAAATGTTTTTCCAAAAGACAAATATCTTAACCTAAGCTTCAATAGGTATTAATAATTTGAAAAAGACTGTCTTCAGAACCCTTAATGATCTATATTACTAGCCAATTTTATTAATAACCATAAAAACGATTTTTTTTTTACTTGAACAAATAATTTTTTCTACTTGAAATATTTTATTTTTTTACTAATCAACAGAATAACTAACCAATGTTATATTTAATACTGATAATCTTTTACCATTTAGTGATTAAATATTAATTTTTATACTTGGTAATAAAAATACCGATAAAAAATAATTACAGAGAATCTTATAAAATACATATATTACTTAAATTATTCTTCATTATTTATAAAAGAATAAAACAAATTAAATATTTAGTGTTTAATTATTTTTTGAAGAAATTTTAAAAAAAGTTTTTTGTAAACATCTTTTGGAAAAGTTTAGAATGGAATTACATGTCCCTTTAAGTTATTCAGAAATTTATACCAATTTGGATAAGGGCTTTTCTCTAGTAATATAGGACTAAATAATCCGTTACAATTCCTATCTTTAATAGTATATTTTATATTTATTTTTAAAAATTGGTCATTTATACCCCTTCCCGTATAACCCCAGGGGGATAGAGAGTTGAGAATTAATGGTTATATCAATTCCTGTATGTAAACTAGGAACCACCCTGGATTATGTTTATTTTGTAACTCAGATAATGAGAAATATATCCCCTATAAATCTTTATGAGATTACAATTAATGAGTATAAACCTTTTATCTCGAAAGCTAAATATATGGTAAAACGTTGCGAAAAATTTGGTTTTGATCAATAATTTTTTGAGTACAAACGCTCCTTCTACTAAATAAACTTATAGCAGATAGTGCTCAACCAATTTTTAACCAATTAGCTCTAAAATTAGAAAGATATAGACGTCTGTACCTTCGCTCTATCCTTCAATTCTTCAAAACTGAAAAATATTTTCTACCAGAGCAGAATATGGCAAAACAGAGTTATATTTTATTATAAAAATAATTTTTTATAAATTTTAAAAATTAGTTAGTAGATATATAGTGCATTACTATATATATTTTGAGCTTAAATAATATAATATCTCTAAAACTATACTTGTATAGAAGATGTTATTAACATTTCTATATAATTTTTTAAAACTAAAATAATCGTCTTCAACAACACAGGAAGGGGAAGTGGGTAAAGAATTTTACTGGTCTATTATTTGATTCATCTTAAAAACATATGATTGCAAAATAATCTTTTTCCTCTCATTTACTTGCTTCCTTCCCATCTATTTTTAAAATTAGGGAAGGCGAAAGAGTTGGTAACATTATATAGTAAATTCAATTAATTAAATTTTTGTCATTTTGCATTTTATAATTTTTTTTTTTTTTTTTTTCATCTATCCTATTATATACCGAATATTTTTTTATATAATTAATTTCATACATTAAGTTTAATCATCTTATGCCAATATAATCTGTGTTTTCATTTTCGCGGGTAATTTATTAATTAATGTTAATTACGTCAAGTATAAGATTATGAAATAATTTGGCTATGTATATTGGAAAATGAAATTATTGTCAATTCAATATAATAAACTATATAAAATTATATTATTATCATTAATTATCACTTTTACCTAATAATAGTTAATGATACTCTTATCTAAATACCAGAGTTGTTAAAGGATCTAGATACATCTAGATCCTGTATCTAGATATAAAAATGTGGTATCTGTATCTGTATCTAGATAGATTTTTTATTAAAATATCTGTATCTAGATATTATTTTAGACGATGTATCTGTATCAAGATCCATTTAAAAAGTATCTTTTAACAACTCTGCTAAATACCATTCAAATTAATGACTAGATTTTTTTTTCCTTTGTCCTCCAGCCTAATCTTCTTTATCTATTTATTTTTTTACTTGGGCTAATTCTCCTTCCTTTGCCTTCAAAGAAAACCCAGTAAAGAGTTAGAGGGAAACCTGAGAAGTTATATTTGTGAACTTGGATGGTTAGTCTTAAAATTGAACCATTTTCTAGGTTCACAAGTCTTGTCATGGCTAAACTTAAGAAAAATTTTCTACAAACTCCAGGCACGGACTCTTAAAATTAAATGAAGTTAATTTACCACGTATGAGGCTCTATCAGCAGAAAATTCAAAATATTTATAAAAACAGCTGATAAGTCCTTTAAATTCATTTCAAAAGGAGATTATAAACGTATAGAGTATGAATGTTATTAGGGTAGTAATTATAGCGCTGAGAATCTGGAGGAAATGTTAAATTCAAATTATTTAACAAAAATTATTAACTAAACATTCAACAACAAGCACAAATTATGATTCCACTTCTAGTGATTTAGGACAAGAATGCCATATTCTTCTTGGAAAACGCCATATAAAATATGGATGTTCTAATCTTTCTGAGAGGCCCAATCTCATTTTAACTGAAAAAATTCTTTGTGTTCCGACAACTAGCACATTCAGTGGAAGAGTTTTCTCTATCCCTGGGTTGACTTAATTTAAAGATCCGGGAAATATTATAATTTTATAATTACAAAATTGATTTTGAATTTATAATAAGTTTTCTCTTCAGTAAAGATCTGAAAATATGCCGAGATATAATAAACTATATAAAAAAAAATATCTACTATAAAAAAAACGCGCCGATTTGCTATCTATGTTGACGGTAGTTATATTTTTTGTTTTTACAATTTATTTATTTTTCGAGACCATTTTTATATCTTAAAATATTTTCAATTTTTATTTCTACTTAATAAAATTAAATGATAATTTTTTTAATTATTAAAATTAATTAATGATTTTTTTTGAATTAATTAATAATTTTTTTAAAATTAATTAATGATTTTTTTAAACGAAAAATAATATTAAATATATAATTTAATATTTGTTTTTTTTTTTGATTTTCAATATAAAATAAAATAATTTAAAATTGCGATATGAAATAACGCCATTTATAAAATAAAACGTAAACGTGCGATAAAAACTACGTTATAAAATATAACATATTATAGAATTATTTTTATTCTTAGAAGGAGCAAAGGTCTAGCCATATATCAGTGAAAGTTTGAGGTTCAGACCATATTATTCTGGCTAAAGTATCGATTTAGCCGTCTTTAAAAAATCGAATCAAAACGAGACTTTTAACAACACTAAATTGGGAGTCTGATATATATTTATTTATTTAATGTATACAACAAAAAAAATTATCCAACTTTTCCTCTATTATTACAATTAACTTATTATTTAAATTTTACCAAAAAATTAACAATCAGCTGGATTAAACATTATCCAAAATAATCACCAATTTGTATATGTCGTATTGGGATATGGAATCATGTGGGATTCGGAATCCCAACGTGGGGATTCAAGATCCTGAATCCAGAAGGCCAAAATAAGAGATTTAAAAAGATAATTTAAAAAAAAGAGTATAAATAGTATCAAATTAAGGCGTATAAGGAATGAAAAGGGAGGAGGTTAAGACTTTTTTGTTTTAAAAAATATTAATGAATAATATTTATAAAAAATCCGAATTATCGCAACAATTTTCGTTGAACATTTAAGCAGTGACTCGAACCGTTATTTATAACGGTTCAGTTCGGTTACGGTTCTTGAGAAAAAATTTATAACGGTTCGGTAATTTTAGCCCCGAAAAAGCCCTTGCTACAGAAACTTGTGTTGCGGGAACCGCCAGTACTATAAGAGCACGTTTATATAATTCTGGATAATCAAATTATTTCCATTTCTAAAATATAAAAACTGAACCGGTTTAAACAAATTTAACCGTTTTTTATAAAGATTCTTTTTACTCCTTCAAAAAATAATTATATTCGGTTACGGTTATTGTTCGGATATTATATTTATAACAAAAATAAATTAAAAAAAAAAAAATATATAAGGGGATTTCTTCGGGAATCTTTTTTTAAAAAAAAAACAATTAAATTATATTTTTTCGCAGCCTGGCTGGCATCATAAAATTTTATTTTTTTAGAGATATTTAATATGTATTATATTTAATATGTATTACTTTTATGCTTTATATCATTAAATACTCGAAAAATTGGTTTTAATATTAAAAATATAAATGTAAGGCTTTTGAAATTAGGATCTAGAAACTAAGCCTACCTTAAGTGCTTGAGTATAAATTTTGAAGTTTAAGTAAAAAAAAATCTCGCGACAAAACACCTAAACATAAAAAGAAAATAGAACTAGGAAGCGTGACACCAGATGTTATTTATAAAATTCTGGAATGTTTTTTATTTCCAAAATTAGTGCTAAATTTAATTATAAAATATGTATTTTAATTATAAAATTGCAAATTTATATTTATAAAATAAAATTAAAATTTCCGTCATTCACGGGAAATTCAATATTTTTTTAAAAAATGATTCCGAATAAAACGTGGGGATTCAAGATCTCGAAACCCCCCCCGTGGAGATTCCTAAACCCAAATGATTAAGAAAATAAAGTAACAAAATAATTTCCGCAAGATGGGGCATTTAAAGAAATTTGAATTTGTATATATTTTTTTTGATATATATATATATATATAACAAAAATAGCCGCTTGATTTAAGACAGAATATGAATATATCTTATAATATAAAAGGGGATATAAATTTAAAAATTATGAAAAAGTTTTTTTTTGTGTGTTCAGCATAAATGAGGATGTATATTTTTCATATTATTTATAGGTATTTTATTTTATATATTTGTTTATGTTCTTAACATTCTAGACGTTTAAGTAATGGTTCAAAATCAAAGATTTTATTAAAAATATTAAAGGACTGTCAATAATTATATTTTAAAACTATGAGACACAAAAATAATTTAGGTTTTTCACCCGCTCTTAAATATTAACTACATCCACTAATAAACCTCTTTAAGAAGGATTCTCAGAAAAATTTGTTTGTGCAACTAAACGGATTGGATAAAGTCTACTTATAGAGAATAATTGACTTTACGATTGAATCAATTATTTTTTAGTAATTAATTGTATTCTCTTATGTCCATTTATATTTCCCAAATTTGTGTTTTTGATTTAAGTCTTTCTCCGCCCTTCTTAGTAAAAAAAAAAATAATTAAACTAATTAAAAAATATGTAACAATTTTTAAAATTATGGAAAAATTCTCCCAAAATATTATATTTTATTATCACTTTTTCCTAATATTTGTTTTTTAACAAGTCTGAGAGAGTTTTGAGAATCTTAATTTTGGTATTAGATGAGAGACATAATGTTGGGTAATTATGAGAACCATGAGTGGTTATGAAGCAAGTTGTGAAATATAAGAATCCTAATGATTTAGGGTTTAAGTATTGTGGGTAAGAGTATGGAAGTAAGGAAGAGGAAATATATATATAAATATATATTAATTTTGTTAGATGGCTTCCTATATTAGGATAGGCAATTATATAATAAAGATAGAAATTCGAATAGTCGAGGGATCGGCATAGTCAAGAAGATGGATGAACGCAGCTTGGGAAGAAGCCCAATTAAGGTACGGAGAAACTATGCATGACAGGCCGACACGTTCGTTCTATGACCAAAGAAGGGGGCAAAACTGACGAAGAATGGCGTGGGAGTCCTGTGGAGGTGATCATATAATGAGGCGGTGTCCAACAAATAGTTTGAACAATAAAGACACCTTGTTAGCAGTTCAGGAGGATCAAGTACAAGTAAAAGGGAATTCTGTGCAAAAGAACAATAGGGGTAAAGATCTATGCAAAGGGGTGTTGTAATAATTAATTTTTATTATTCTAATTGTCATAATTTGTAATTGGCTATGATAATATATTTTGTTAAAATAGTTTGTTTTATTTTACTACAAAAATAATTATGATATATATATTATGCAAATTAATAATGTTAATCCAGAAGATTGTTAATCAAAAAGAAAAAGAATTTTTTTGTAAAATTTGAATAATAATTTTACGTTGAGTATATATAAAGAAACGAATTTGGTTTATATTCATTCATTGTTTTTATTGAACAAGGGGAAAGGTACAATTCGCCTGTTAAGTCAGAGATTTATTGGAATTAGTAGTAATTTGTCTTTATTTGACGTATTTATCAAGAATGAAATAAAATGAATAAATTTTATCTGTATTATAACAAAAATAATCATTCTTTATATATCTCGTAAATCAATTGTTTCCAATCACGTTATACAATTAACAACCTTTAATATATTATTGCAATCTAAATATATCTTCTTTTCGCCTTAAGTGAAACATTTGTCAAAAAGTAATATTAAACGTAAATGTAATTGAAAACACCACTTTAAATACATAATGTAAGTTGTATCATACAACAGTTTTTTTTTTACTTTTAAAAAATTTTATAATTAACATTAATAAAATCAAGAATCTTATTTAATTTTCTCTAATTTATAAAATGTATTCTAATTGTGTGCATAATTATTAGTAATATATTAGTATTTATGAATTTTGTAGTATAAATTGTAAGGATATTATTAACATTTTTCAAAAAGTTAGAATATAAAAAATAATTTGTTAAAACAATTCTCATACTAAAAAAATAAAAATTTCCGTAAGATGGAGCATTTAAAAATATTTGATTTGTAAAATAACGGCTTAATTTACTTCAGGATATGAATATATTTATTTAATATAATCAGAGTTGTTAAAGGATCTAGATCCTGTATCTAGATATAAAAATGTGGTATCTGTATCTGTATCTAGATAGATTTTTGATTAAATAATATGTATCTAGATATTATTTTAGACGTTGTATCTGTATCTAGATCTTAAAAAGTATCTTTTAACAACTCTGAATATAATACATAAATTTAAAATTCATGTTAAAGTTTTTCTTTGTGTTCAACAAAAATAAGGAACGTATCTTTTCCATATGTGTAAAGCATTTATTTATATATATTTTTTTGTCTTCACTAATAATTACATTCTTAAATTTTTTTTCAAACCTTTAACAATATTTATATAATGAAAATTAAGTTAAATCAGTAAAAATATCAATCTTTATTTTGCTATTTTTTTAAATGTTAATATCTCTTATTTTTATTCGTAACTTTATTATTATATAGATTAGGGTGTGGCTTTGAATCAAAATGATTATTATGTTTTTTTTTTTAAATTATTTAGGTTTCCAATTAACGTTAAAGCTAAGTAAATAGACCCACGCAGTTAAATGAGAATTCCCGAACAAATACTCATGTCTTTGCTTTCCACAATTTTCAAATATCTTTTAATTTAATTTAATTTATCAATTAAATAAATGTGTTTTTACAGGAATTTCTTAAATTCTTCCATTAACAAAATATTTACAAGCTAAATCTAAATGGCCTATATATGTGGCAATTTCAACGGAAGAAATATTCCTTTTAATCCAATACTTTTATTAATATAAAATGAAATAACATATTATATACGTTGACGGTAAATGTGTTTTTTTCCGGCAATATATTATTTCAATTTTTAAATCATTTTTTGAGCGCTTTTTTAAATTTAAATACTCTGATTTTACTAGAAATGTACTCCGGAATGCTTAGAATACCTAACCCATCTTATGGATTCTAGACAATTTTGCCGTCAACCCTTGAGTCATTTCTAATTTATATAAAACAATGGTTAAGTTCAATAGTTCACGGCTAAAAATTTTCTGGGAATTCACGAAAGGAGGTTTTCCTAAACATTATGCAGTACATTTCCAGTAAAATCAGATCTTTAAATTTTTAAAAAAACCGCCCTCAAAAAAAATGATACAAAGTTGAAAAATAACACATTGCCGCTAGGTTATATATATATATAAATTTTCTTTAAATTACTAATAAGATTTGGATATTTTTTATGATATCATCACGAGAAAAAATAGAATTTTAATTATTTTTATCTTTTTAACATCATATTTTTTTTGCTATTTTTTTTTTAATTTACAGATATATTGTTAATATCTCCGACTTCCTTTTTTTTCTATTCTAAAGCAAATTTATTTGTATGTATAGTATGTGTGTGTAGTTTTATATATATATTACTCTAATATTTTTTTATAAGGCTTGAGCAATAAATTATATTTAAATCAATGATGCATATTTACTACTAGATGAGCGATTTATCAAATTAAAGGTGTCCTTACATAGGAGTGTTGCAGCGCCATTTTGTGGTTTGCAGTTTCGACTAATTGTCTTTATTTATCAAGGAGATAATGAATAGATGAAAAGAATATTTTCAGGAGTTTCTCAACTATAAACCCCACATATTGAATCTAGATGAACACCCCACCATTTCAAAACATCATTCAACCAATAAAAAGCCAGAAATAATAGGTGTTCTCAAACACATGAAATATGATAAGTCAAGAGGCCCTGATTATATTCCAATAGAAAACCTTAAAACACTAAGATATGAGGGAATACATTTCCTCACAAAACTATAAAATATTAGTAAATCAAGAGATTCTCCGGAAAGTAACAGGCTCAATAATGGCCTTTCTCGAAATTTTGATAGAATTCCAAGAAAATTTAGTTGATAGTCGCACCGCCGCCACAAAAATGTGCAGGAAAATATCTAAGAATAATACAAAACCTCTTCAAATAATTTGGAAGTAAAACGCTCTTCTCTCATTCCCTTAGCACGTAGACGCTGCTTGGGAGGGTGTGAGTTTACTAAATATAAATTCTTTTTTTTATTAAGATACAGAGAGCCTTATCAGTAGAATCTTTCCTTCAAATAAAAAATAGAATGAAAAACAAATTATTTTAATGAGTTTCTTTAAAAAAAGGAAGGAGCCATTTATATCTATAAATATTTTAGAAGAAATTAAGAAATTTAACAAGTTCACAAACAATATTATATGTTTATGTCGATTATATAGAATAAATTGTTCCAATAAGGGGATAGGAGAAGTCTTAATAAAATAATGAATTTAAAATAAAACATAAAACATAAAGACTAGTATCGCATCTGATAAATATCTGGGTAATATGGTTTTACCCCATAGGCGTAATCAGGAATTTGCTAAGGATAGGGAGTGGAGACACGTGGTATCTCCCCATGGAGATCTTTAAGTCCATTTATCGGAGCCCTGGAATATTATATTTTTCTTAAAATAAATTTGGTTTTCGCTTTTTTTTCCCTTAAAATTTTGAATTAAGTCGTTATTTCAAAAAATAACTATATTTTGCTTATTTTTCTTTAAAAATTCTTATTCTTTTTGGGGGAGAGAGGGTTGGGGCTAGTTTTGTTAAACGACTCGAACTTAATATTTTAGCCAGATAAATATTGTCTGAGCCTCGAGGTTTCGTTAACATATGTCTAGACCTTTGTTTCTTATATTAGCAAAATCCTCGAGCTTGAGTAGTATTCCTCTGGATTTGAGTTAGCCGTTTTTAAAAATCGGCTCAAAACGAGCCGTTTAACAACACTAATTGGTGCAGCGTCTCTACATGTCAGGCTATTTACTGTAAGCAAACCCCACCTGTCAAAAACTTAAACTTACCTCTCCCTCTTTCGGCAACGATATTCCCACATTATGAATTACACGTTTTTAATTATAATGGTGTTCCTTCATATATTTTAAAATTATCGATACTCCATTACTAACTATAAAAAAAAAAAGTAAGTGAATGTAAAAGTCTTATTATATAATATGAATAATTAAAAATCTCCTCATTAACAATGATGGCAATGCATTACTATAGGATATTGTTTGACGTGAATATGAGTTAGCTAATAAAATGTTTAATATTTTTGAATGATATATAAGAAAGATAAAAGAAAATTAACCATAAATAGGTTCTGTTACATCTGAATATTTATTATTGTAAAGGTTAAGATATATTTTAAAAGGTCACGTTATATATTTTAAAAGGAGGTTATTTGTATATTATATTATAACTTTACGACATGTAATATTATATTATCGAGGTTAATCAAATTGCATATTATTAGAAGTTAAATTGGATAATTATATAAATGTAATATATACCAAAAGAATTACAAATAAAATTCATTATCGTTTTTTAAACTTTAATCGATTTAAAGGGTTCATCTGAAACACAATGAGTATAATTGTATTCAGATATAAATTTGATCGATGTTTGGCAATATCATTGTAATATCAAGAGTATTAAATAATTTTTTACAGTAATATATTTTATTTTGTCCTATTCTTCTATTTACAAATTTAATATTATCCGTTCCAATAAATTCATAAATTCCAACATACCATCCCTCTACCTTAAAAAAAATGGAAGCAAACTGTACCTATCCCCACCCCGTTTATGTAGATTCTAGCTAAGGGTGTAAAGAGGGAAGATTTTTATTGCTTAATATGATATTTATGAGGACAAGCAAATTTTCGAAGGGAACAGGATTACCTCTTGTACCTCCATTGACCATCTCCACAATACTTTATCCTACCGTCCCAACACCTCCACCGACTACATCTATGATTTTGTCGGATGGTGGCCAAAATTGTTCAAAAATAAAAATTATATAATTACTTTTCGATTGATTTTTTATTTATAATAGATATTTTAGGTATTTATCGACCCAATTATACTTACTACTAAACCTGACTAGGATTGCCATGTCTCACCCCATCAGCGGGAGACTCCCGCAATTTTTTAGTTTACACGCAGACATCTCTCTCCCGCAAAACTACCGCAAATGGAAATCTCCTACAAAAATCTACCGCAATTTTTTAATTTCTCCCGCAATAATAATTTTGAGAGACATTGATTGATTATTTTTATATTTTTAAAATAAATATTAAATATTTACTCGAAAAACATGTCTAGTTTGTAAATTTCTTTCTATCCTGATTTATTTTTATCCAATAATAAATCAACATCATTTCATTCATATAAGTCGGAGTATATCAACATCGATTGCAATACAAAAATATTCTCAAATAATAAATAATACAGATGCAACTACATATGCGGAAATCGTATACATCTATCATGTAGTTCAACATTCACAGAGCTATATCATCACAATGTGGGTCGAATCTTTTTCTCATGATATTTAACGATTCCAATATAAGTGCAAACCTTACTTGTGGCAGAACAAAAATGAGCAAGGCTATCACAAGTGTTTTAGTACCTGAATCCTAGAGGTCAATTCTAGACGATTTGAAAGATTGGCATCCATATGCAATTCTAACAGATGCAACTAATAAGGGTAATATTAAAACATATCCCTCGATCCTTCGCTATTTCAACAAGAATAGGAACATTTTAATAAAACTGTTAAAATATTTTCCTCGGATAGTGAAAAATCCAACGATGTAGCTAGCCACATAATGGTAAATATAGCTGATTCAGGGTTATCAATGATTTGCATGTCAGCTTTCTGCGCTGATAATGCCTCTGTAAATTTTGGCAAAACCAAAGTTACCGAATTGAGGCAGCACAATAATGAATTAATACCAATTGGCTATATATGCTATATACTACATAATTCAAGAAGGCAATAAATGTACTATCTGTGGATGTCGAAATAATTGTGATGAAAAATTTTAACGAATTTAGTCATTAACTAAAAGATTTAATGAATTAAAAGAGTTGGTAAAGTGGTCTGACTTGAAATGGTGTAAGTTGTTGCGATATATACCTATCAGGTGGTTGTCATTAATATCTGCCATCGATAGAATGTTAAAATTTTACAAACCCTAAAAAAATACTTCTTAAATAAGGATTTATCAAGCTGTCCTAAAATTTTGAAAAATTTTTTCGAGTATGAAATGGCAGAAGCATATTTGGGATCGTTTCACATGTAGGAAATCTACTTCATGCAGTTAATATTCAGTTGGAATCAGAATATTCTTTATAAAAAAGATTCACAAAATCATGCTACAGCTCTGTCTCTACAATTAAAAATTGATAATAAATTTTATGGCGCTATTGCTAAAAATATTTTATTAAAATGTTCAAATAATACTCTAATTAACAAATTTTTAAATGAAGCAGATATTTTTATCAAGACAATTTTGATTTTAATAACTATTTACAAATATATAAATATTATGACCTTGGAATAGAAACCATCAATTTGGTTTTTATAATTTGATAAATATATTAAAAATACCGAAAGACATTGATTTCTTGTTTGAGGAGATTGTAATTCTCTCTATTTTTATGATTCGCCAAAATACTTAAAGTTAGATGGGTTAAAAGCAGAGGAGAAATGGGTCATCCTAGCGCATTCTTAGCCTGATGAGTACTGCTAGAAAAAGGATAGAAATAGGATTGCTTTAACAACATTAGAGGCCGAGCTAATGGTTAAACAAATATATTATTTGGCCAGGAATTTTATAAATATCTCAATAACGACGGTAAACATTTATTTCTGTTATTTAAATCTCAAATAAAATATAATTAAGTTATAGCAAGGCTATAAAATTTATTGTCAATTTTTAACTGTAAAGATGAACACATCTGCAGCATTGTGAATCTTTGTTAAGATTCTTCTTATTGCAACTAGACATTAACAACATGGTAGATTTCCTACATGTGAAATTATTCCTAATATACTCTGCCATTCATTATTGAAAAAAAATTTCAAAATGTTAGGATAGCTTTTATAATCTATATTTAAATAATATTTTTTTAAAGGTTTGTAAAATTTTAAAATTCTATCGATGGCGGGTATTAGGAACATATCCTAACCAACATTGTGCTGACTCAATTCTGTAAATACACTCTGTTTTTACCAAATTCACTGAGGCATTATCAGATCATAAAGCTGACATGCAATTTATTGATAATCTCAAATCTGCTATATTTACCATTATATGGTTAGCTATGTTTTTGGATTTTTCACTATTTGAGGGGAAAAAATTTAATAGTTTTATTGAAACGACCTTATTTTGTTGAAATAGCGGAGGATCAAGGGAAATATTTTAATATTTTCCTTATTAGATGCATCTGTTAGAATTGCATATGTATGCCCATCTTTCAAATCGTTAAGAATTGACCTCCTGGATTTAAGTCCTAAAACATTGATGATAGCCTTGCTCATTTTTGTTCTACAAGTATAGTTTTTATTTACATAAGAGTTCTTCGTTAAATATTATGGGAAAAAGATTCTACCAACATTGTTGATAAGTATCTCTGTGAATTTTGTACTACAAGATAAGTGATTACAATTGGTGCAACTGTAGTTGCATCTGTATTAATTCTTATTTTTGGAGTACCTTATTATGTATTTAAACGTGGTACTTGATAATTATGCGCCTATCTCTATAATGTTATACACACACACTGTAGATTTCTAATTCGTTTTGCGGGACATTCGCATAAAATATATTTTTAATTGTAAAATTAAAATCGTTTTTTTTAAATAAAATTTTATCTTGTTTGCATTCTTTTATATTTAAAAAAGATCGTTGGTTTTTTTTAATTGATTATTATATTTTAATAAATCAAAATGTTATTTTATTTTGAAAAATAGTTACCGACTTTGTATTTTTATAAACTTATTATTAAAAAAAATAAACGGATAATTAAGTCAATTCAAAATCCCAACCAGCCCGCAAAATATTTATTTTAGCAATTTATATATTTCGTCCGCATAATACCAAATTTCTCCCGCAATTAGAAAATTTTGACCTGGCAACCCTGCTTACCCCCCTTAAATTCCTACATACCATCCCTCTACCTTATAAAAATGGAAGTAAACTGTACCTAACCCTACCCCAACAAAGCAATATTTCAAAATCACACGATAGGCATGATATAGCGAAGACCGAAACAGCGAAAATGTTCCCAATATGGCGAAAATTTTTGATAGTATTACAATGAAAATCCCAACAGTCTCTGAAAATTTAAAAACAATTATTAGGCGTAGAGAATTAGATATTCAAGTATAATAACTTTTTATAAACTATTATTTGTAAATAAAATATTAATTAGAAAACTAAGGAAATAATTTTATAATCTATAAAGGTTACTGCGGAAAAAGGTGTGGAGGTCGAGAAAAATTGATGGCCGATTACAAATTTATTATTATGAAACATGATATAACTTGCAAAGTAAATCAAGATACATAAATTTTATGTGATACAGTAAATAAATTTAATAACTTAGGGGCAAATTCAATTCAGTCCTCTCATAAGAGATAAACAATCCTTTCCTGTTGGTTTAAATTTACCAATTGTTTTGTTTAATGATTTTAGGCCCAAATTTAACTGCCAACCTATAATGTAGTAAAAAAAAGATTTACAGGCAGCGTCTACATGACAGGATTTTCACTGGATGCAAACTCCCTTAAAAACCTTTGCCTACCCCCCTAAAAAATCCCGCCGTCTTCGGCGGCAGTGTCTTTTTATTATTATTTTCACCTTTATAATTATATTGATACTTTTTTCAGAGAATTTATAAGCATAACTTACATTAATTTAACTTACATTAATCTATCTCTACTAACAACTATCGATATTTTGTGAATATAAAGAATTTATTTTTTAGATAATAAATTCAATTAAAACCTCCATTATTTACAATGAATTAATTATTATGGCATTATGAGCTTGCTGATTTGGAAAACAGTGTGTATGATTGTTTGCAATATATAGATTTGGTCAATAATTGTATTATAATAATTCAATAATAAAAGTATTAATTTTTACAGCAGTAAATTGTATTCTATCTCATTTCAAAATTTAATAGATAACCCCCCAAAAAATTTATCCTACCCCCATTAAAGCAGCCTACCCCTTCAAAAAAAGAGGATGCAAACTGTTCCTACCCCTCCCGCTCATGTAGACGCTGTGTACAGGCTCCCTACCATTGAATATAGAGCCAAATTTTACAATATTTATTATACTAAATTTAATATTTTAAATGAAAATTCAATTCAATCTACAAGCAACTCTCAATAAGAGATACTCAAACCTTCACTGTTTAAAGTAAAAAATTTTTGCCAATTAATTTTGGTAATTTTTATTTTAGGCCCAAATTTAATTAAGCCACTGTAATGTAATAGTAGATGCAGAGGTCATGCTCACTTCTGCTGAAAGTATAGATTTATTTTACCTTATTTATTTTGTATTTTTTAGGTGCAAATTCAATTCAGCTTACAAATGATAATAAATCAGCAGGAGAAGCAGCTATTGAAAGTTATCCTTTAAATAAACATAATTAATAAATTATCTTTGATGATGGTGATTTTCCAATAGATTTGGCAATGCTCTTTAAATTTAGTAAATGTAGTAATACCAATTACTAATTATAAACAATACGACCACTGATTTATATTTCAATTTATTTTTGATATCAAATTTTTATTGATTATTTTTCGAATGTTCGATTCTATTTTAATATACAATATCTATAAATAATCATTTATTAATTTATTACATTTCCTTCAAACAATTTAAAGTTAGATTTCTTCAATAAACCTCTTTGTAGGTTTACGGTTTCTTGATGAGCAACGTAATGTGGTATTTGTATTTGTGTTTGTATTTGCTTCATTCACTGGCACAACCATTTCTGTAACTTCCAAAGAACTTTCATGATTTGGGATAACTAAACGATTTCTTAACTGGTCTGCATGCTTCCGTAATGTTTTCCCGAAGATTCAACAATATAAGAATAAAGTCCTATTCTTTCTTTAATTACTCCCTCTCTCCAACCATTGGTATTTTCATTATTTAACCATATAGGTTGTGAGATTACAAATTCTCTTTCCTTTGAATGTAAATCATGATGAAGGCTTTGTTTATCATTGGCCCTTACTATTTCGTGTTCGGCATTTGGTCGGATCCAATCCAGACTTGTTTTTAATTGCCTCCCAAACATAATTTTAGCAGGAGATCTCCCTGTGGAACTATGCTCTCCCAATCGGTAGGTTGTTAAAACCTGTGTCATAGCTTCTTCGGGATCGCTAATTGAATCTCTTCCAAACCTAACAAACCATTTATTTAGTCGTTTTATCATAGCATCAGCAGAGGTATTCTGCATTAGATCAACTTCTAACCATGGTCTATTTTTCTGGCATCCAGAACATTTTTTTATAAAATTTTCTATATCACATCTGGGCCACCAGCAATACAATCTAAAAATAGATTTCGTTACATTTTCCCCAGGATGTCCCCGGTGAATCATTCCTAACACTGCATTTCTTACTTTATTAGGAATACCAATCTCCCATTCCATTCTATAATATTACGATTGACAGAAAGCTCTTCCCGTCGATTATAAAAATTAACTATTTCTTTATCTCTATGACGATCAAAGTTTCGCCAACTTTGCTAAATATGTATTGCTACTTTTTTTAATATTAAATCTTGCTTCGACTCTTTTCGCAGAATATTTTCTGACAATTGCATATCATTCAAATTAATACTTCGAATATCCAAAGCATGTTTAGAATCTTGATTCTCTTCCGAAATTTCTTGGTGTTTATTAATCAAATCTCGAATTCTAGAATCTAGTGTTATGCAACATTTTTCTTTTTCAATATTGCTGACCAAATTGCGTACTTGTTTAATCATAACCTGACGAGGCATTTCTAAATTGAATGCTATAATCCATGGTAATCCGAAAAGAGGCACCCCAGTTGTATTCATTATTATTACTGGTAGAGTCCTTGTCTGTGATCCAATCCTAACATTGACTTGGGTCTCGCCCTTAACGTCTAACGGATGATCACCATATGCAGTCAATGGACAGGTTGGCCTAATTTTTGGTCGCCCAATACTTGTCCATATATCAATTCCTATCAATGACGCTTGTGCACCAGTGTCAAAATTAAATTTAACATCTAACCCATTTATCTCTGCAGTTAGTTTTGCTCGATTCTCTCGATTTTGTTGAATCTTCCAAATATTATGAATAGAATCACTTGATGACACTCTTATATAATTTAAATTCTTTGATTTACAGCAAACTGCAAAATGACCAATTTTTTTACATTTATTACATGCCGCATTTGTAACTGGACATCTCACTTCTCGGTTATGAATAAAACCACATTTATAACATTTAAGTTTATTATAATCTTTATCATTATTATATTTGTATTTATTATTCTCTTTATCAAATGTATTATTATACTTGACTAGCCTTTATCAAATGTAGTCGTCGTTTTAATTGGATGTTTATAATTATTATCATTTATCTTATTAACAACAGGCATATTTTTATTTGCCATTTCTTTATCTGCTCGCTCAGAAGCTAATGCCAGATCAAGAATAAATTGAAAAGTCAGTACATTATTATCTCTATCAAGACCGTCGAGATATAGAGCTCTAAGATCTCTTTCCAATCCCGGTATTTCCATGTCAACCATAAACTGATCACGTAAACGCTCGTCAATATCATTAAGATAATGACAACGCTTGCCAATTGTTTTAATTTTATCTGCAAATTCAGTTATGGTTTCAGTTTTTCTCCGTAATCTAACGAAATCAAATCTAGAAGCAAAAGCTGTTGACGTCGGTTTAAATAGTTTAAAACATATTGACTTAATTTCCTCAAAAGATAAAGTTTCGATCGAATCAGGATAACAAAAACGGTCCACCAACTCAATATTCTTATTGCCAAAAAATGTTAAAAATATATCTTTATATTGACATTCAGATGGGCTAGCATGTTTAGGATAAAAATGATTCATATTATATTAGGGACATTATGTAATAAAAATTGTGAAAAAATTAATAACATATTTATTGCTCTAGAGGTAATTTTGCAAAAATAATTTTTATAATATATTTAAAAAATCTATTAATAATTAAAAATATAATATTTTTTATTTATGAAAATTTTAGTGGGGGAACATTTATATATTTTTTCGCTATTCTGCTTTTCGCTGTATCGTACCTAATTCGAGGATCTATTCCTTTTAAAGTTCAGGTATAATCTTGTTCATGTAATAATTATGTTTGATATAAATTTTCGTTACTTTTTTAAAATGAAATTTTGTGGCTTTTGTTATAATTTCTCAATAATTTATTTACAAGAGGGTAGGAGCGCTGTAATTTGTGATTATCTATGTATATGAATATAACTAAAAATATTAAAGGCCAATGGATATGTTTTTACCTATCTTCTTAAACCTGCTTATATTTTATGCATTGGCTAGGTGGGGTAAAATATTTTTAAAGCAGTTAAATAGGTAAATCCAATCATAATCCTTAAATATTGGGTAAGTAAGCCAAACATAATTTTTAAACAAATGGGTGGTATTTTTAGACAGATTTTGTTGAATTTGGGAGTTAGAAACTAACCTATTGCAGATCATACATCTAATTTGCATATTTTCGTTTTTTTTTATCAGACAAATTAAAATATTTTTTGTTTATTTTATTCTCTTTTAAGAGTCAGTCTAGGCTGTGAAAATTTTTTATCAGGGTTTTGGCTTTAAGCCTGTAATTGTCCAGCCCAGCCTTAAAATATATTTTATAAGTTGTCAGCATGTCCCTTAATAATTCTTTTGAGAAAAATAGCATTAAATTTTTTTTTTAAACCTTTCCCTGATTCTAACCCATAAATATATTTAATATAGTCTGATCCAGGCTAAAAATCTCTTTTTCCTTGGCTCGTTATGTCACCAATCCTTTTGTTTTATTTTTTTTGATATGTACTCTCAACCTGAAACCAGGCTGGAAATGATCACAAAAACAATATATTATAAAAGTCAAGGCTGGGGAAAAGGGGGGGGGGAGTGGGTGTAATTTAAGAAAATAGAAATCTAGGCTAGGTTCTATAAAATTAATTAGTTGAAAAATAATATAATGGAATATTTAACAATCATTTACTGATAATTTCAATTTCTCCTTCAAATAATTTGATAATTTGTAAAATTATGAAATAATAATATTTAAAAAATTCTGAATTAGACCATGAAATGATCATAAATAAAAATCTAGTTATATATTGAGCTTTTAAATGATAATTCTTTTTAAAATATGGGCCAAGCCTAAAATTTTCTCTGCAGATCTTTGGTGTAAATAAATGTTATAACAAATTAATATAAATGATTATATAGTTTAAAATATTACAAATACAAGATAAATCTTGTGATAGGCAAAAAAAAAGAAGTTTTTAACAATAATATTTGGTGTGATTATTTAAAATTAAAGATATAATGTTATAAATTTTATTATACTTAAATCATCAATACTTGATCACACCTCGACAAAGGTAAGAGCACTATATAATGAAAAACAAAACAGCATTGGGAATCTTGCTTATATCTTCCTAGAAAATTTTTAAACTAAATTTGAAATTGATATTAATAGATGCTAGAGAAGTAATACATCTATTTAAATTAAGAATTTAAATTTCCAAAAATAGACACAAAGATGACATTTTCGAGATTCCCAATTTTTCACAGCTTTCTACCCAATTCCTCGTCAAATATTGTAGATAAAAACTCTTCTCTGTTTTCAAACTTCATGGGATTTTGCATCTTCAACCTACTCACTTGGAGACTAAACAGGTTTACATGCCTTTACACCTTACTGAATTGAATTAACAAAGAAAAAATTTATATAAAATTGTCCTAAAAAAAATACAAAATAATACAAATTGCCTTTTTTATTTTCTTAAAAATAAATAAATTACATCAATACTCAACAATAAATTTTCTTCTGGATTCATTTTTTTAAAAAAATTATTTTATAGAACAAAATTTAAAATTTTTACAATCAAGGATTTACAATATTTTAATTCCTTATATAATTTTAATGTATTTAATTTATTAGAGATCCAAAATATCAAAAAATTTCATTTCACAAACTTATGAAACTTTATCGAAAACCCATTTTTAGTATGAAATAAAATTTTGCACATAGCCTTAATAAATAATATAAATTATGTTTATTTTAATAGACTGGAAGTTCAATTGAAAACTTTCTCTTGCTAAATGCATATAGCAGTTGCTATAGCTGTGATAATATGCTGCAGTTACTCTAAGACATCAAACTATGTCAATTCACATATCAGTAAAGATGATCAAATAATTAGAAATTTAGTATTAACTATTATATCACCATTATCATACAACACTCATCTGAATAATATATCAATTTCATCCTCTTCAAATAAATACTATGATACATTACAACAAAGTATATCTTCAGCATGCTATAAAACACTGTTAAGCTATGGGAGTTTACTAGAATCAAAGGAACCCGATGGATTTTCACTTAGGATTTTAAAGGATATGATTGATTTTTCCGGAAAGTTTCCATCTATTTCCATAACATCAGGCAACATAATCTCCTTAGGATCTTTTGATGATTGCATATCTCTTCACCCCAAATATCTGACTTACTCTTTAACATTTATAGATGCTAGCATATTCAATCCTGCCTTAACTAACGCCTTCGAGGCTTACAAAAATAAATTACCTTTATTGTTATGGATGCCTGGTGCCACCTACCAGGTTGGATGGTGCTTGCCAGCCAGTTGCGATCAATTTGACGTGAAAGCTATAGCAGAAATTGCCGTTTTGCAAGTAATATACAGTGATTCATTCAAATTATTTACGCCATATTATTTAGGAAACGTGTCAGATATGGGCAAAATTTTGAAAACCGTATCGGTCTATAAAATTATTACTCACACCCAAGATTTGACCTTGCAGCTTGTTCCCGAAAATGTGAACCGCGCCGCTGGCTATTCCTCGTGGCTTAAAGGTAAACATCAAAAATACGTAAAGAGAAGGTCACGGGATTTGATATTTGGGGTCGCGTTTTTCTCTATTTTTGGCGCCATTTTGTTGTTTATTTACTTGAAGGAGAGAAGAGATTTTGTTACGAATCTACATTCCAAGCCTCGTTCCGCCTCGCGAGGAAATAATTTTTTTCGCGCCCTTCCAACTCTCTCGCAATGCTTTTCCCCTCGTCAAAACTTACTCAAAATATTGCGTGGCGGGCCTTCTTATATTAATAGTAATAATGTTTCAAACTCGCCTGATTCTGCCTCTTCCAATAGTACGCACCCGAGCCAACCCCTCGGCAACGGTTATAACTATGAATCTGCCCGTGGCATCGTCAAAACTTCCCAAAATGTCATCAAGTCACCTCTGACTTTTCTGACAGGCGTGAGGGCCCTCAGTACGTTGCACGTGATGTATGGCCATACCTATGTCTTTTCTCTATTCTTCGTCTCCAACTTCGAACACGTTATGAAAGGTATGAAGGGTCGCTTTTACCATCACAGTTTCGGCCATTTGAATAGTAGCCTTATCACTCCCACGGATGCGGGAAAAAATATTCTCCCGCGTGATCATGACGACAATGATCCCATCCTAAATTTAAACCGTTTCGATTCATTTTTCGTATTCATGTACTGCGCGTTTTTCGCCGTCGACTCCTTTTTTTTATTTTCTGGCCTTTTGAGCTCGGCGTTCACCCCGATACTATCCCAATTATCGAAACACGCAAATCAAATCACCCTTAATAACCTGATTCGATCTTATCCGGCCCCTTTGATATACCGTTATATCCGACTTACGCCGGTTTACGCCGCGGTTTTGGTTTTCGAAATATTCGTGTCCCCTTACATCGGTAACGGCCCCTATTGGGCCTCCGAAGGCGTTGATCCGGATTGCCGGTCCCTCTGGTGGACCAACTTAGCCTACGTTAATAATTATTTCACTACCGGTCACCGCACCGCATCCGGGAAATTGGACGGGAAGGTTAGAATGTGCATGCCTTGGGCCTGGTATCTCGCCTGCGATTTTCAGTTTCACCTCGTGAGCCCCCTCATAATTTTCGCGCTAATCAAATTCTCCGCTCCGGCTAGTTCCCAAAAAAGGGGAAAAGGACTCAAGCTTAATTTAAAACGGTTGGGAATAATTTCGGCTTGCTTTATAGGACTCCTCGTGGCGCTCTCCTTCTGTATCAGCTACTATAACCGTTACAAGTTTAGTATTTTTTTTTTCGTCACCTTAGATACTATCCTCCTCCCTTAATGAAGAATTCATCTTTTAATTAAACCTCAGTGATAAAGTTACCACGAACCTTCAAAGTATTATTAAACAAAGAAAGTAGGGGGCAGGCAGATTAGTTCTATCTCCCTGTAAATATCCCTCGTTTTCTTTACAATCGTATATAATATAAGATATATAAATTAATTTGATAAAATCAATAGAGGATTCCTTCTAATTTTTATATATAAATCATCCAACTAAATTTTCCCCAAATATATCTAATTTTAAAAATAGATATTTTCGTTTATTCAAATGATTTACGAGAATTTTTTTTTTAAAAAAAAATTTAAAATATTTGTTATTTATTTAACCTAAATAAAGTGGGGTTTGGTAAACAAGAAAATGATTTTAATGGCTCGTCTTATTTTTCTGTTTGGAACAGTCTATTGAGTTTTAGAACTGACGGCCCTAACAGATTTCTGTTAGAAATAAGACTAATCAGGAATTTTAGTTGGGAGGTTGATGGTTAAACGTTGGCTTTTTCCCAGCTCAATCTACGTATACCTGCCCGGAGAAAATCCGCGAACGTTTTAATTTGTGTTTTTTAGTTTCTCTCAAATTTGAGTTCGCTAAAATCGTTAATAAAAAACCTCCGCGGCCAAAGTGATAGTTTAGCCGGCTATAACTGGGTTTAAATCATAGTAATTACCCAACCTTAGTCAGGGCAAGGTCTTATTGATTGATCGCTTTACAAGATATTTTATCTACGTAATCTGCCTATTCTTACGATTTAACTTTCTTCTTTCAGGGGTTATGCGCTCATCCACAATTTTTTAAAATGTATGTATTTTTTTTTGGCATTTTAGATTACGGAATACGGAATTTTTAAATATTTTAATTCGTGATACTTAAAGCCACTACAAGGATTTTAGTATAAAATAATTAAAACATGAGTGTTTTTATTTAAAAATAAAATATCACGTTTTTTTTAAAAAAAAACTTAACAAATTTAAGTTATTTTATTATTTTTTTTCTATTTGGAAGAATTTATTGTAAAGATTTAATATTAATACTAATCATTTTTTAAAAAGTCTATAAAAATATGAATTTTTTTTTCTTCTTTCAGAAAAGTCAGGTGATTGATGACCAATCAAATCACGAGGAGACTTTTAAACTAGTTTCATCATGAAGAGCCTTTTATATAAGTTTTCCCTTCGATTTCTTTGTATGATATTATTTTGCAAATGACATTGCCGAGTTAGTTGGACATAAGTCGAAAATTTATTCTCCGCCATTTTTTTCGATGATGTCTATATTAAGGCAGGAAGATAAATAGGAGAAGATTAGTTATCAGTTAAAGATAAGTCATCTGGACGGTTCTAAGCCTCCCAGACCCCTCCATTAGATAAGGGATTCTAGAGACTACCTTAATTTTTTGGTATCCATATTCTGCTTTTTTTTGTAGAGATAAAGAGCCTAGGTTTTTTTCTATTTTGTCTAGTGGAAAGATCGAATATCTTATTTTTTTATCGATATAAGCATCTTAAATTTGTTTAAATTGGCTCGGGAAGGCCCCTCGGCAGGTTGATTAATGTTATTGTCTCCCGGACCGATCATAATCAACCGATTGACCTACCCTTTTTTAACCGACGGACGGAAAGTTTTAAAGGCTCGTGACGCTAATTCCAGCTCGGACAAGATTCGATACTACTTTTCCTCTCTCCTGGAATGTAGGGGAAAAACAATTTAATATATTCGCATCGTATTAGTGTTAGGCCACCCTTGGGAACTTTAAAACAAATGTGAGAAGAGAAGCCATCCGAGAAATATTTATTTTACCTCTCATTTAAAACGGTCAAAAAAAAGAAAGAGGCAACGCTAAAACATATCTGCGAAAAACGCTGTTGAACCGCTGTAAATAGAAACGTAAAAAAATCTATGCTCGGGTGAGTTCTATTCTAAATGATAAGAAGTAAGAAGTTCGATAGATTATCTCAAGATCAATATATAAAGATAATCTAAATCCTAAACAGATTCAGGTTAAGAACCCCCCTTCCCCCCCCCCTTCAACATCTTTCTGACATGCCCCATCCATTATATATATCGGAGACCTTGTTCAGAGGTACCATTTGCACAATCCGTTTGTAAAATAAATTTTCGGCCCGACCCAGGTATTTTTTCTTAAAAACAAATATTTGGGGCTGTGGTATATTGTATAAAAAATTCGAATATGCCCCGGTCCGTGTATCCGGGTTTAGGGCCGGGCCTGCAGGCCTCTGATTTACATATATATATATTAAGAATTATTACGTATTTTTTTTTTGAAAAAAAAAATCTATTTTTTCAGAGTATTGGTATTTATCGATAACACCAATACGATGAAGTTTTTCGCTGAATTCTACATCCGCCCCTACATTCGAATTCCGCCCTTTTTCTTGGGCCTCTTACTTGGGTGTTACCTAAAATTACGGGCGTCCGCGGATAATAAAGATGACCAATGTTCTACCAGCCATGATATCGTCGACAAAACTAGCGATAACGCGCCAAACGTAAATCCCCTCGCCTCAAAATCCCGTTCCGTATTCCGACCTTATATAATCGTCGCCTTCCTGACCCTGGTAGCCGCCGTATCCGCCAAATTGTACGGACTTTTCCCGAATTTCGACCGCTACTACAAATCCTCCATCTTCCGGCCCGGGCGATGGGATGCATTCCGATCATCGCCGCAATTTCCGGAAGTAATGGAGGCGTTATTTTTATCGCTCTCCCGATTCTTGTGGCCACTTTTATTGATACTATTTTTGGCCTTCATGATTCTTGACTGGCCCGATGACCCCCCTTTCAAATGTGTCGCCGGAACGATGCGTCTAGTCAAGCGCGGTTTGAACTCATTCCTCAGCCACGAGGCCTGGATCCCCGTGAGCAACCTCAGCTATTCGGCCTACCTCATCCATCCCGTGATTATGCTGATACATCTCAGGACCCTGAGATACCCACTTTACTTTTCCCACACCAATTTTTTCGTTCATTTCGTGTTTTACTCCGTGGCCACTTTCGCCACCTCACTGTTTTTTTCGCTGGCCTTTGAGTTACCCTTCATTAACCTGGCTAAGATAGTTTTTCAACGACTGAATTGATACGCTACTTCTTTATTTTTGAAAAATGCAAATAATCCTTTTACTTCCGGTCATCGTTTACTCCACCCTTAAGTCAAAATTTTTAATCAAACCTTTTTGTTTCAACTCAATTATGGACGTCATAAAATTCATGATGTAATATATTACAATGCATTTTTTTAAAAAATTTTTATGCATTAAATAATCATTGATTTTCCTAAATTTGTTATTAATTTTAATTTATTTTTGCTCAATCAATTTACTTATTTTATTTTTTTTTAAAAAAAAAAGAAAAGATTATATGTTAATACTTGTTCAGAAATCTGCAGAAAGTTCTTAGACCCACACCCCCCCCCCCCCGAATTTTTTAAAATTTCGCTATATAAATTAGAGATCTGCGAAAGTAGGCTCGACCCGGCAAAACAAAACCGGGTTCGGGCTTGGTCGGGCCTTGGAAAATTTTTTAAAAAAAATATATCTATTTAAATTTATCAATTTTTATGAATTTTTTTATGTAAAAATATAAAAAATATTCGATTTTATTTATACAAACTAGACGCCATATGACACATATCTTAAAAAAAAATTAATTTCTATAATTCGGATAAATTTGGGCCGGGCCGGCAAGACTTTTTAAAAACCGGGCTGGGTCGGGCCGGGTTTGAAAAATTAGGCCCGATGCAGATCACTAATATTAGTATGGCAAATGAATGTAAAATAATTTATTATACAATTTTTAAAAAATAAAATTCTTGCGCATGCCTGCTGCTATTTTTGTAAATAAAATATTTTATCCCTTGGGCTTGTATTTAATTTTTCAAACCTCGCCATTTTTTTTTTTTTAAATTAGTGGTTTTTGATTTTTATATTTTATAAAATGAGTATATTTATTATTTATATAAAAAAAAAATTAAAGATATATTAAACATTATTATATCCTAATCACTGACATGACAACCCAATATATTTAAGGAAAATGAAAAAATTTTTTAATTTATAGAAAAAAATTATATTTATAAATGCGCTATTAAGGTTATAATATATATATTTTTTTTACCTTGTAGTGTTTGTATATTTTTAAATGTAAATCATGAATGTAAAATTATTCCATGTTATATTATTACATAAATTTATATTATTTATTAATTATATTATATATTTGCAAAAATAATAAAATTTTCTTTCTAAATTGTATCTTATTAAATTGATATGATAATGACCATTTCTTCACTTTAAAATAGTTCATATAATATTTATTGTCTAATGTTTTTATTTCTTTTTTGAGTTTAACCATCGCCAATTGATTAATTTTAATAGCGGTGATCACCATAAGAATAATCCTTGTATTGTGATTGGACCATTATTAGGAGCTCCCTTGTTTATGGATTTTAATAGCTGGGAACTGTTAAAAATGAGTGATTACCCCATTTGAATAATCCTTGTTTTGTGATTGGACCATTTTAGGCCCTCCCAAATTTTGTTTATTGATTTTAATAGATGGGAACTGTGTTATAAATGGGTGATTACCATTAGGATAATCCTGTATTGTGATTGGACCATTTTAGGCCCTCCCAAATTTTGTTTATTGATTTTAATAGATGGGAACTGTGTTATAAATGGGTGATTACCATTAGGATAATCCTGTATTGTGATTGGACCATTGTAAGGGCTCCCAAATTTTGCTTATTGATCTTAATTTCCTTTCAAACGGTAGGTAAATTTAATTTTTGCCCCTAGGGTTCAGAAATCTTACCATGGGGGGCTTACTTATTTATTAATCTCTGCTATATCAATTTTACTATTAATAAGTATTAACCGCGTAAAAAAATAAATAAATGATTAATCATATTTCTGGAAGTGAGCTAAAAACTATTCGTAAAAATCATCTTAATAATTATAAAATATCATCTAATATTATAAAAATAAATTTAAAATATCATTTAACATTATAAAAATATTTAAAATATCATTTAATATTATAAAATAAATTTAAAATATATTATTTTTTAATGTGGGATATGTGGAATATAGATTCATTTTAAAAAAATAATAATATAAAATTATCACAACTTCCAAGGCTAACGTCAATCAATTTTTTTTATATGCATCAACAACGACACCGATTAAACTTATATATTGTTTTATTTATTTTTTTAAAATAAACCACATCATATTAATTAGTAGAATGACTAGATACAACAATTAGCGTTGTCAGGAAGAGGGATGCAGAGTTCAAGTTGCATTAGAATCTCTAGACCGGCAATTTTTTAGGATAGCTTTAGTTAAGGAACTGTAAAATGACTAGGTAACAAGTAGCGTCGTTAGAGGTAGGGGCGTATAGGGACTCGAGATCCGCTGAAACCTTTAGGTAGTAAAGTACCCTCTGATACTATTTTTTTGCAAATTTTAGGTTATAATTACTTTTTTTTAAAAAAAATGCCAATTAATAAACGTTCAATATACATTGGTTGTACCTTCCGTTTTCTATATTTCTCGCGGTTCTTTAGGATTCAGGTTCTAACTTGTTTAAGATACATAAAAATAATTTTCTTATTAGGGGTTTTATTATAAACCCTGCATGATGCAATAGAAAGAAAGAAAGTATGCTTAGAAAATAAAAGGATTTATTCTTATTCTTAATGTAATTTAAATAATAAAACCGTGTTTTTGTCCGGCAATGTGTCATTTTTTCAACTTTAAATCATTTTTTGAGCGCGTTTTTAAAAATTTAAAAATCTCATTTTATCAGAAATACATTCCGTCATGTTTGGAATAACTTATCTTATGAATTATAGACAATTTTTGCTATTATCCCTTTGAGCCATATATAATTAATTATAAAAAATTTATGGATAATCTTTACATTTTTCTCAAATTGATTGGCAAAGTTAATTGAGATTTTATTTTTATTGATTTGTGCATATAATTATAAATCAATATTATTATTTATAAGGTTAAGAAAAAAAAATATACGATAATATTGTTTATGAAAAACATTCCGATGTGGTGTGTTGTAGTTATAATTTGAAAGATTATTTTATAATAAGCATTATTTAAATATTTATAAATGATATAGATATATATATAAAGTTTATTTTATCCTTGTTTACTTGTCCCAAATACAGATTTTGAAATCAAAAAAAAAATAAAATTTTTATGTACAATAATTAATGCAAACCGTTCGAATTTTATTAAATTTACGGCAAAATAAATAATTCATTTAAAAATAATCGTATATTGTTATATTATTATTTATTTTTTTTTCGAAGTGGTTTTAAATTTCGTTTAAGAGCAGGTCCATCTCCGAATCCCTCTCCTTCACAGCTGTTTATTTTGTATCGTATCTTTCAACTTTTTCCGTTCTGTTAAACGATGCAATGTTACGGAGCGAGCAAATGGGCAGGCGGGGCGATGCGGAAATGAAGAGTTAAATATAATATTTAAAAAAAAATGAAATAAATAATAAAATGAGTACAGATGTTCAAAAAAAAACCCGTCTTCCATTTCAGTTTAAACGGATCAGTACTAGGTTTGACCCTTAATTTTAGCCTAGCTCTAGTCAGCGATAGTTTACTAATTATAAAGGAAATAATGCAGATAAATGAACCTTCATTATAACTGGATAATATCAACTGATAAACTAACAAGAAGATGGTGTTAAGCCATGTAAACCAGGGAAATGGGAGATGTAGAAAAAAGTATAAATTCCTGAAGTTAAGATATTTTTTACCTGAACTGATTTGATCATCGATTTGACATCCATGTCAAGTATATCATTTTCGGATTCTACATTCAGACCGAAACCACATTCTACTTCCCCTTTGTCATTCGAGGCTTTACAGATGTACAGCCCTAAAAAATATATATTAAATTTTATAAGATTTGATAAGAGTGTAGAATGATTAAATAGGCATTTGTAATTTAAATATATTAATGAGTGTTATTATGCCATCCTTGTGAACCACTGGGCAAGGGAATGGTGTGTTAACTAGATTATTGAGTAGGTCAGAGCCTGATCCACTATAAGTCAAGGCCGTAAGAACTAGAACTGTAGGGATTTAACTTCCAACCCGAAAATTGGTTACTGCATATGACATTAAATATAATATATATATATATATATATACCTATATCAGAAGGACTGGAGTTCAATATTTCTAAGAAGTATTCATTGCCAGATTTATCTAGAACATATCGGTCGCTGTTCAATTCAACGCCATCTTTAGACCAAACAACTAGAATTATATATAAAAAATAAATGGAATTAATACGTTTTAAAAAATTTTTATTCATTACCATTAGCTTCTTGATTAAGTTCCGTGCTGAATAAGGCGGGTTGATTTTCTTCGACTGTATAGGTTTGAGGGAATGTGATAAATAGAGGCCCTGAAACGTCTTCGTCTAAAGCTATAGAGGGGTAAGAGCAAATATTTATTAAGATGTATTTTATTAAATGGCAGACCTTTGACGAAGAGTGACATGAAGCTAGCCGTTTCACCGAGCGGGTTGAAGGCTTCGCAACTCATGATCCCAGAATCCTGGGGGAATACCTCGCTGATTATCATGCGATAAACATCGTTCTCTTGCTGGAATTTGAAGTAAACTCCTTCCCTGAGTTCCTTGTCATCTTTCAACCAAGACACTTCTGGTTTGGGATTGCCTGAGATGGGAAAATAAAATTAAATCATTAAACGTTCCTTTTAACGATTCGGATCGGGTCCTAAAATAAATCAAACCTGGATCGAAACCGGTAGGTAAAATTAATCAAAAAAAAAGGGCATATAAGAAAAACGATAGGTTACCGACAACACGGCATTCAATGGTCACTTTTTGGCCATCCTGGACGTATTTGCTTTGTAAATGCATCGTGAATTTTGGGCGAGATTCAAGCATCATCGAGACGGACGGCTCTTCGGTGAAAGTTCTCTCGTCATTGGTATAACCTTAAAAAAAGGAGAAATTCAATGGCAAAATATGATACAATATTTCATCACGCCGAAATATTTTGATACCAAAAAGGAGAAAATAAACAATTTTTTATAAGATTTTTTTTAAAGGTGCGCCAATACTTTCAACTTTGAGATAGGAGGAAGTTTCGGTAGTTCCGGAGGAATTTGTGGCGGAACATACGTACGTGCCTTCATCTTCCGGGAATATTTCTACGATTCCCAGCGTGCAGACACCTTGTTTGCATTGTATATCTATGATGTCGGAATCGCGTAATTCCTAATAAAAGTTACATAAAGGATTTTTTTGACTATATGGGTTAACTTGAAAGAAAGAAAAGTATTAGCGATGCGAGAATAAATTAATTAGCTACGTTTCGATAAATTTTTCCAATTTTTTTCACTTTGTTGTCCTTTTTCCACGTGATGGTAGGAGGGGGGTATCCGGTGACTTGGCAAGTGAATAAAACGGTTTCACCGTCCGTCACGACTAGATCCCTTAAAGGTTCGATAAATTCTGGCGTTGTGTTAGTAGGAGACGCTTTTGATGATTTTTTCTCGGCGCGTTCGACGGCATGTTCGGTCGTTTTTCGGGATTTTGGTTTGTCTTCTATATATTTTTTTTAAAAAAAAATAAATAAGTGTTTACAAGTTTTATTAAAGAAGTACATTTAAATATATTCTAAAGTTTTGGCGGGGGAATGGCAACGTCTTTTAGCGGCTAATGGAGGTCTAAAGGGTTCCCAGAGGTCTGGATCTAGAATAGGATCACCGTCTCCTCGACGGGTGGGGGTTAAAAAACCACCTAAAGGGAGTTGTGTCAGGAAGAGCATCCGATCGTAAAAACCTTGCTACAAAATTTCCTATGATTAAATCAGAGGGAAAACTGGCCAACCTGGAAATCGCCATTAAACGGAAAGAAGAAGAAGATAATATACATGTAATATTCTCTTCAATTTCATTTTTTTACCCTTTGAGAGGCGACATCCGTCACTCACGAAAATTCGATATATATAATAATTTACATTTTCTTTATAAAAAATATATAATTTTATTTAGCAAAATATTTACTCCAACATATACTAACTAAAATATTAGGATCTTAAGTCAAAAGTCGAGATCGTATACTTAAATAGGATAAATACGCTTCGAGTTCAGATGGAAATTTTGAACACAGTAAGTATCTATTTTGTTTTTGGTTTTTATAAATTATAATACCTTCACGGATTGAAATTCTTGGTCTTTCCTTGATAGGGGAGGGTAATTTAAGGTCGTCGGAACCTCTCCTTTCGCTGTATTTGCTATAAGATCTTCTCATGCTGGGGGTCTCTGATCCGAAAGAGGTGTAACTACCTTGCCTTTCTTTCACCACCGAAATCCTTGGTTCTTTCAAGAACTTGGCCCATCTTCGCTCTACAATGGAATATTTGAACAATGAAAATAAGGTATATACATATATATATATTTTTTTTAAAAATTATTTTATTTTATCTTATCTTTAAACTTTAAAAAAATCGTTCGTTATTACAGATGAACTACAAAGAAGGAAGGATGGAAGGAAGGAAGGAAGGAAATGGTTTTATATACCTTCAACTATAACACTGCATAGGGTTTCAGCTTCGCCCAATTCGTTATTAGCAGTGCAGGTATATTTACCAGCATCTTGGAGCGTAGCTCCCGAAACTTCTAATGAGCATACTCCGTAAAGCTGTTTTATATTGGTGTGCCAGGAATCCTCTAAAACCCTGCCGTTTAATCTCCATTCAACCTATTATTTTTAAATCAAAAAATGAAAAATAATCTTCTTGGGATGATAAAGGTTTAAAAAAATATAAAAATATGGAAGTAAAAGGTGGTTAATTTTTACGTGAGGAATAGGATTTCCGATTAGACTGCACAGAAGTTTGAAATCTTGAGTTTCCTGGACGATACGCGGTCTGAGACCGAAACTGAATCTAGGGGGTATTTGTTCTTCTTTGAAGGAAGGAACCTGGAATTCCGATTGACGTTTCTTGTGATATTCATCGGCGATAAAGGAGGCGTCTACGAATTTGCTAGAAGTCCTCTCGGGTGTTTCTTAGGGGGTACGGAAAAAAAAAATATTACAAAATTTATGTCATGTGACATTTTTAATTAATATTTACTGCACATTCCAATAAATTTTACCGCTCTTCACATACTGAAAACATTATGTTTTACCAAGTCATTATAAAAAAAAATCGTATAATAAATATAAGGCGTAAAAATTATAATAATAAAATTATTTAATGTCACAAGGAAAATAATATCTATTTTTTTTTAAAAAAAAGCCCTAAGATTTTATAAGAAAAAGCTATATTTAAATAAAATAATGAACATATTGTTTGAAATAGATGCTTAATTATTAGGAGAAATTAGATACTAATTTAAAAAGAAATTGGGTACTAATTTAAAAAGAAATAGTAGATTTTAAAAAAAAAGGATGTTTTACTAATTCCATTTCATAAGGAATAATGCCTGTGTAAATTGGATTATTAATCCGGCCGTCAATCTAAATAGAAAATGCCACTCAAAGATTATTTTTTGGGATTACTTTCTACGTTCAAAAATATTGTGTGTTCGATTTTGCCATAGGTGTTAGAAGCTTTGACCGTGTATTCTCCGTGATCACCTGATTTGCATTTCTTTATCGCCAGGGAATACTCATCTCCGTGAGACTTTTTAGTGTATTTAGCGCCCTGTCTCAGCTCCATGCCTTCCCTATTCCTAATTAATAAATTTTTAATTTTCATTTCTCGTTCTTCCATTTTTCTCCCTTTTCTTTCTTCCATTCTCTCTTTTTCTTTCTTCCATTCTATTTTTTTTCTTTATCAAGATTTAATTTACAAATAAGTTTACCATGTGACGATCGGAGGGTAAGGAGAAAATATGGTGCAATCGAATAACGCTTTTTGTCGTTCTTTAACCGTCGCGTTTTTAGGTTTGACTATGAAACGCGGAGCGGCTTCTCTTCTATCTATTTTTTTTTATATTTTTCATTTTAGATTTTTTTTTTCAATATACTATATATATATATATTCCAAAATTCAACTAGTATACAAGATAACTTCATACCAACCCCAATAAAATAAAGTCTTATAAAAAAAATATTCAAAAAAGCCGGGCCAGAAAGCCCGTATCATGTTAGCGGACCGGCCGGGCTTTGATGATCTCTAGTTTATATACGTTACCGAATTCGCTGTCGTATATGTGATATTCTTCCGGTCTCAATTTGCACAAGGAGCTAAAGTTGGAGATTATTCCGATCGATGGATTCGGGTTTGGCCAAATTTCCTAAAGCAAAAATAAATTATTTACGCCATTTTTTTTGATTTAGGAAAATGAAATATCATTTTTGTTTACGTATTTTTTGCGGATTTTATCGTGTATTCCGTTGTATCTGGAATTGGGTATTCTTTCTTTGCCTTCTATCACATTCTTGAGCCAAGGATGATCCAATGCTTCGAATATTGTCATTCTTTTACTGTCATATAAAATGAAGTTGAAATATACATTTATATTTTAATTTCTTCCTTCCCTTCCCTTCCCTTCCCTTCCCTTCCCTTCCCTTCCCTTCCCTTCCCTTCCCTTCCCTTCCCTTCCCTTCCCTTCCCTTCCCTTCCCTTCCCTTCCCTTCCCTTCCCTTCCCTTCCCTTCCCTTCCTTCCCTTCCCTTCCCTTCCCTTCCCTTCCCTTCCCTTCCCTTCCCTTCCCTTCCCTTCCCTTCCCTTCCCTTCCCTTCCCTTCCCTTCCCTTTCCTTTCCTTTCCTTTCCTTTCCTTTCCTTTCCTTTCCTTTCCTTTCCTTTCCTTTCCTTTCCTTTCCTTTCCTTTCCTTTCCTTTCCTTTCCTTTCCTTTCCTTTCCTTTCCTTTCCTTTCCTTTCCTTTCCTTTCCTTTCCTTTCCTTCCCTTCCCTTCCTTTAAATTTAAAAGTAAACAAACGTGGGATCCTTGATCAACAGTCGGCGAATAAAATCCTTGCCATCTTCGGATATATCCGAAAAAGCGTCGCGATCGAATTCTAATTGACATTTTTTGATATTTTTGAGCGTTTCGACATCATTTTCTCCGCCGAACGGCGATAACCCGCTCAATCTTGTTTTTAAATAAATGAAGAATCAATCATCAATCCTAATATCTTCGCTCAACCTTAAAACTCCACTAGGTAGAGTGGTAACTTACTTGTTATCAAATTTAAATTTTTTTTTTCGACCCCATATAAAACGCATGAAAAAATAATTTTTTTTTTTTACAAAATATAAGTCAGAACTCCGCACGCCCACATATCGGTGTAAAATCCGACGGGATCTCTATTCACGATTTCCGGCGATGCGAATTCCGCCGTTCCAGTAGTTACCTTAACCGGTTCGGATGGATTTAAAAAGCTGGCTAAACCGAAATCTATTATCTTGACTTCCCTGCTATTCTTGGTCGTCAACAAAATATTCTCGGGCTAGAGGGGGAGGGGGAAGAAAGTATAAGTATAAATATGAGTTGTTAAAAAATATATGTCACGTGTATTTATTTTATCAGCAGTTTATGAATTAGATAGGTGAAAAAAACTTGGGTATTTTTTTTTTAAATAATATTAAAGACAATGGATATATAGACTAATAACTAAATTGACTGTTCATTCAATAAAAGTGTATAACCGCCTTTAACTGTAAATGTCATTTTTTTTGTGGCTTAAATTTAGACTGAGTTAGAGAACTGCACGGGCTGTCCGTAGCCCGACCCGACCCGACCCGGCCCGAGCCTCGGGCTCGGGTCGGGTTCGGACATCAAAAAAAAATTTTCTCGGGTTCGGGCTCGGGTCGGGTTGTAAAAGCTGTCCGACCCGAAAACCCGACCCGACCCGACCCGAAAATATATATAATAATATTAATATCTTAAATAGTTAGTATAATTTATAATATTAATTATAAAATCATATTATTTAATATTTATCACATTTTAGGATTAAAATGTCAATCATATTAACATGTCATGTCATTATTAATTATTATTTTATAAACCTAACAACCCGATACCAAACTATTTTATTACTAAATTGTGTTTCTCGTAAATTACAAGATAAGACATATTTTATGTAAGTTTTATTTATTATTTAACTAGCCTATACATTGTCTTTTTTAACATTTGTTTTAACCCTTCACTACAAAGGTAGAAAAAACTCCCTTAACTACAAAGGTGGGGTCTATTTTACCCCAAATTTTGATTAGATATATCTCAAAACATATTAAAAATTGAGATCTAAAATTTTGAGTATATATTTAAAAAATATTGGAGATAATAAATACAAAATCTTAGATTAATATTTACTTCCAAAAAAAAGTTAGACAAATTTTCCTAAAATTACTGAAATAAAATTTTCTTTTTCAGTACTTCCTTTAATTATTTTATTATCACTAAATAAAATTCAAAAAATTCAAATTTTATTAAATCAATGTTGAATAATGATAATTACATAAATTTTATAAAAAAATATCATATATCAAAAAAAATATTAATCATCAAATATGTAAAATTATTAAAAAATAATAATGTAAATATATATCTTAATATTATTATTGAATATTTTTTTCTTAAGAAACTACAGAGGTGGTAGATACGTTTTTGGACTTCTCTCTATGGGAGGCTGACAATGCGTATTCTGATGCTAGCGCCGAAGTTGACGAGCTAAAAAAATATCTAGATCCGAAATTATGTGTTGATGACGATAATATTTTAAAATGGTGGAAAACAAACCATTATGAGTTTCCAAATTTAAGTATTTTAGCTCTTAAATTCCTGGCTATCCCTGCTTCGTCGGCTAGCAGTGAAAGGGCGTTTTAAGCTGCTGGTAGGGCCTTTGAGGAGAGAAGGACTCGTTTAAAGCCAGATAAACTGGACGCCTCTTTATTTATATATCATAATTATTCACTTTGTGATAATTTTGATAATGATATTGATGAGGTCAATATATAATATAATATGTTCATTATATTTTTTATATATTTATTAACTTTTACATCATATCTATATTCGCATAAATGATGCTTATTATATAATCGTTATAATTTTTAAATTCGCTTGTATATTAATAGTTTTATAATATTTTTTACAAATTTTAAAAATGCAAATATCTTGAATAGATTATGGCCGTCAAATAAACTTTTATTTAAGGTGGCTGAACTGAATAAATACACCAGAAATTTTTTTTTGGTTATTATAATATTAAAACTTAAATTGCAAAATTTTATTCGGGTCGGGCTCGGGTCGGGTCGGGTTGGATTAAAAAATGTGTGCTCGGGCTCGGGTCGGGCTCGGACAAAAAAATTTTTTTTAATTCGGGCTCGGGTCGGGCTCGGGTTGCGAAAAAATTACTTTGCAGTTCTCTAGACTGAGTGACATTTTTAACAATTTTTTTTTATAAACAAAAAAATATATATATTTGTCATTGAATTAATGTGCATATTATTACCATAAAATGGAATCTACAGCTGACTCCTCTATAAATATATGTACACTTTAAGAGAATCGACGGTCTAGACTAGTATATTATTGTTATCGTGTGATTAAGATATATAAGGCTAGTATAATCTATAAAGCGTCGTTGAATGCAGATCAGCTGGAACCGCCATTTTGTTAAAAAACTACTATTAAATTGATAACTTACTTTCCTTAATTATCTTGATGATCAGGCAAATTCTTTAATAAAGTTTGCGTTACTTGTTTAAAATTTTTATAATAATGATATGGGTAACAAAAATGGCGTCCACAGCTGTTTTTCATTGATGTACACCTTTAATGAATGCTTCGTCAGCCTAGGTATTATTATACGTCATTGGTTTTGGAATTTATAGTCCCCTCACCACCCCCACTTAAATAAGGTCCTATTTTTTTTTAAAAAAATGAAATAATAAAGAATGAAAGAAGTATTACTTTCAAAAAAAAAATGAAATAATAAAGAATGAAAGAAATATTACTTTCAAAAAAAAATAAATAATCATTAATCACATATGTATATACCTTAAGATCCAGGTGAACCAAATTATTTTGGTGCAAGTGTTTGACTCCTTCGCACACTTGCCTGACAAAATTAGCCGCTTCCTTCTCCGACATTCTGTAATTCTCGTCGACAATTTTTTCGAATAATTCCCCGCCGGATAAACTGTTAACGGAGGAATAGGGGGGAGACAAAAATTATAGAGAATTAATGTTAGGTGAATTGATACAAGGGTAATTATTTATAACTATTAAGAGATTGACTAATTTGTTACCCTTTAAAGGTACTATTATTAGAGGTATAATTATTCATCTCGATGTTCTTATTACATATAATACAAATAAACTCATTCGAAATTGTTATTGAAAGAAATATTTTTCATTTTATAATACAAAAGATGCTGGGAAAAAGAGAGATAAATTTGGATCATATTATTATTAGATGGATTTTTTGGCGACAGTTAAGAGAAAAGAGTGGCAGGCGACTCAATAAAGATTTAGTAAACGTGAAAGGATTTAAGAATGGGTTGAAGATAGTGGTTGTTAAAAAACCGGATTTGGGTCGATTTTCAAAACCGGCCCGATAACAATGAGAACACCAAAGGTTAAAAAATCCTTTATATGTTATTAACCCATCTCTTTGGGCCCTTATTAGGCTCACTTTCAGCACTGACAGAGTCCCTCTTACCAGCTTGATTCCAAAATCTATGCTAAATCCAAACGGGTTCTTGGTTGGCTTTTCCATAGATTTTTTTTGATTTTATAACAAGAATAATATTGTGTAAGCCTGGTGATTCTTGCTAAATAGATGACGGAAAGGTTCGGACTACTTGCCAAATCTTGAGACTTACGCAATATTACTTTGGCTAAAAATCCTAACACTAGTTGAAAAGATATAAAGTACTACAATACTTTTATGTAGATGGAACGTTTTTTTTTAAAAAAAATGAAAATAAATGTTTTGTGCTCACAATTCCAAAATCATGACCATCTCGTCTCTGTCATCGAAAGCGTCGTGCAAGCGCAATAGCTTCGGATGATTCAGGTGGTTCATGACGTCGATTTCTTTGTTGATCAATTCCTTTTCCCGCGGTGTTTGACAATTGATAAATTTGGCGGCGAAAATATTGCCCGTCGCCTTTTCCCTGCACCTGTGAACTACTCCGAAGGCTCCGCTGTTCCGAAGAATTTCATTTTCCGATAAAAAAAAAATATAAAAAAAATGGTTAAAATTTTTTTATCACAAAAATTCCTATCTTTTGTGTGTATTAATATATCAGGTCGGGTCAATTTCCGGTTTGGGAATTTATATCACTCTTACGCTGTTCGGTTCGACACCCATCCCCTTGCGTGAATATCTTCTCCTCGAAGAAATAAAAGGAGGAAAGAATTATGGGGAAAAAAATGAAATTACACTCCAATCTCTTCCAATATGTCATAGTATTGCGAAACGGGACCATCTCTCACGCGAACTTCCCGCGGCACGACGTATTTGCTGGGATAATCAAAAACTAAAAAAAAAAAAAATGACAAGAATTCCTTTTATTTATAATGTTATTTTTTTTCTTTTTATACTTTGTTTCTTTATTTATACTTATCTTTTTTTCTTTTTTTTTAAAGTGAGACACTTAGGGCGGAAAATTCTTATGAGGTTGGAAAAAAAGGATTTCAGGATTCCTATCTGCCTTTCTTTTTCTTCTTTCTTTCTTTCTCCAAACCTCCCAAAATTTTTCCCACCCTAAGCTTTATCATTTCTTTTCCTTCCTATATTTATACTCTTCCATTTAAAAAAAATAAATATTTAAATAAGCAAAAACGCGAAATTATTAAACTAATAAATCTTTTATAACAATATTTTACCAAATTTATCATAATTATCAACTTTTCCTTCGAATTTTCCTCTGATGAATCTACCAGTCTCGGGATCTGAATTCAAGATAAAAAATAATATTCTGTAAAATAGAAAAGGGTGTGTCTGGTATACCCTATCTCTTTCTAAATTCAAGAAAAATATCTCTAAAAAATTGGAAATCCTACCCTACCCACACACTATTCTACCTTACCTCCATCCATCTGTCTATTAGTGCAATTAGTATAATTAAACTAGCTAATTCGGCGGAATGTCAAGGGCTTCGGTTTAAAAAATCGGTTTCGCCATTTTTGGTGTTAGGCTCACTGACTAAAAAAAAAATGGAGTGAGGAGGGGTTGATATATCAAGCGTAATTAGGTAATTTGTATTTTATAACCTAATCGGTTCCCGTTCTAAATCGCTAAAACAAAAATCGCTAAAAATTGGGAACATGGCTCTTATCTCCTAGAAAATTTTTAAAGTAAATTTTGAAATTAATATTAATAGATACTAAGGGGACTAAACACTTGTATTTAAATTGAAAATTTTAAAAAAAATCGCTAAAATGGAAGAAATATCATCCAAAATCCCAATTTGATTCGGAGAAACGTATCGCGAAATCAATTTTTTTTTTTTAAAAAACACTTTATTATTTACGCTCACCTTCGTAGCCGCTAGTTCTGCGGCGCCTAAAATCGTTAGATTCTTGGGTGGTAACGGGGGACGTAGGCGGACACGGTTCGCTAACGCCGTAAAAGTTTTCCGCTTTTATCCTGAAAGCGTAAGCGTGATTCGGCTTTAAATCGTTTATCGTGTGCGTGGCGAACCTGATTAGAAAAAAAAAATTTGGAAATAAAAACAAGATACAAAAAAATTTCTATTTTATAAAAAAATAGATTTTGTTTTAAAATTTATAAATTTGTGTTAATTGTTATTAATAAAAAAAAAAGTAGTAAATAATATTTTAAGTATTTGTTGATGTAATTTTTCGTATTTTATTCTCGTTTTTTTTTCTCGTTTTTCTTGATTCATAATATTATCGATTCGCAAAAAATTTTATAAATTTTGAGGGGTTTTTTTTTTCAATACATTTAGGACACACAAGCCTCTAACAAAGTAGAAACGATTAATATAATAATAGGTTTAAGCTCTTTTCTTTTTTTTTAGCGCAAACCTAGAAACACCGCAATGAACCCATTCGGTATTGGGAAGATTTTGTATCTCGACGATGTATTGAGTAATGAAACTGCCTCCGTCGTTGATCGGGGGCTTCCAAGACAAGACTATGGATTCGTCCCTAATATTCTCCAGAACGGGATATCTAGGAGGGTCTGGGCGGTCTACAAAATTATAATATTATTATTTTTTAATTGAAAGATCAAGGGAAAATTGGATTCACGAAAACGAATAAATTAATAAAGATAAATTATCGAGGCTTCTCTAACCCATTATTTTGATGTTGATGTTTTCCGAATCAGAACCTATTTCGTTTTCTAATAATAGTTTGTAGGAGGCTTCGTCTCCTTTAGTCGAATGTTTGATGGTCAATATAGCATAGCGATCCTGGTTTTTTTTTTGAAGGATAAAAAAATTAGAGTTAACTTCCAAGAGGCATTATTGGTCGGACTAGCCCGCCAATCATCGGTTGCAAAAAATATGAACGAACCAAGGGAACTGGACAGACAGGGCTTCCATTTCAATTTTCTTCTTCTACAAGGCTTTGTCAGGAATCATGAAGAAAATTAAGAATCCTATCATAATTATGCTTAGATTTTTTTTAAAAATAACTTTTGTGTTTATACAACGCACTTAATTTACATTTTCCTCGCTTGTTTATTTTATATTACTATATTATTTATGCTATTTTTCAAACTGCTGTAACTAGAAAATTTCGGTCCATGCAGACCTCTGTAATTAAATATATTTTCTTTAAGAAAAACCAATGTTTCCGATTGAATCCTATTTCCGGAAACATCCAATTCCTCGCCATTCTTAAACCATTGAGCCTTCGGCTTAGGGTAGCCAGTGAACGGTATTTTCAGCACGATTTCCTGATCCTTTTCGTGTATGTCGGGTTCCTTAAATCTCGCGGGCAAATGAATTTTGGGGGCGGCTGAAAAAAATAAAATAAAAACAAAATAATTATAAAAAAAATAAATATTTATAAATAAAACAAAACCACTAACATTTGATAGTCAGCTGAGCTCTAGAACTTCTGCTACCAGCAGCGCTGCTGGCCTTGACCGTGTATTCGTCGGCATCTTCCCCGAAAATGTCGTTTATTATGAGATAATGTCGATCTCCTTCCCGACCCATGAAGAATTTCTGGCCCTCAGTTATTTCCCGGGTGCCTTTAAACCTTTTTATTGTTAAATATTTTATATATTATTTGAACTTATGCGCTACACGTAAACGGTGTGAGTAAAATAGCCCACCTGAAATCATCCAAGGCGATACGTACATTTTATTATAATATATAAATCTAGCTCTCACATACAAGTAGATGGACTTATTTAGATTTAATTTCATTTTATGTTTTTTCTTTATTGGCATAATATTTTTGGAGCGAAAGCTTTAGCAATCACCAAGTTTTCGTTATATCTACTATATACTATTCCCCACTTAGCCGACTTCCGGTTTTGGGCACAAATATGATCTTAATGGCACTATTTACCGACACCAATTACACGTAGTATACAATTCAATTAATTCGTATTTTTTTTTATTTTACCAATAGAAGAATGTATCGTTAGAAGCTTGAATCCTGCACTCAAATTTGGCTTGCTTACCTTCTATTCCCTTTATATCTTTCAGCGGTGTTATAAAAACTGGAATGATGGGCGCTATTTTTGAGTGATATTTATGTTTTTTGAAGTGTAATTTTTAAAAAAACAATTGTTTTTTTCAAAATTTAAGGAAGGAAGGAAGGAAGAATAAAAGAAAGAAAGAAAGAAAAGATATACCGTTAGGATCCTTGACCTTGATCAATTTGCTATTTTCTGAGGGAGGACCGACCCCGGCATCGTTATGAGCAAATATTCTGAATTCGTATTCTCTGTCTTCGATTAGGTTCGATATATTGAGAATTTGATGTAATTGTGGATGCTTTTATACGTTCAAATAATTATAATACATTATATGCAATAATAAATTCATTCCAAATGAACATCACCCCCTACAGATAATATCAATAGACCTACCTATCGTTATCAGAATCTAATTTGACATTTTAAAAAAAAACAGCTGATCTCACGAGTTCTTACCTGCTTCCTATTTTAATTTCCTTTTCTTCTTTCTTTTTATTTAAAGAGGTTTTACGCCTTTCGCAAGCATTAAATTGCGCGAATCTCGTGATATTCGCAAAAAAATAAAAGCAAATTAGCATTTATTTTTGAAGATAAAATTTCTTAGGATTCGCCCAATTTAAAATGTTCTCACGTGACGTAAGCTTTACGTCATAATAGGCAAAATTACCAATGAGCAAGGAGTCCAATTATCGGTTCCTTTTTCTCTCTTTTCAACGGTGTATCCTGTTATACGACCTCCGCCATCCGATATCGGTTTGGCCCACGATAAGCTCACGAAATCGTTGCCGACTTCAGAAACTTGAGGTACGCCGGGTGGACCTGGCGGATCTAAACGTTTAAAGCGTTTTGAATAAGTTTTTAAAACGATAAATTAACTGATTTCGAATTAGAGAAATTTTAGAATATGAACAAAACCTATGCTTTTTTCTATCTTTTAGCAATTTAGACAATAATTTAATATATATATATATAGGTAAGCTCATTGATTTAGAAAAACGAGGTCTTTGGAATTGTTTATATATGTAAATTGCTAACCGAATGGGTATTTGGCTATAACGATCTCATCGTTTTTGAGCGGTGGTCCTTGGCCAACTTCGTTTATGGCGCTAACTCTAAAGTCGTATTCCCCGTTTTCGGTCAGTCCGCTAACCACTGCCGATAAATCCTATTGGGTCACAAAACATTATCATTATTTTTTACGATGCATTAATCAATGAGTGATGAGATTTCAATCATAAGTACTTTCGTATAATTGGTTATTTTATCTCACAACAAAAATTAAAATTTACTTTGCATAAACTGAACACCAATATCCAATTGTCTTTGTTTCTTTCTTTCCGCTCCACGGCGTATCCAATAATCTTGGAGCCTCCGTCATCACGTGGTGGTTGCCAACTGAGAGTCACCTTGTGATTGGTCGTATCAGTGACCTTCATCGGGCCGTGGGGTGGGCCGGGTAAACCTTAAAAAGCATTTTATATATAAATTTGATAATTATTATTATTTTTTTTTTAAAAAAAAGGGATTTTAAGGAATTTATTGAAATTCCGCAATGGAATATATGTTAATTTTTTTTATGTTTAGAATTTTTAAATGTGAATAAATTGTTCGATATGTAAAGCAACACAGTACTGACCTCTGACTCTAACATTGAAGGATCCAGTGTCGGAACCGCTATCATTTTCGATGACCAACGTATACTTACCTTCGTCGTTAAGGGTAGCCTCGTTAATGTGGAGATTCAAGAATTCATCGAAAGTCGTGTATTTAAAGTGCTGACTTTCGTTCAATACTTTTCCATCCTTGAAAAAAAATAATTGTAATTGTTAATTATGTTATAAATATTATTCCACCCTCCTCCCCCCCCCCTATTAAAATTAGTTCTAATAAGTATTTACCTTGAGAACTTTGAAACTGAAAGGACCCATGCCGGTGAAATAGAATTTGCCTTTGAGATTCTGTCCCTCTTCGATAAACATATCATCTGGGCATTGCGTTATTTTTGGTGGAGCTAGGTAGAAAGGAGTGAAGATTGAATCAAATTTAATGGGGAAAAAAAATTATACCTTGTATTTCTAATTCGCAAGTTGTTTCGTCTCTCCCGAAATCGTTTATAGCCCGACATGAATAGGTCCCGGCATCGCTGGGAGTGATATCGGAGAAAGAGAGCGTAAAGACGCCTTCGTCCTCTATCATCCTTATTTTTCCGCTAGGCCAGATCTCTATTCCGTCTTTAAACCTATTAAAAAAATGTAATTAAATTAATATGAAAATTTGCTTTTTATACCATCTAGATTCTGGTATTGGAAACCCTGTAGCTTCACATTCTAATTTAAGTGGTTGATTCAAACCGGCTTTCGTTTTCTTCAACTTTCTGATGAATTCGGGAATGTCACCTTCGAATATAAAAATTTGGCATTGACGAAATTAGGAAAGAAAAAAAAATAAATACCATGTTTTTCTCTCAATTTGACGAGTCCGGTAGATCCACTAGGGTCACTTTCTCCAGCATTATTCAGCGCTCTGACTCTAAACTCTAATTCTGAATTGGGTGGAAGGTTAGTAAGGGTGTAAGAAGTTGTGGGAATAGAATGATCAACGGGTCTAACCCAGTTCTCGCTGTCTTTAGGTCGCATTTCGATTACGTAGCCTTATATTTGTTATAAAATTGCTTAATCAATATATATACAAAGGCCTACAAGGCCAAGCCCAAACTAAGCCCGGGTGAGTACACGGGCTGGTGACCGGGCCCAGAATATTTTAAATCGTCACAATTTCGATCCTTAGAAATTTCTAAGTAAATATTATTCAAATTAATTACTCAACTTTAGGGTTGGGGTCAACTCAATATTTAGAATATGATACACTTCTCATGGGAATAAGTTGCCAGGGAGAGGAGAGCGAAATAACTGATACTTTATATCATGAGAGGAACCGGAAATAAAGTAATTAGCATCGATCCGTCGAATCAGTGTTGTGACTTAAACTCACTCATTTTTACCAAAAAATGGGGAGGTTCATATTCCCCCATAAACGACTCGCTAAATTCCGAATAAGATGGTATATTATAATTTTTTTTTAAAAAAAAAACCAAGGCCGTAGAAAAGATTGGCAAGAAATCCGAGCCAGACCTGGCCCGAAAGTATAAAACCCGGTCAGCGCATGTGCGCCTCTTCAGGTCTCTAATACAAATAAGTCGTTATTATACCCGATATTTTGGAGCCACCGTCTGATCTAGGAGGTTCCCAAGCAAGTTCGATGCTATCTTTTCCGACTTTAACGATATCCGGTGTGTTAACCGGAGATGGCCGAGCTGAAAAAAAATCAGAAATGAATAATGATTGAAAAAGTTAAAATTACAAGCTTTGGGTTTGACTTGAACGGGGGCCGTTGGTTCGCTAGGCTTACTGAAACCGGCGTTGTTTTTGGCAAGAATCCTGAATTCGTAAGATATGCCTTTCTTCAAATCGGGAACTCTAAATGAGGTAGTTTTGATGAGCCCATTGACAGGCATGGAGTTCCAGGTTTCCTTGGCAACGTCTCGGTATTCTATTCTGTATCCCTGTATTTTATTGCCTCCATCGGATAGGGGCCTATGCCAAGTTAACTCTACAGAATCTTTATCTTGATCTGATATTTGTGGTTTACCAGGTTTCTCGGGAACTTCTATAAAGATAATTTTTACAAATACAAAAGATCTAACATGAGAGGAATCAACATGGTAAGCAATAAAATTATAATGAAATTTGTATTATAATATAAACGGAACGGCCATTGAGCGATGATAGATTTTTCCGTCTCCAGCGGTGAACTGGTTCCGAATTCGTTTTCAGCGCTGACTCTAAATTTGTATCTTTTGCCTTCCTCCAAGCCCAGCACTTCGTAAGTGCAGTCTTTGACGTAATTAGTCACCTTTTCCCAGTTACCTTGATTTTTTATTATTTTTAATTAGTTGACAAAAATAGCGGATATAAAATGAAAATGACTTTTATGTTTAAAGTGATGGCAAAATTTTTTTTAAATTAAGGGTAGGATTGAGTAGAGGTCTGCAACATGCGTAAATATGGGGGGGGGAAGCGGGGATAAAAAAAACTACCCTATTTCAATCTAGGGTTGGAGGGTTAGATGTTATAGTGTTTTTTAATTTATTTCCAGGGCCGAGTCGGGCAACAACTAAATTCCCATCGGGTCGTGCCTAAGAATCTTACGGGTTTGCAGATTCACTGAATCCAGATTGCTGATTAAGCTGACCCGATAAATCTTCTTCTCCACTTATGGGAAAACCCATAATCGCGTTAACTTTTATTTACCTTTATCGTCCATTTTTTCGATAACGTAATTGGTTAAAGGAGATCCTCCATCGTCCAATGGGGGTAGCCAGGATAATCTGCATGAATCGGGTAAAATTTCGGAGACATCTAAAGGACCTCTAGGCTCTGACGGTTTATCTGTTTTTTTTTGAATTTATGATCACGTGATAAAAATAAACGAATAAGAAATATTATTATTTCTAAATATGTACCTATCACATTGACTTTAATGTTAGCGGAATCGTATCCCTTCTCGTTTTGCAACTTGATTGAATAATTTCCGGCATCCGCGCGAGACGCTCTAGGTATTTTTAACGAGGCGACTCCGTCACTATTATCGAATATGACGTTATCGGGCAAGTCGCCTTCTCCGTAAGAGATTATGGAACCGTCCTTTTATATAAATCCACCAAAAAAATAATAAATAACGTAGTCTTAAAATTCGAATATCGTAAATGTTTTCCTATCCCCTAAATTTTAATTATTATGAATATATAACTTTAGTCCACGTGTCCTTGGGTTTTGGAGAGGCCATATAAGGAATCCTGATAAGTAATTCCTGGCCGGCTGGAATCGTGATAGAACGGTGTTCTTGAATTATTTTAGGCGCGTCTAATAATTAAAATTATTAATTTAATAAAGCGTTAAAATTAGGGGGGGGGCTTACATGGCATTGGTCTAGCGAAGATGGGATCGGAAGGTTCGCTGTACTCTCCGCCGCCTATTTCGTTCACGCCGCAAACTCTAAATTCGTATTTGTGTTCGGGAACAAGACCAGTAATCTATATTCAGAAGGAAAAAAAATATCATTTTAAAGAAGAAAATTTAATTATTCGAAAAAATATTTTTCGCACTTTATAAGTCGGTTCAACGAAATTCCCGAAAGATGACCTGGTCCATTTGTCGTCCTTGTTCGTGATGTCGCGCTTTTCGATCAAATAAGTTTTTATAGGTTTGCCGCCATCTTTTTGGGGTTTGTTCCATTTGAGGGTTATAAAATCGAATCCCGTGTCTACGGCCTCCGGGGCAGATGGGGCCGATGGTTTACCTTGAAATTTTAAAGCGAAAAAAAAATGTATCTGTAAAAAAGTGTAACGAGAAATTTTATTTTAAAACCGAAAGGATCCTTAGCCATGATGGGCTCACTGGTCACGGCGAATTCTCCGACTCCGTATTTGTTCTCGGCTGCCACCCTGAATTCGTATTCAATTCCGGGCGTTAAATTCTTTGCCGTGTAGGAAGGATTAGCCGAAGCGGAAGACACGAAGGCGCTCAAAGGCTCCCATTGAGTTCCCCTCGGGTCTCTCTTCTCTATCACGTAGTTAGATATCTCGTCGCCTCCGTCGTCCTTTGGCGGGCGCCATTTTAGGAGCATGGTGGTTCCGGTGATGTCCGAAACGGATAAATTCTGAGGCTTTGATGGGGAAGCTGAAATGATATATCGATGATAATTTGATTAGTTACATGAAAATGACATTTAAAAGTGAGAAAAATGATCTTAATTTTAAAACTTGTTTAAAATCACTCACCCCCCCCCCCTCCCGACCGCCTTTTTATATCTCAAAATTGGTAACTGAACATAAATTATTAATATGTAGCCATGATTATCAAATTATTTATGGAAAGATGTTGAATTCCTTATCTAAACTCTGGAAAAAAATGCTTAAATCCTTATCAAAATCATAGCAATGCTGAACAATGTTCTTTTTAATTTAAATCTGACCCCTTGTTAGCTAAATCTTTTAATTTTTAATATACAACTTATGTCACTCAAACTTTTCTATCATCCTACTTTTTTTTAATTTTAACCTTACCATCTTTTATCAATTTTCAAATTTGACGAAAGTTTCTCTCTTTCTATGTATATTATTTGCATTCATAATGATGCACATGAGAGCGTCGTTTGAATGCAAATCAGCTGGATCCGCCATTTTGGCAACCCATATGGTAACTATTCTCGTGTTAAAAGCTGATATTAGATCGATAACTTGCTTCCTTATCATCTCGACTCTTGGTTAAAATTTTTAATAATGATTATGGATAACAAAAATGGTCTCCCCAGCTGTTTATCATTGATGTACATGTTATTGATTATTGTATAGCCGCAAAGCTGCCAATTATAATTTTTATACCAAATTTTTCATATGTTTCCTATGCAAGGGTAAGAAAGTAAGCAACCAACCATCAATTTTCGAAGAATACCAAAAATTTAGGTGATAAATTGTAATAATCTTACATTTTAGGAACGCCATTTGCTACTTGTTTTCAAAAATTAACGGGAGTAACACAAAATGTTAGTAAATTTATATTCTCCGAATATTACGATTTAATTTATAAAGAATAAATGCCAAGATGAAGATTTTTTAACTTTGACCTGGACACCTGTATGAAACAATTTTTTTTTTACACCGATAAAGAAAGCTTAGGATATTAGGTATATTATATATACTTTTGTAAGTAACCTTAAGAAAAGATCTTGACAAAATATTGCATACAAAAATTAGAATCGTTTTATCTGAATAACGCACAGACCGACCAATCAGATTGATAAACTTCTGATAATGTTTACAAAAAAAAGATTTAGATAAGGTTTCTGGATGAATAATACTTGTGGATGAATAATATAAAGATCAAATTTAAATATTTTTTAATAAATTCTTCTCTCAAATTAAAATGTTTATTTATCATATCATATATCTAATACAACTCTATCTTCTACACAAGTTGAACGTGCGTTTAGCACAAGAGAAAGCTGTGTTGAGGAACTAAGTGCTCTTGTTAATATGATCAAAATCTTGAAAATCAATGGTTGTTGCCAAAAATAAATGAATTATTTTACAATATCATATAACATATTTTTTTATTTTACTAAACTTAACCGAGAATAATATAATAAGAATTTATTGATTTTACTGTTTTTTATATATATGGCTTCAAATGGTAATGAGTATGCGTTACTTTTGTCAAATGTAACGAAATAACGCGCTTATTTTAATAAAGTAACGTTTGCGGCGCTTAAAAATAATTTTAAATAGATCATACAAGATAATTATCTGCCCTCTTATAAATACACTAATTATAATAGATATCATATAAAATTTTATTTATACCAAGACTATATTTATCAAGGTATTTATTATTTTAATATTTTATAATATCCATATAGCATGTTAAATGAAATTGAAGGAAATCTAAAATGTAAGTGTATTTATGTTAAGCGGCAAATATGTTTTTTTTTTCAACTTCATCTAAATCATTTATTGAAGCGACTTTTTTAAAAAAAAAATTTAAAAATCAGATTTTTTCCGGAAATGATATTCCGTCGTGTTTGGAATACCTTCATTCTTATGAATTTCAGACAATTTTGCCCAAGAAACTTTTGAAAATCGTATATAATTAATATTTAGTTTTTTTTTTCCATAGATTTTTCCAGTGTTGTTTAATCACCTAACTTTGACCATCTCTATTGTGTCTTGTTCAAGCTTTTAGACTAAAAAAAATATTGAATTAAGCTTCTAAGATGAGTCCCAGCTCGAAGATTGATTAGAATTTAAGAGATTACATTTCCGGTTTAAATTATATTTTAAAAATTTAAATAAGCGCGGGAAAAAAAATAACACCGTTGCCCGATAACATATATTTTAGGTTTTAACAAAAAACATATATATATATATAATTGTACATAGAACTTTGACGTTGACTGACGTGACGGCTGAACCGCTAGAATTTTTAAGCTTCAATGAGTATCTGCCTTTATCTTGTCGTTTCGCTTTCGTGTTTTCGAAAATTACTTCATTGTCGGATACCTAAATTATATTTAAAAAAATATATGCAATAAATATTTTAATTTATTTATGACCAATAATGTTGTAAATTGTATTATTTTTTTATCCAATGATCCATAAATTAATAACAAAATATTAATCATAAATGATTGACAGCTCTCAATATTACAACGTCACTCACAACAATTTATATATATAATATCTCGTGTTTAAGCCCCCCCCCCTTCTTTTGTGTTCGCGGGCAATTCATTTCGTAAAAATAATGTGCTTTTTCGTTTTATTTTGCTAAGACGTTCACGCCTGTTTTGTTCGCAAAACGCGAAGAATGCGCACATTTTAATCGCTAGCGAAGACAAAAAAGGCGAAAATATCTTGAACTTGTTGTGGTATAGATTTTACCCATAATTATTGCAAAAAAAGTAACAAAATTGAAAGTTTCAAACGCAGCGTTTCACAAAAAAAGCAAATAATGCATTTCAAATGCATCCGGTTTAAATTGGAACCATTTCCGGTTTTGCATTTTAAATTATTTATATAAAAAAACAAAATATTTTGCGTTTTTTTTTGAAAACGTTTTTAAATTTTTTAAGCTATTAGAATGGATCACAACATCTTCCTAAAAAAGTAAAATAGTTATATTAAATGATAACAAATAATATTTTATAGCTTATTAGAATTATGATGGTATTACAAAAAAAAAAAAATTTGCTAATTAAATATAGAGGGCAAGCCTTTTTTGTTTTGTTTAGAATTTTAGACGGTTTCATATTGAAAAAAATAAAAGTTTAACGCTTCAAATTTAAACATAGGGTGCGGTTTGCGTTTTTTTATGTATTCGCGTTTAGAAACGCTGCTTTTGAAGCGTTTCAATTTGTGCGGCAACTTATTAGATTCAAATGTTCCACCGAATATTGTATTATTTGTAATTTGAAATAAAAATCTTATGTGTAAATTTGCAAAAAATTTAAAAAGTGATTATAACTCAATTTTTGTAAATTTTATAATAATATGCAATTAATATTTTTTTTATAATCCAGATAGCTAGCTTGTATCTGTAAATGTATTTGATTTTAAAGCAATTTTTTAAAAGAAGACAAATATCAGTTACAGAAAAAGGAACTTCAAACTAATCTCGCAAAAATATTATATTCAAAAATCAGAATTCATTATTCTTTTGAGAAAAAAAGAAAGAAAGAAAGAAAGAAAGAAAGAAAGAATGAGATAAAAACTATTCGAAATATTTGTAAATTTTATAATAATTTAACGTTTAAATTAGCAAAAGAATGCTAAAAGAAATTTGACATAATTTTTTTTTTTTAAAAAATGATTTAATTTCAAATTTTAATTTTTCAAAAATTATTCTTTAAAAAATTCCATAATTTAAATTTAATCTTAATTATTTTTTAAAAAATCAATTTTAATCAATTTAAAAACTTAATTATTTTTAAAACCAATTTTAATCAATTAAAACCAATTATTTTTAAAATCAATTTTAAAATCAATTTTAAAATCAATTCGCGTGAAAGCAAGAAATAGATGAATTTAGGAGTAAAATGACCTCCTCAAAAAATTAAATAAATAATAAATAGAAAATAGATAGAATCGATATAAAATTAGTAATCTATAATAACTACTCAATATATCAGTTCTAAGTATGATTCGAAGATAATACGTAATTGAAATGAACATTAGCAATAAGATTATATTCTTAAACAATTAACACCGAATCATGGCATTAAGAGGATTTATGGGAAAAATTAATGGAGAGGGGGGGGGGCAGTTTTAGGAACGATTGACCAATAAAATTATTTATCCATGATCTAAATGACAACTAGCGCATTTAAATATTCATATTCATATTCTATTTTTTTATGTTTTAAATTGGCAAAAATGAGTTTAATAACATTTATATTGATCCGTGAATCGTCGTTGATTGTTTTGTCACCATTTTGCCACGTGGCAGCGGGTTTAGGAAAGCCCGTGAAAGGAACCACTATTTTAAACGTGTCTCCTTCTTTGACGACAATATCTTTCAATTTTCCGCACGTGATTTGAGGTTTATCTATCAATCATTCGTAATTTCGAAGTAAACGTATTATATTATTCCAACATTCTGGGCTTTCTAAAAAGCCTAATCCAGCTTTTTTTTCTTAACTGACCATTTCTTCCTAAGTTAACTTTACTTCGCGTTTCGTGACTCATTTGAATTTTCTAAAAAAAAGATCGATTAAAATAAAATCACATTACTTGGTTGATCTTGAGCTATGATGCCAGGAGTGAGTCTGCTCGGTTCGCCTATTCCCGCATCATTTTCGGCACTAACCCTAAATTCATACTCTTCTCCAGGAGTCAAACCTTCTACGTTGAATGTGAGAGATTCTATCGGATGTCTAAGAATAAATAAATATTCGTTTCAGAAAAATTGAGTGGCAATTAGGAGGAATGGATTAAATAAACTGTATTTTACCTATTCGCTGGTAGCCAATTATCGTTTCCTTTAGATTTATATTCTACGTGATATCCCTTGATTTTGCTACCGCCATCTCTTCGGGGCTTATCCCAACTCAGTTGAACGCTATTTCTCGTTATATTCTCTATCCTTGGAATATTCGGAGCATCGGGCGTTACTTTAATATTAAAGTAAACATATGTTTTACAATATAGTTTAAGATTGAAATATTTTGGTAATCATTACCTATACGTTCACGCGTTATTACGGTTTCCGTTGGGCGTGAGGGCTTTCCAGCCCCTCCCTCGTTAACAGCTTTAACCCTAAATTCGTATTCCGTGTCTTCGTCCAAGCCCTTAGCGATGTAATTTGTGCTCGGGAGAGGTTCGGTGTTACAAGGCACCCAGTCCTTTTGTCTCTTTTGACGCTTTTCAATTAGGTAACCTGAGAGAGAAAAAATTAAATAAATAATATAATCATCGTCGTAAATATTCTAGAAGTGTGTTCAGCGCGAACCTTGTATGGGATTTCCTCCATCCAATTTAGGCTTTTCCCACGACAAAGATACGTGAGACGGTCCGTAGTCAACAACATCCGGTTGGGAAGGTGCCTCCGGTTTTTCTATAATTATACAAGTTATATTCGTTTCGAAGAAGATTCTTAAATTACCGAAAGAATTTTTGGCGGTGACTGATGATCCCTCCAACGGTTCGCTAGTACCATATATATTTTCGGCCTTAACTCTGAATTTATAAGATACGCCTTCTTCCAAATCATCTACCTTAAATTTGGTTCCGCTTACAATGCCAGGAACCTTCTTCCATTGTCCATCTTCTAGTTTTTCGACCACGTAACCTATCAAATCAATATTCAATTTATATATATAAATAATATTTTTTTTATTAATAACCAGTTATTTCAGAGCCATCCAATTCTTCTGGAGGATTCCAGGATAATACTATTGATTTAGCGCTAACATCTTCATATTTAAGGGGACCAACTGGTTCATTGGGAGGACCTTTATCATGAAACGTCGAATCATATAAATATTCATTTTTAAAGAGTTTATAATTTTACCTAAAATGACGACTTTTAGATCGGCTGTATCGGATCCTACTGGATTCGATATTTTGATTGTATATTTACCGGCATCAGATTTCTGAGCGGCTGGTATCTTTAAAGTGATAGTATCGTTAGTAGATTCTAACTCTAGCTTGGGGCCGGATGACAATAAACGGTCGTTTTTCTCCCATTGAACCGTAGGTGTAGGAGAACCAGACATCGGGATGCTTATATTCAGAGGATTTCCTTCGCGAATCCTGATTTCTCGCCCATATATGTGGTCCAAATGTAGTTTTGGATATTCTAAAAAAGCGTATAAAATTTTTTTTATTTGATTATTAGTTAAATGTCGAGTAGACGCTATCATTAAGTATATAAAACCTATTTCCGGTTTGGCGGCAATTTTAGCGGATGTTTGGCTCGGATCGCTCGCGCCTTCTTTATTAACGGCTTTTACTCTGTACTCATATACGTGTTCTTCGGCTACCCCTTCATCGTCATAATTTTGATCCTATATCAAGAAGAAAAAAAAAACAAATTACAACAGCAATAAAATATACATAAACTCTACAACAAATTTATATCTATTTCATAGTACTAGATATAGCAGTATGGGGGAACTTACTTCTACAAAGAAAATTAACACAACATTTAGCCAATTTTGAAAAAAAATTTTGTTATTATTTTCCAATCTTTTAAAATATAAATATTTTGTATCGCGTTTTTATATATTTTTTGATGCAAAATATTGAAATAAATTAGCACAATTATTCTTTTTGATTCGCAAAAATGCAACTTAGAAATTTTTTTTACAGTTATTTCGTTGCATCCGTGGTGGGTGTTGTTAAATGGTTCTCTTCAGCCGATTCTTAAAAAACGGCTAAACCCCAGTAATTATATATTAAGATTAAGTAATATAAAATATAGGTCTTGATTTTGACATTGGGAGATCAAAAAAAATCTAGTGGTGGAATGAGGCTGTAAAGACTGCCATAAAAGACAAGAAAGCACTGCGCATACATTTTTCCTCATATTAAGAAATTTTTAAAATGTATTTTTTTAAAATACTTTTATAGGGGATTTGTTAAGCTTAACCCAGCGTCCACTTTTAATATCTCTTCTTTCGACAAGGTAGCCAAGTATAGGAGAACCTCCATCATCGTGTGGTTTATCCCATCTTATAGATATTTTATCTCTATCTTGTGTTACGGCTTCAGGTTTTCCTGGAGGATCAGGAACATCTGTATTATATAAAATGCAACATAAAATATTTATAAAAGAGTTTTTAAAAAAGAAAAATAAATTACCATATGGGTTTTTGGCAACGATGCTACCAGTGGTAAGCAAAGGCTCGGATATTCCGTTAACATTTTCAGCCATGACTCTAAATTCGTATTTTTTGCCTTCAGCTAATCTAGGAACCGTGAATGTATTTCCGGTAACATTGTGAGAAACAGGCGACCATGTTCCCTTTTCCAGATCTTTTTTCTCAACGATATAATTTCTATATACGAATAATGATTTATAATTGGATCGAAAAAAAAAACTAACGTTATTGGCATCCCTCCATCATCCTTAGGGGGCTTCCATGTCAATTTGCAACTTTCTTTAGTAATATCGGAAACTTTCAAAGGTCCTTCCGGTAGCGATGGTTTATCCAAAATTTCTAGTCTTATGGTTTTAGAATCAAAACCATGTGGATTGGTTAATTTAAGCGTACAGGGTCCGGAATCCGCCCTCACGGCGTTTCTTATAATTAAATTAATCTCGCTTTTATTGTGCGTGATCGATATTCTATCATTGGGTGATAGATCTTTACCTGTCATAAATGTAGACAATTTAGAAAAACATTATTAAAACGATATTTACTATCGATGGACCAAATAACATCTGGTTCAGGGGCAGCCTGGTAAGTGACCACGAAATCAACATTGTGACCGGCTTTAACTTTAACATCTTTCATGGGACCAATTTTTGGCGGCATAAATCTTGACTTCGCGGTAATTAATCCGGTGGATTCACTCGCTTCCCCCAATCCCGCTGCATTTACGGGTACCACCCTAAATTCATACTCGTTTCCCTCCACTAGATTTGTTACTTTTCCTGTATTTTTACCGCCAGGAATTTCGGAGGCGGGCGTCCAATGAGTAGATAACTTTTCTTTCTTTTCTATAATGTATTTCTGAATCGGAGAGCCGCCATCATCTTCTGGAGGGCTCCATTTAACTTCAGCAAAATTACTTCCCCAATCAACTAATTCGACATCTTCCGGTGCAGAAGATTTCTCTGTAAAATTAATTTTTAAAATGAATAAACGAGAATCGTCAGCTTTTATTATACCATATGGATTTTTGGCTATAATCGATTTTGTCGTTTCTAGGGGAGCAGATTGTCCACTATCATTGATAGCTTTTACTCTAAATTTGTATTCCCGACCTTTAGCTAATTTTGGAACCTAAGTAAATTTAAATTGTGATGAAAGCCATTTTATAAAAAAAAACCTTAAATTTAGTGTCTGTAGTTTCGGCAACAGGTACCCACGATCCTCTATGCATATCCATCTTCTCTACGAGATAACCAGTTATATCCGATCCACCATCATCCTTAGGAGGTTTCCATTTTAGCGTTGCGCTATCTTCCGTCACTCCAGTTACTTCCAATGGCCCCTCGGGAGTTGAAGGTACATCTAGGGTAATATTAATTAATATTATAAATATAGAACAATAAAAAAAAATAAGTTACTCTATAATTACCTAAAACGGTAACTTTGCATGACGCAGATACAGTACCAACATTATTAAGTAAGGTTAAAGCGTATTTCCCCCCATCCGTCTTTTGAGCATTTGGCAATACAATAGTGGTATATGTGTCAGTATATTCTATACTATATTCGGATCCAGGTTCCTTGCCATTAACGGTCCAAATGGCATCAGGGGTAGGCTCCCCACTTATAGGAACTTTTATTACAAGAGTATCCCCGGCATTTACCTTAACATCCTCAAGGTAGGCTTCATCGATGTAGGGCATAACTGTGAATAAAATATTTTGACGATATATACATTAACAATAAAAAACTAAATACCGAATCTAGACTTTGCAATAATTGTTCGTGATGGGTCACTTGGTTGACCGTCCCCTCCTTTATTCACGGCTTTGACTCTGAATTGATAACTATCTCCGTGATTTAAATTATCGACAGTCAATCTAGTGATATCAGGTGGTATAGCAGTGAGTATCTTATTTTGCGGTGACGGAAATACAATGTCGTTGATTGACACCGGGGACCATGGAATACTGGAAATCATGGCAGGATCAACATATGAAACGTCTCGCATTTCGATAACGTATCCAGTTATAGGGGAACCGCCATCTTTTCTGGGTGGTTCCCAAGACATTTCAACTTTGTTTTTATCCCAATCCAAAATCTCGGGAGTTCCGGGCTTATCAGGCGTATCAAACGGATTTTTCGCGACGATCGTATCGCGAGTTGAGAGCGGTTCACTCTCGCCCATTTTATTTACCGCTTTAATCCTGAATTTGTATTCGTGATCTTTAGATAATTTTCCAACATCAAATTCGCATTCATCAGCAGGAGTCGTTCCTACTTCCTCCCAAAATCCATTAGCCAAATCCATTTTTTCGACTATATAATTATTTAAATTGCAACCACCTTCGTCTTTAGGTGGTTTCCAGCTTAGGGTGCAACCCTCGGCAGTCAAATCAGACACTTTTAATGGGCCAGTTGGAGCTGATGGCTTATCTGTTTTAAAAATTTATAATTAAAAATATATTTATTATATAGGTTTTGTTCTTTATATAATAATTAACATATAGACGCATACCTAAAACAATAACATTACAAGTCGCTGTATCTTTCCCTGAATCATTTTTCAAAGTTAAACACCATTTACCAGCATCCCCCCTCTCTGCTTCCCATATGATAATGGTCGTGTCTTTTTCCGTATTTTTAACAGATGTTCTGCCATCTGTTTTTAATTCCTTTATAAAGATTATGTAAACAAACATATGTTTAAAAGGAATTATAAAACTTGATCATCACGTGTCCAGATTACGTCAGGAGTTGGTTCCCCACTTATTGGAATGATAAATTCTATTTTTTGCCCAGCTTTAACTCTTAAATCTTGCAAAGCAAATGGTCCAATTTTAGGAGCAGCTATTAGTTATATAAAATAAAATTAATTAATATGACAAATGTATTCATTACTAACCATATCTATCTTTTGATAGATGTTTAGCGGTTGGTATACTAGCTTCTCCTGGGCCGGCTTTGTTAACGGCCACCACCCGAAATTGATATTCTCCACCTTCGTCCAAATTATTGAGGGTAAAATTAATGGTGGGCTCAGATGTGGCGGGAATTTCTGCCACCTTGGCGAAATCTCCTACTCCCTTTCCTTCCTTGGCTTCAATTACGTAACTTGTTATCGGGGAACCACCATCGCTTAAAGGCGCATCCCAGCATAAATCCACTCTATTCTTATCCCAGTCTGTTATTTTTGGCTGTGATGGTGCTGTAGGTGCAGCTATTTTTATCATAATATATATAATTCTCATTTTCATAATTAATTCAACGATAGAAATGATACTCCAAAGTAGATGTATACATTATATACATATATTTATTACTGAATGGTGGTTTGGCAGTAACGATGGATGATGAAGGGCTGGGTTCACTTGGACCAGCGGCATTTACAGCAACCACGCGATACTCGTAATCACGATTAGGAGTCACTGTGTCGTCATTAAAATTAGTATCCTAATAATAATAAAAAACGTTTGCATAATCCCACAAATAAAATTATAGATATATATATACCTTAATTAATTGAGGATTGACTTTGACCCATCTACCCGTTTTGCAGTCTTTTCTCTCGACATCGTATCCTTTGATTGGCGAGCCTCCATCATTTCTAGGTTTATCCCAAGAGATGGCAATGTTATTAAAATCCTGATCTTCGATTATGGGTTGGGAAGGAGGTTGCGACTTATCTAAGCAATTAAAATAGTAATGAATAATAAGTTGCAATCATATTTTATAGTTTACCGTAGGGATTTTTAGCTTTTATAGACTCGGTACATTCGAGCGGTTTTGACAATCCGTAAATATTTTCGGCCATAACTCGAAATTTGTAATTATGGCCTTCGATTAATTTCGGGACCGTGAATTTTGTTCCATCTACAAAGCTACTAACCGGAACCCAATTACCCGCCTTTTCGTCGAATTTTTCGACCGTGTAGTTACTAAAAAATAATTTTTTTTAAATAATAAATGCGATGTGTCAATTCCGATATCTTTTTTTTTAAGTACTCTATATCCGCTCCTCCATTATCCTCGGGTGGTTTCCAATTCAAAGTTGCGCTATCTTTCGTTACATCGCTGATTTGCAGAGGACCTTTAGGCGGAGAAGGAACATCTGCATTTAAATGAAACAATATATGACTCTCAGTAGAAAGATATTAGGGTGAGTAACGTACCTAACACGATTACGTTTATTGTATGAGTGTCCGTGCCAGTTGGATTACTGAGCGTCAACGTATAGGGACCGGTATCCTCGCGCTTAGCGTTCTCGACATTTAATATCGTATTTTTGGTAGTATTATCGATACTCACTCTTGGATCGGATTTATTTATCGGTATCGATTCCCTAGTCCAAACAACCGTTGGCGCAGACTCCCCGACAAATGGTACATTCAATTTAAAGGTTTGGCCAGCTTTGACCTTTATATCCTGCATAGCGGATCGGTCAATCTTTGGTGCAACTAATTTGACATTATTAGATTATATTTTTGCAATTAAAATGTCGTTAAACGACCGAGATAATTTATCTTATATCAGAGATCGGGCAGGTCAGCATCGAAACCCTCAGCCCAGGTAAGCAAGGGAGTCAAACTCGGGTGGTCATTTTTGTCAAAATACGCGTAATTGACAAAGAAAAGTTATTTGAACAGTTAATTTATAATATAAAATTTTGTTAGGATAATTGAAAGGTTTAAATGTGTAAAAAGGTAATTGAAAGGCAAATCAAATGACGATTATATATAATAATTTATTTGATGGGTATGCAATTTTTAGTAATATAAATAGTGAGATCTAAAATGTAATAATTCAAGATTATGAAGGAAGGAAAAGAGTTTTTATAATTTTTTAACTTTATATTTTTACGTTTCAGTTTTATTTTATGTTGTGTTTTAGAAAATGATTTTGACTAACTATATGTATGTATATTTTTTAATAAAATTAAATTTTTCATCTCCAATTCTTGATCAAGAATGAAAGAAAGAAAGAAAGAAAGAAAGAAAGAAAGAAAGAAAGAAAGAAAGAAAGAAAGAAAGAAAGAAAGAAAGAAAGAAAGAAAGAGAACCGATTTTTCAAAATGCCTAACTCGATACTTTAGGCAGAAATATATTGCTTAAGTCTCGAGATTTTGATAATATGTATCTAAAACCTCTGTTCCTTCTGGAAGCAAAATCTTCAGGCTTGCGTAATATTTTTCTGGATAAAATTTTAGCAGACATCCCAATCATCAAAATATTTAAGGAAGAAATGAGCTATAGATATTTACTAGAGATTATACATCAAAAACTTTATCAGGATCAAGAATAATTTCCATAAAATTGTCCAGACCGAACAGTAAATTGTGAATATTGAAAAAAATCACGGGCAAAACATTTCGCTTAAATCAAGACTTTGTATGTTTAAACTGCCCTACTCCGTTAATACTTTCTAAGATAATTTATCGATCCAGATAAATTAAAAATGCATGCACTTATAATAACCACGTATATTTTATATATACATATCGTATATCAATAATATTTTACGAAATTTGGGCTTAACGATTATAGGAACCGTGGCTTCGCTAGGCTTACTCTCGCCGGCTTTATTCACGGCTTTTACTCTAAACTGGTATTCATGATTTTCCGACAGGTTAGGGACCGTAGCTTGCGTATTATCCCCAGAAATGTCTATAGCAGGAATCCATAAACCCGTTGCATTATCCTATTTGTTGTAGTTGTGTATTTTATATATATATGTATATGTCAATCAAATAATGTTTTAAAATGTAGATTTCGTAAGATTTTATATTTGATTTTATACAAATATCACGTGACAATCTTATATAAGTTATGTGGGTCGTATATCAAAATGTCGATCAATTCAGAATTTTATTTTGTCTCGGGGATTTTTTTTTAAAAAATAAATTATTAGGATTTTTTGGTTTTCCATATGTTTTTCTTTATTAAATGACATTTTGGCCACGTGATTCATTACTTTTATATGATTGTGCTTTTGATAAGAAGAATATTGGAAATAAAAGACATTTTTTGCATTGCGACTGCGCATAATCATTATAAAGGAATGATTTTTAAAAATAAATTGATTTCCAATACTTTTTTTTCGATGATATATTTTTCAATAGGTGCTCCGCCATCTTTAGCCGGAGGATCCCATTTTAGAACGACTCTATCTTTATCGTAATCCACTACCTCGACGTTAGTGGGAGGAGAAGATTCGTCTATATAACAAATTTGAAAAAAATAAAATATATGTAAAATAAAGGAACAATTTCGTCATAATTACCATATGGATTCTTGGCGATAATCTCCTTTTCCGTTATTAAGGGTTTAGATTCACCCTGACTGTTAACTGCTTTTACCCTGAATTTATATTTTTTCCCTTCGATCAATTTGGGAACCTATAAGTAGAGTTTATATAAAATAATCGATTATAAACGAAATAATATTAATACCTTGAAGGACGTATCTTGCGTATCGGCTACGTGTGTCCAATTATCGCGCGAAACGTCGTATTTTTCAATGGCGTAATTTTCTACTGGGCATCCTCCATCATCGGCAGGAGGCTTCCAAGATAACTGAGCACTTTCCTTGGTAATTTTTGAAACGTTTAGAGGGCCCTCGGGCTCAGACGGCTTGTCTTTAATGATCAAAATAAGTTATTCGATTACTCAAAAAAAGATTTTACCTATGACTGTCACGTTACAGGAACCGGAAGTGGTTCCGGAAGTATTCGTGAGAGTTAGGGTAAATCTTCCGCTATCCGATCTTTTCGAATCTCCAATGATTATAAACGTAAAGTTCGGTTTATTCTCTATCGATGTTCTGTCTTTAGGGACCACCACCTAATTTAACACGCGAATCAATTAGGGTTATTTTAATATAAAATAAATTTTAATTATTAACTTTGTCATTTATTTTCCACTCAACATCTGGAGGAGGTTCGCCCTGCATAGGCACCTTAATTTCGATAGGCGTACCAGCTTTCACTTTCAGATCTTGCAAAGCGAGCTTATCCAGTTTGGGGGCGACTAATTTATCGATAATAAATATAATATATTTGTTGTGCGGATAAAAAAAAATATTCCGCTTACGAAATCGCGGTTTGGCGATTATAGCTCTTGAAGGATCGCTGGGTTGACTTGGGCCCGCTTTGTTGACGGCCTTAACGCGAAACGAATATTCTCCGCCTTCGAGTAGATTATCGATAGTGGCTTTAGGTTGATTTGGCGGAACTTCCTTAACTTTGACCCACGTACCACTTAAGGGGTCTTTCTTCTCTATCAGGAAGGCCGTTATTGGCGAACCCCCGTCGTTAAGCGGGGGAGACCATTCTAAATCGACATGGTCCTTATCCCAATCTGTCACCTGCGGTTGCCCGGGCTTATCTGGTTCGTCTTAATTTAAAAATGTTTTTTAAAAAAAATGTTATTATATTCCAGCTGTTTACATTGTTGGACTTCGTTACTTAGATTAGCAAGAAATGAGGACTCGTATAAAATTCTAAGAAATATATTCTAATTTTCACCGAAAGGATTTTTAGCAAGTATGGCCTCTCTAGACGTTAAGGGTTCTGATTGTCCTTGGCGATTAACCGCTTTGACTCTGAACTTGTAGGTATGGTTAGGAGTGAGCGTTTCGACCTGTATACGTGTTCATTATGATAATAAATTTATATAATACTTTATTTTTTGTAAAAAAAATTTATGGTCGAACCGAGAACTCGGTTCCTTTACAATCTCCCGCCAATTCCCATTTCCCGTCTTCCGGATCCATCTTTTCTATCATGTACCGCTGAATGTCGGATCCGCCATTGTCCTCTGGCTCATCCCAAGTTAACGTACAAGAGGATTTCGTTATATCGGATATCTTTAGGGGACCTTCTGGAGTGGAGGGTTTATCTAAGTAAATTTTAATAAATTTAGCATTTAAAAGTAGGCTAATCTTTCCAAATATCATTTATATTTTTTTTATACCTAAAACTATAACATTAATTTCGGCTTGATCTTCCCCGACACTATTTTTTATCGTCAAAACATATTTGCCAGAATCACCCCTTTGCGCGTTTTTCTTCGTTAATTTAGCGATTTCGGTAGTCTTAATATCGGTCCCAACTCCAGGCACTATTACCTGGCCATTCGAAGTCCATTTTGCTTCCGGAGGAGGTTCGCCAGTAACGGGTAAAGCGATTTCTAACGTTTCTCCGGCTTTTATCTTAATATCCTCGATTTTTCTTTTATCGATTTTAGGCGCAACTAAACAAAAAAATTAAAATAAAATAATTTTTCTCTTATAATTTGAACTGCACATTATGTTAGAAGAGGGGGGTTAAGGGGTTAAGTTTGAGTTAAGGGGTAGGGTTAGAGGTTGTCAGGGGGTTAGGGATATCCAATAAAATTTAATCTATAGTTAAATTGTATAACCGAAACGGGGTTTAGCCTTCACAACATCGGACGCATCTGACGGTTCACTAGGTCCCGCGTCGTTGACAGCCTTGATTCTAAACTGATATTCATCGCCTTCCGTTAGATTAGGCACTTTCGCGCTCGTTTCATTCGATGGGACCTTAATAATTTCGAATAAGGTTTTTGTCAAATTTTAAAATTTATATCTTTATTTTAAATTGTCCTAACCTCGAGCGCGGGCTCCCAGAAGGAAGAAAACTTGGGTTTTTTCTCGACAATATAAGATTGGATAGGATTTCCGCCATCATTATCCGGTGGATTCCAACTCAATTCAACAAAGTCCGTATCCCAATTGTCGATTTTCGGTTTCGTGGGCTTGCCAGGTTCGTCTAAAAAAAAATCGTTCGATGATATATATAAGTGTTTTTTTGAATTTTTGTTTTTTTCGCCATTTTATGTTTTTTTGTTTTTTACTTACCATATGGATTTCTAGCTAAAATTTCGGTTTCGTTGGTCAAGGGAGCACTTTCGCCTTCGCTATTTACAGCTTTAACCCTAAATTTATAGATTTTATTGGGGGTCAAATTGGAAACGGTAATCCCTTCGTCCGTCGTTTCATCGGCTAATGTCCATTTTCCGGTGGATTTATCGAATTTCTCAATCTGGGATCCCAATCAAATATTTTAAAAAAAAATTAGATTATAGAAAATAAAAATGTATCATCTTTATATATATATACCCTGTAATTTTCTATATCGCAACCACCGTCATCCTTGGGCTTATTCCACGATAATTTCGCGGACGTCTTGGTGACATCCGATATTCTCAAAGGACCTTCTGGAACAGAAGGAACATCTTAGATATGTTTTTTTTTTTTTTTAAAAAACAAACAATTTTATACCATTATCAACGTGTATATATTGTATATTATGTGTTATTATCGCTGTCGCTAAACGACTCGATTTGAGCCTGTTCTTAAATACGGCTATCTCAATATTTTATCCAGAAATGTATTACGCAAGCCTAAAGATTTTGGTTAGATAATACAAAGGTTAAGACATCTATTAGCAAAATCTTGAGATTTAGACAACATTCTTTCACCTAAAATACTGAGTTTCCGGTTTTTTTAAAAAAAATTGATTCATATCGAGCCATTTTAACAACACTAGTTTAATATGATTTATAAAATTAAAAAAGGAGATATTATAATTATAATTTATCCAACCTAATACTGTAACATGAATCGCGGCTTCATCTTCTCCTGTATCGTTTTTAACTTTTAGAGTATATTCTCCAGTGTCTCCTCTTTGTACACCTTTCTTCTGCAAGTTCGTAGCTGTGTCAGTATCGTTTTGAGTAAAATCGCGTTTATCTATCGGTTTGCCTTTCAAAAACCATGTCTTCGGCAAAAAAAAATATAAGAAAAATGTATTAGCAGATTCATCGTAAAAAAAAAATTCTTAGTGTCTTAACGGGTGTAAGAATGTGCAAAAAAATATATTAGAATTTTAACAGCAATATTTAGAGAATTTTAGTAGTTCTAAGTCCCGCACCTGGGATTAAAATATCCCAAAACGAGTTTACAAACAAAGTCTTTAAGAGATAAAAGGGGGAAACAATTTTATTCTTAGGTACCTTTTCAGGAGGAGGTTCACCCGACACAGGAAGATTTATATCAAGTTTCTGTCCTGCTTTTAGTGTAATGTCCTTCAATTTCGATTTGTCAATTTTTGGCGCCACTATTTAAAATGAAAAAAAAAATTAGAAAATTTATATAGATCTTTTAAAATTTGTAATTTAAATGATAAAATATGGGATTTATTTATTTTCTTTTTATTAACCAAATCTAGCTTTAGCGATTTGTGGATTGGATGCATTGCTAGGTGATCCAGGGCCGGCCAGATTGACAGCCTTAACTCTAAATTCGTAAGTTGTCCCTTCAATCAAGTTAGGAACAGACGCTTCGCATTTATCAGCTGGAACCTAATTTCACGAAAAATAATAATAATAAAATGTAAATGGGTTAAGTGGATTTTGTATCTAGATTTTGTATCTAGATTTTGTCTACAAACCTCCATAGCCTTGGACCAGTTAGGGGATCCTTTCTCCTTTTTTTCGATTACGTACGCCGTAACCGGGGCTCCTCCATCTTTCTTTGGAGGGGTCCATTTTATGTCGATCCTATTTTTATCCCAATCGGTCACTTGTGGATCACCAGGTGGGTCGGCTTCGTCTGTATAAATTAGGAAAAGAAAATTTATAAAAAAAACCAAATATCAGAGACCGACCTGCAGAGGTATACCATTTGTACGACCCGGCCCGGATTTTTTCGATCCGGCCCGGGTTTTTTCGATCCGGCCCGGGTTTTTCGATCCGGCCCGGGTTTTTTATATTTTTAGGCCCGGTCCGGATTTTTTTTAAAAATATATTATATTTATTTATGATTTTTATAGCATAATGGCGATTTCAAATATTTGGTATTCAAATATAAAGACCACGTAATCTTGTAATAGTTAACCATTTAATATATTTAATTAGAATCACCATTATATTAGTAGTGTACAATATATATATAAATAATTGTATGGAGACAAATGTGTATGTACCCCATGGATTCTTAGCTATAATTGGAGTTTCCAGTGTTAAGGGTTCTGATGAACCTTGGGAATTTATGGCTTTCACTCTAAATTTATACTGCTTTTTGGCTACCAAATTTTCAACAACGCAAGCTGTGCCTACAAAAAAAAAAGAAATTCATTTATCGTTAAAGATTACTTTTTTTTTGATGATAAAAAAAAAGGTTATTTAATTATTTATCTATTCGAGTAGATGTATCTGTTAAAACCAGAAATTTCAGCGACAGGTAACCAAGTCCCGGGTCTATCAGTATCCATTTTTTCTACCAAATATTTGTCCACGGGTAAACCGCCGTCATCTTCCGGTTTTTTCCATGATAAACTGCATTTATCCGCAAATATATCGGTAACCTCCAATGGACCGTTGGGTGGGGTAGGTTCGGCTATTCACGATTTACAAAAAATATATAATCATAGTATATATGGTACAATAAATAATATAAATTATACGCCTAATTAAAGCTAAAAAGTAATCATTATAACTTGGTTATATAAAATCGATATAATTATTAAGGGGTTATTATTTTACTTAGAACGGTTATATTTAGAGTGGCCTCATCTTTGCCGGACGGATTTTTAACGGAAAGATGGTAGCTTCCGGTATGCTTCCTGTCAGCTGATTTTATGGCTATTTTGCTCGATTTATCGTCGTTCACGATTTTCAAACTTTGAGGGGAAAAAAATATTTTGATTTTAAAAATAAAGTATTTGAAAAAATAACCAAATTTTTATATACAAAATACATTTTTTTTTGTATCGAAACAAAAAAATAAAACTAAACTTTGAATCCGACTCTAACGGACATTTTTCCAAAGTCCACGTTTTCTCGGGTGGCGGTTGACCGCTAACCGGGATGCTCAGTTCAAATTTCTGCCCCTTTTTCAGTACTATGTCGTGGATCACACTTTTATCTATTTTCGGAGGACCTATTACCACGAAATAAGGGTGGGTTATTAATTAATATGAACCGAATATTTAAAAAAATAATGATAATTCAATATAAAAGATAAAAATCCGTTAGATTACACGGTCTGGATTTAGCTAAAACGGGCAAGGTTGCTTTGCTAGGTTCCCCGGCTCCTGCCTTATTTAGAGCTTTAACTCTAAACTCGTATTCGGTGCCTTCTTTCAATCCCGGAACTTCAGCTTCGTTCCTGCTAGCCGAAACCTATAACATTATAATTTATAAAATTAATTATATATATATATATATATATAAAGGAATAATTTATCGAAATAATATATAATTAAGAGCGAAATATTACTTTAGGGCCCTTTGTCCATGATCCCCCTTTAGGCTTAAACTCCACTTCGTAATTTTCTATAGCCGCACCGCCGTCGCTCTCCGGAGGTTCCCATTTTACGGTGATCGCGTTTTTATCCACGTCCGTTACGACTGGATTATTCGGCGCACTAGGAGGATCTAAATTTTATGAAATTATTAATCATTATTTTCAACAAGTTTTTATTTGGGAATCGAATCAGAGCTAAAACCGGAAGTAAAACCTACTCTAATCAGAAAATTTTTCCAAGAACCGCAAATCGCCTTCTAATAAAAGTTCAATTTATTTATGTAAATTATTCAAAAATTCGTGAGATTCATTTTAGAGATTAGGAAACAAGGATCAAATATAAAAACTGGAAAAAGAATCTTAAATTTTTTTTTCTTTAGGAACCTTATAATTTTCCCAAAATTTTATTTTAACAAAATTCAAGAGTTGTTAAAAGATACTTTTTAAATGGATCTAGATACAGATACATCGTGTAAAATAATATCTAGATACAGATATTTTAACCAAAAATCTATCTAGATACAGATACAGATACCACATTTTTATATCTAGTATCCTTTAACAACTCTGCAAAATTCTAATAATCTATAAATGTAGAAAATTTTTAGTACTCCATGGATCCTTTGCCAATATCGGCTGATCGATTTCTAAGAGATCTGATTCGCCTTCTTTATTGATAGCCTTCACTCTAAATTTGTATTCGCTGCCAGGGTTTAGCCCAGTTACCTATAAAAATCGAATTAAAATTCATATTCTTTTATATATATTCTTACGTTAAATGTTGGTTCTTGCCCAGCTGTTTCTCCCACCTTTTCCCACTTCCGCTTCTTCATATCCATTTTTTCGATCACGTAATTTGTTATGGGCGTACCGCCATCGTCCTCAGGCTTTTCCCAACTCAGCTTACATCTGTCTGAAAATATTTCTTTAGCTTCTAAAGGCCCCTTAGGCTTTGACGGTTTTCCTGAAATTGGTATAGAAGTAAAAAAAATGATTATTAAAATAAAATAGGTTTAAAAATAAACCTATCACGGTTATATTCGCAACAGCTGTGTCGGATCCAGAGTCATTTTTGGCTACTATCGTGTATGTTCCCATATCGGCCCTTTGAGCGTCTTTGATGGTAAAAATGGTCTTATAATCTTCGTTCACAATCGTTAAACTATAAAAATTTAACAATTAATATAGGCGCGTCTTATAATATATATGCGTATATTCATACCGATCTTGAGATTTAATTGGTTTCTCTTTAAAGGTCCATATCTTTTCTGGCGGGGGTTCTCCTTTAATGGGAAGTTCGAAGTGTACGACTTCCCCTACTTTAACTATAATTTCCTTCTCTATGGCGCGTTTATCGATTCTTGGTTTTACTATTTCAATAAATTATGACTTATATATATATAAATATATCTAGAAATAATAATACCGTTTCTGGCTTTGGCTTCCTGAGGTTTAGTAGGTTCGCTAGGAGTTCCTGGTCCGGCCTTGTTTACCGCCCTGACCCTGAACTGATAATTGCCACCTTCTTTCAGTCCATCGATGGTGAAGGCGTTCACGCTCGAAGGAACGGTGCCAACCGGGGCGAAATCTTTATCGTTCTTTTCTTTTTTCTCGATTACGTAATCCGTTATTGGAGCACCGCCATCTTTTTTAGGTGGAGTCCATTTTATGTCCATCCTATTTTTGTCCCAATCGACCACTTCTACATTTCCGGGTTTATCGGGTTCATCTAAAATACAAAATAAAAAAAAATACATAAACTTGGTATACGTTAAATTCACCACTAACCGAAAGGGTCCTTCACCAACACCGGAACAGCTGTTGTTAAAGGCAGAGATTCTCCGTATTTGTTGACAGCTTTCACTCTAAATTTATAGGGAGTCTTATTTTCGAGATCGGATATCTTCAGTTTTTCACTTTTAGTTTCGCCGCATTTCACCCATTGTTGCCCACCTTATGTTTTATGACAAAAAATAAAGTCGTAATGTCACAATAACGAGGATTACCTTTAGTATCTTGTTTTTCGACAACGTAGGTAATGGGATCTCCTCCATCGTCGTCCGGTTTGGTCCACGATAAGGTGACCGAATTTTTGGATATTTCTGACGCATCCAGAGGTCCTTTGGGAACTTGAGGTTTATCTAGAATTTAAAAATAGTTAAAACAACGGTATTAGAGTTATTTTAAAAAAAAATACAGTTTTAAAACAAAAGATATTACCTACGACTAAAACGTTCGCGCTCGCTTTTACAGTGCCAGAGCTATTCGTGCATATCAATAGGTACGGATTCGTATCTCCTCTTTGGGCGGATTTGATAGTCAATTTCGTTCCTTTATCCGTATTTTTAATGGTGACACGATCACCACTTTTGAGTTCCACTTTGTCCTTGTCATCTTTACCCACGTACCAATGGTTTTCAGGCGCAGGCTCACCACTCACTGGAATGTCGTAGTCAATCGTTCCGCCAGCCTTGACAACTAAATCCTTCATCTTGATATCGTCAATTTTTGGCGACACTAAGAATTTTAAATTTGTCAAAATATAAATGACAAAAAAATATTTTCTGGATAACATTAATAAAATGTAATTTACCAAAGCGATCCTTTAATTTTATAGTATTCGAGGCATTGCTAGGTTCAGACGGACCTGCGTCATTAACTGCCGTTATTCTGAATTCCATCTCATCACCTTCTTTCAATTTATCGATGGTAGCTATTTCATAAAATTTTGTTGTAAGTTTTATTATTATATTAGGAGGAAAATTAAAATACTTTCCAATTTGTCGGGTTTCAAATCTTTCATTTTCTTCCAATCTTTCTGATTTTTGTACCTGGATTCAACGACATATCCTGTTATAGGAGCTCCGCCATCGCTGGCGGGAGCTTTCCACTTTAATTTCGCGAAATCCTTTCCCCAGTCTGTCACTTCGAGATCGTTCGGTTTAGAGGGCTCGTCTATAAATATAGAAATGCTAATATAAACAACCTCTAAATTATATTAAACCATATGGTTTCTTGGCAATGATAGGCGTAACAGTTACTAAGGGTTCTGATAGACCAGCAGAATTCATGGCTTTAACGCGAAATTTATATTGGTGCTTCGCCTCCAGACCCTCGACTTTAAATGAGCATGCTTCAGCAATTCCACATTGAACCCACCCGGCTTTTGCTAAATTAAATTGAACTATTAATGATATATGCTAATCGTATAAATTACATTTAACATCTTGTTTTTCGATCACATAATTTTTGATATCAGTTCCTCCTGTATCTTTTGGGGCTTTCCAACTTAAGGTACAGCGGTCTTCGTTGATATCCTTCACTTCTAGTGGACCTTCGGGTGTGCCCGATTTCTCTGATTAATGTTAAATGAAAGAATCAAGTGATATATACAAAAAAAAAATTTCCTATACCTATGATTTGTAGATTTAAAGGAATAGTGTCACTTCCAGCTGTATTTATCATTTCCAGCTGATAAGTCCCCGTATCGTCCCTTCGCGGTTTCTTGAACTTTATCGCGATACCTTGAGGAGTAACTTTAACGTCAACATCGCCTCTTTTCAAGGGTTTCCCGTCCTTCATCAACGTAACTTTCCCGGGAGAACCTAACCCGTATAAGAGTAATATTTTTCATAATTTAATAATTTATAGTGGGCTAGGAAAGAATTTACCGTCATATGGAATCAAAATGTCCAAAGGGGTTTCGACTTTGCCAACTATAGTTTCAGTTGGAGCGATCAATTTTGGCGGTATGTCACCTGTGTAAAATAATGTATAATTAATTTGCAAATGGTTAAATGATTGTGTAGTAAACCTTGCTGCATTTCTAATCTACAAGATGAGGCGATATTTCCGGATTCAACAGTGTATTCCCCGGCATCGTCCAACTCCGCGTCGTTAATGTTCAATTTTAAGGTACCCGTAGATTTGTCCGTTTCGATTTGAAATCTTTAAGAGTTTAATTATTGCAGAATTTATAGTCTTTAAATGTAAAAAGAAAATAAGTCAAAAAAAAAACCTTCCGCCTGGTTTTATTAGTTTTCCGTCTTTAAGCCATTTGACAGGCTCGGTTGGATCCTTAACTTGGCATTCCAGCGTCAATTTTTGCCTAGTCACACCTTTCAAATTCTTTAAAGCCTTCAAGAAGATGTTAGCAGCTTCAAATTGTTCGTTTAAAATTGATAATGTAATTAAAATAAATTTACTATTAAAATAAAGCAAGATCCATTGAAACAAAAAAAATATTCAAAATATGTCTTTCTTTCTTTCTTTCTTTCTTTCTTTCTTTCTTTCTTTCTTTCTTTCTTTCTTTCTTTCTTTCGTTTCTTTAGTTTTATAAATAAATAAGATATATGTGAGGGAAAACGTTCAATCGTAAGATGACAGTCAGTTTCGTCAGCGTTAGTTTGACAGCTGTATTGGTCCTCGTCTGTCAGAGCACATTTTTCGATCAGTAACTTTCTTTTCTTGCCGGCAACCTCCAAAACATATCTCTTGTCATCTTCTTTAATAGCGTTTTTACCCTATTTTAAAATTTTTTTTATAATAGTTAGAGCATGGTTAATTAATAATCAAACAATTAGAATTATTTAGGTAAGCATTATAAATAAATACAAGTTAAGTAACTTAATATAAATGTGTAATAAACCTTAAACCAGATCACGTGAGCATCTTTATCGCTAACTTCGCATTCCATAGCAACCAAATCCTTCTCATTCACTTTTTGAGATTTTAATCCTCGTATAAACTGATATTTCGGTTCTATAACACAACAGTTACAAGTTATATTATGTATATAATAATATTTTTTAAAAAAGATACATTTAAATTTAATGTTTTATGAAAAATTAGGATACCTTTATATAATTTATTCGTTTTAGATAATAAACAAATTATATTAAATTAATAATATAAATTACCTAAAACGTTTAATATGGTAGATGTGTAAGTTTGATCGTTAATTTTGCAAACGTATTCTCCAGCATCCTCTAAACGACAATCCGTGATTTTTAAAGTGCATCTCCCCATCAAATCCTTCGCTATGCCATACTTTGCGTCAATCTGCGATTAGTAATACGTACAAAAGCGTTTTATAATAATTAAATAAAATTTAGAAAAACTCTTTATATACCTCGTGGAGTTAAATAAGATCTCAAAGGGGGTTAAAAATTATTAATCAGATCCTTGAGTATATAGCCTTATTAAATTTATCAGAATATTTTATGACGGACTGGTGTCTGTTTAAATATTATTTTTTCCCCCTTTTTTTTTAGAAAGATACTAATCATAATAAGTTTAAGTTCTGATTTATGATAATACCAAAATAAAAAAAAATAATCTATAGAAATTTGAGATCTGTCGATTTGAAATCTTGAGTTGTCAGAACCCCAACACAGGAGTGTTTACATCCTATTTTCCACGAGAGCACTGAAGGATTAAGATCCAAAAAAAAATTATATTGGTATATACAGATCAAGGATTCCGAAAGCTAGTATGGAATTCAGGAATTTTAAACTTTTAAACAAACTTAATACTAATAGGGTTTTTTTCTGAATGGGCCCTAACCTGCCCCGGTTCAAAAATACGCCGGATTTTTAATTTATAAATTGGGAGAAGGTTAGGCGAAATATGGGAATCAAAAAAAAATGCTGATTTACTAAATGATTTAAAAAAAAAGTGTTATAGATGGGAAAGAAAACTCAAAATAAAATAATATGATACGTCAATAGGCTGTCCTTTAAAGTACCACGTCACGGGAGCTCTTTTATCGTTGACTTGACATTCTAACGTTGGCATCTTACCCATGTCTATTTCAACGTGTTTGGGCAATAATTTCTTGAAGGAGAAAATGGGGTCGGGTTCTAACAGATTGTCCAATAAAATCATTCATTCATTAAATATAATTATATTCAACATCACTATATTGTTCCCTGCAGCGATAGCCGGGGTCCTAAGCCCGGTTGGGAAATGAGGAAGGTTTGGCTGGTAGCCCCTTCTAAGTGACGCTCAGTGCATTCTCCAGCGGAAAGCGAAAAATATTTTTCAGGGCTACCGTCCTGACTCACAACCAAGGCGGTCAAAAAAAGTTAGCTTTGAGAAATTGCGAATAAATTGGGGTGGTTAGTTGGAATGTTGGAGCGTTGGCGGGCAAAAGTATGGAGTTGGCGAACACAGTAGAGAAGAGAAGGTTTGATGTCGGCGTATGCTTGCAAGAGACGAAACGATCGGAAGTCAAGGCTAAGGAGCTGGGAGAAGAGCATAAGTTGTATTGGGACAGTGGCAGAAAGGAATGGAGTGGGTATTATCTTGAATGAAAAGCTAAAAGTGTTAAAGTCAAAGAGGTGCTCGGATCATCGGCCTGCTTCCATCATAAGCGCCTAAGCTCCATAAGAAGAGCTGGAATAGGGTGTGCAAAAGATTCCGAAGGAGGATAAGTTGTTATTGTTATTGGGGGCCGATAACAAAAGATCGGGGTTCGAATGGTGGCGTATGACCTGGCGGTGATCAACACGTTTTTACAAAAAAGGACGGAACACTTGGTAACATATGAAAGTGGGCCTCATCGAAGTCAAGTTAATTTTTTTGCTGACCAGGAGCAGTTATCTATGGAAAGGATAACAAAATTATATCGGGGTAGACAGCATAGATCCGTAGTGTTGCAGTAGGTAAGGATGGTGTTCCAGCAAAAGAGAAGATCGCTTAAGGCCCCCCCCCGAACAAAATTCGATCGGTTAAAGTACGAGAGTTGACGAATCTCTATCCCACATCAGCAAGGATATTGTTAGGGAAAATTGACTGGATAGCGACTGGCAACATTATATGAAACGAGATGGCATAGAAATAAAAAAAAATTAGTGCCAATATTCTCGGAAAAACGAGCGATGAAGAGGGAGATCTGGTGGTAGAATCATGAGGTCGAAAATTGTGTCAGCAAGAAGAAAAGTCTGTATAAAGTATGGTATACTTCTCAAGACCTGAACCACAGAAAAGCTTATGAAGAGTTTTAAAAAATAGCGAAGAAAGCAGTGGGGGTGGCAAAGAACAGGGCATATGACGAGTAGGCTACTAAATTGGACTTGAAGGCGGGGGGGGGGGGATAAAGAATGACAAATTGGAAAAAAATAGGGGTAAAAAATCCTTGAGCATAAGGGTCATACGCAGCGTTAAAGAGGTTCGAAAGGTAGCGACGGCACTTTCAACCTTTCCCAAACGTTGAAAATATAAGGGATAGGGTTAGTTTCAATCCCAAGGTCCGCTAACATGATCAGCTATATTATGACCAACAAAGTAAAGTCTGAAATCCATTCTGTAGCATGGTTGGGTGCAGGCACAGTAGAAAGTGAAATTCTATCGAAGGAGAATAATGAATGCAAACTTACCAAAAGAAATCAAGGTTAAAAAAGTTTGTAGTCCTTTTTTTTTAATTACTAATTAGCCGAGTTGTTAAAAGATACTTTTTAAATGGATCTAGATACAGATACATCGTCTAAAATAATATCTAGATACAGATATTTTAATCAAAAATCTATCTAGATACAGATACAAGACACCATATTTTTATATCTAGTATCTAGATCCTTTAACAACTCTACTAATTAGATAAGATTAGAGTGCGGGAAGAAAGTGAAAGGCCATAATACGAGTAAAATGACGATAATATAATCAATATTCAAATTTTTTTTTTTAAATTGAGAAATTATACCAAACCTGCCACGTATAAGTTCCCCTGAGTTTGACAGGTGCCACAAACGCATATATATTTCCCTTTATCTTCCCTCGTCGGGTTTTTAATTATTAATTGCTGGTATTTCCCGTTCGTTTTAATGCCGTATTTCAAACCCGGAAATATTTCCGTTTTGTCCTTGTACCTTATTTTTCATATTAATTAAAAATAAGGGAAATTTATTTATGATTTATGTACAAAATATTGAAATTCCCCCTCAATTCCCACCTCATGTTTGATTGATATAAGAAGTGGTTGTACATAGTTTGGATATAATAATGTTTACTTTAGTGATCTGTATAGTGTTGTTAAACGGCTCAATTTGAGCCGATTTTTAAAAACGGCTAACTCAATATTTTATCCAGAAAAATATTATGCAAGCCCTAAAGAATTTGCTCATAGATGGCATATAGGATTGAACATCTATTGGCGAAATCTCGACGCTTAGGCATTATTTTTCTGCCTCATATGTTGAGTTAGTTGTTTTTAAAAATCGGCTCAAATCGAGCCGATTTTTAAAAACGGCTAACTCAATATTTTATCCAGAAAAATATTATGCAAGCCTAAAGAATTTGCTCATAGATGGCATATAGGATTGAACATCTATTGGCGAAATCTCGACGCTTAGGCATTATTTTTCTGCCTCATATGTTGAGTTAGTTGTTTTTAAAAATCGGCTCAAATCGAGCCGTTTAACAACACTAGATCTGTATTGAGGCCTAATTTTACAAACCCGGCCCGAAATTTTTTTACCGGTCCGACCCGGGTCGAATTTATTTAAATATAGAAATTAATTTTTTTTTAATAATTACTTCAAAATAAAAGACATATGTTATTATATGTGGCATCTAGTTTTCTATAAATAAAATCGACTATTTTTATTTATAACATAAAAAAATTTCAATATAAAAAATTGATAAGTTTAAGATATAATATATTTAAAGAAAATTTCCGAATCCCGACCAGACCCGGCCAAAATTTTCTCAAAAAATATTAGGACCGACCCGGTCCGAACCCGATTTTTAAAAACGTTACCCAGAAAAATATTGCCTAAGCCTCGAGACTTCGCTAATTGGAGTCTAGACCTCTGTGCCCATCTATGAAGTAAAAATCTCCAGGCTTGCGTAATATTATTCTAGATAAAATATCGAGTTAGCCGAACACTAAGTTCAGCGACTATATCCGATACAAGATAATTATCTTTTCGTATTTAACATATTGTATCTGCAAAAGTAGGCCCAGCCCGTATCCGGCCCGAACCCGAACCCGGCCCGAATAATATTTTTTATGAAAATTCTCCGGGCCGGGTCGGGCCTTAAAATTATTTATTAATTTTATGTCTAATTTTTCATGATTTTCTAGGAAGTAGAACGCGCCATATAACATATTATCGTTTATTTTGAGTAATTATAAGAATTAATTTCATATATTTAAATAAATTCTGGCCGGGCTTGAAAAAATTAGGCCCGATGCAAATCGCTAATTCACATAGTGTTTACTTTATAAACTCGACTAAAATAAAAGGCTATTATTAGATTGCGAGCCATTTAAATCCCTTTCACGATAAGATCATTCCTTATTAATTTTTTGTTTTTTAAAAAAAAAATGAATGGAATAAAAAAACCATTTGGGTTTAGTATCCGGTTTGAAGTATATGCACTCGAATTCAACGCTCGGGTCCGTTTTTTCCTTGCAATATTTGTCGCATAGATTTTTTTCGAACTCTTCAACAGGCTTGGATAACAGGGGAGGGGGTGGGGTAAAATAGTTATTTGCGTTTAGAAAGATTTATAAATGATAAAGATTAAAAAAAATGATTGAAGAGAAGAGAAGAGAAGAGAAGAGAAGAGAGAGAGAAGAGAAGAGAAGAGAAGAGAAGAGAAGAGAAGAGAAGAGAAGAGAAGAGAAGAGAAGAGAAGAGGAAGAGAAGAGAAGAGAAGAGAAGAGAAGAGAAGAGAAGAGAAGAGAAGAGAAGAGAAGAGAAGAGAAGAGATTTTGTTTCAGGAATATACATTTCCCGGCAAAATCAAGATTTTTAAAATTTAAAAATTAAAAGTTGAAAAGATTAAACATTTTTGCCGCTAAACATAAAACACAAATTTTTTTTAGTGATTCCAGATTTTTAGCCCCGGATTCATAAATTACTCAAATCTACAATGGAATGATTTACGTTAATAAATTTACTTTAAAAAGAATTGTAAATGATGTAAACATTTATTGTTTCTAATAAGAAAGAAATTAATATATATGTTAGAGAGTCAATGTGACTTTTTGGCCCGGCAATAGGTTATATTTTTTTTAGGCGCGTATTTTGAAATTTAAAAAAAAATTGATTTTAATCGGAAATATATTCAATCATGTTTGGATTACCTCACTCTGTAAATTACAAATTTTAGGCAATTCCGCCATGAACCTTTTGAATTTGTATGATAGGTTATTCTTAAACATATCTCCAAATATACTTCCGGCAAGAAAGAAAGAAAGAAAGAAAGAAAGAAAGAAAGAAAGAAAGAAAGAAAGAAAGAAAGAAAGAAAGAAAGAAAGAAAGAAAGAAAAGAGAAAGAAAGAAAGAAAGAAAGAATTTAAAAAAAAAACAAAAAATAACACAATGCCGATAACATATACAAAATATATTATCAAAAAAAACAGAAGGATTTTGAATTAATAAATATACTTGAAATTTAGAAATAGTAAATTAATTTTTAGGTAAGGGGGCCCAATATATTATGGAGATCTACAATACTAAATTAAGTTAATTAGTGATGTTAAATCATCTAACTTTGACCAATTCCAATATGGCGTCGTCAAGATTATCCCCTCCCCTAACAGCCTAGTGAGGAAAACCAATTTATAGAAAAATATTACTTTTTAAAAATAAATACAAAGACAACTTAATAAATAACCCGTCTTCGTTCGTCGAAATTAGCTAAGAATTTTCTTACCGAATCGGTGAATTTAAATGTTGTTTCAACACATATACTGCGGTGTTAGTGTTGTTAAAACGGCTCGTTTTAACTCGATATTTCATCCAGAAAAAAATATTACCCAAGCCTGTAAATTTTACTCATAGAAAGGAACAAAGGGGTCTAAGGCATGGAATATCTGAATCTCGAGTCTTAGGCGATATTTTTCTTGCTAAAATATCGAGTTAGCCGTTTTTAAAAATCGGCTCAAAACGAAGCCTTTCAAACAACAAAGGTTACTAAAATTAATTCCTAAAATTTCCGGATAGAAAATTCCCAACTTAATTTTCGATGAGCTCTAAAGGGGGAAACGATGATATATAATTAACAAATTAAATATGGAACACTGCAAAAAAAAAATAAATTAAAACCTTTAATTTTTCTTTGAGCAATTCCTCTTCCTCCTGCTGTTTCAGTTCTCCCCAATTGGGATCATTCTCATCCAGTTCCCATTTTTCGTATTCCCTTTTTTTTTTTTTAAAAAAATAAAATTATATACATAATATACGCCGAATTGAATAATTTTATACCTGTGTTTCAATAAGGCGCGGAAGTCAAGTCCGTCAGACGCTTGTAATTTAAAAGAAACATATATAAGTGTCGCGTATTTTATTGATAAGTGGTTATTAAAATTTGGCCGAGCAAAATATTAACCCAATCCTCAAAATAATTAGTGAGATGATGGATGGCAAGTTTGACTCCCATTTCCGGCTAAATCTCAAAGGCTTAGGCAAAAATGGGGCTAAAAAAAAAGTTGTTATTATTTACCTTTGACGAAAACTTTGAATAAAGATTGTTCCGTTCCATTCCTATTCTCGATCTTGCACAGGTATTGACCGTCATCTCTTTCGCGAGCTTTACGAATTTGTAAGGTTACCGAATTTTCGAAATCGTCTATGTACATCCTGTTTAAATATTATATTTATAACGATAATGTGCGCGTATAATAGGGAAGCAATAAGTGGGTTAGGTACCTAGTGTCGTTTAAACGGCGGCTCGTTTTGAGCCGATTTTTTTAAAAAACGGCTAAATTCAATATTTTGGCCAGAAAAATATGATGCCTTTACGTCTTAGAGCATTCGCTAATAGATGCCTAGACATTGGGTGTCATCTATGAGCAAAATCTTATGCGCTTGCGTGATATTACTCTGGATTAAATGCTGAGTTAGGCTCGAGTCGAGCCACCGTTTAGCAACACTAACAATAACCTTACAAAAAATTGCCTGACATTTATAAGGTAAGGGGGGTAATTTACATATAATTTCCGGTAAGATCAAATCGAAAGAAAGAAAGAAAGAAAGAAAGATATATAATATAGTAAAAAAAACTTACCAAAATCTGCCTCCTTGAAGAATCTCGCGCTCTCCTTTATACCACCTGACTTTTGGAGCGGGATTGCCAGCGATTATAGCCGTAATCTCAGCAGTATCACCTTGAATAACGATAAATTTGATATATTATAGATTATCTTTTTTGAGTATAAAACTTGGCTTTATAGATACGTCAATCAATTCAGAGTTCTATAGAGTTATGTTCAAGTTCCATATTTGTTAATAATAGTGTATTGAAATTTTCTTAATAAAATTTCTTTCAATAAATTAGAGTAAAATATTATCCTAAAACGCTGTATTTAGGATCTTGAATATTTTTGAAAAAAAAACTAATATTACCATCTAGAATCAAAACATTGTTTGGGGCTTGAACAAATGAAGGCGGGGTACCAGGACCCGGGGTCGCTTTCAACTTTTTGGTTTTATCTGGCTCGCCAAAAAATCTGTAAATTTATAAAAACGTATATTTATAATTTATAAAAATTTAAAATCAATATCGATTGGAGGAGAATGAATTAGAATATCCTATAAGATCAGAACCTCGACCTAAGCCACGATTATTTTACCCAATACTCCCTCTTCCGACCCCCTAAATTGCGAAATCATGATTCTTACCATTCCCTCAAGCTCAATGAGAGCCCTGGGTCGTAATCCTCCGGCCCAACCTATATGGTTTATATTTTTCGATTATTCAGTTGTAAAAAAAAAATTAAATATTCTTCTCATGGAATTCTGGGGGCTAATTTATAAAATATAAAAAAAATTTTGTTTTTTTAAAACAAATTTAAATATACAATTTTTTTAAAAAAAAAACAATGAATATTTTTATCTCTAACCAATATTATATTTGTTATTTAAGCGTTTTCTGAGTGTTTTAGCAATTTTTTTTAAAACTCAAATCAATGAATAGCGCGCGCATTTTTAAAAAGGCGCCAACATTGCCGGAAATAGCACTTGAAACAGAATACCTAACCTCTGAATTCCCCACTATTTAGTAAGGAACCTTTGAAATATTCTAAATTCATATATATATATCGATTTTTCAATCAAAATTAAAATGTATACACAAAAGTTTCATGGGCGGAATCGTGTGAAATATACAGGAGAGGTTGTACGTATGCGTAATACGATTCCGGAAAAATGAGGCAAAATGAATGCGCAGCATAAATGATATATATAGATTGGCTAAAAAAAACAGAGATGACTGAAGCATGCCCCTAAAATTTATTAAACTCTATGATTGGCCCGTTTAGCCCCCACCAAAATTTGAAATATATTTGCCGCCAAAAAGAACGGAACGAGCTTATATTTATTTAAAAAAAATTATTTCTTTATCTCATAAAATATTGTATATTTTATGAGTTTATGGTTAAAAATATATTTAAAAATACGTCAAAATTCAAATATTTTAAAAAAAATTGGCTTTAGAAGGGGCTAAAAAATTTTTCATTGGATGAATAGGCTGGTGGGTAAATTTGAAAAAAAAACAAAGAGCGGACCTGCGAGTGGGCTTTCGGTTTAATAAGCCCATTGCAGACCTATTTCTTTTATAACCCATTTAATAATGAAAATTCATAGAATCTAGTTTTAAAAAAATCCTGAGAAATGAATTCCTATTAGAGATCAGCGCAGCTGAACACTGTCCGAACCGGCCCGTTTAAGATTCTGAAGGCGTACAAAAAATTTTCGCGATTCCGGGCAAAACCGGGTTGTGTAAAAATATTTTGCCCAAGTTTTTCGACCCGAACCGCAAATTATTTAGCCTTTGATTAATTTCATATTTCTCGAAGAATATGGGAGAACCATTCCATGTCAAATCGATCAAAAAATGGCATATTTTCGGCCGATTCCTTCGTAAAAATTGTTAATAATTTTATGGAATTTGTTTAGATAAGTATAAAAAAAAAAAAATTAGAAAGCCGTTTATTTTAGCTCGCTAGCTTATCTGGTTCCAGAGATACAGGGCTTCAAAGGTGCGAAAAATCGGTAAAATCTTTTAAAAGGCTAATATCTCAAAAACTGTTTATAATAAATAAAAAAAATAAGGCGCCAATTTGAGTCTTTAACTTCCGGTTTATCTATATTGCTTTACCCGCGTTTTTATGCAACATAGGGAGTTGGTTTACAAAAATTATATTTCAGACACTTTTTATAATATATACGATGCCACAAACCTGTTGACGCAATCGGCTCATTCCAAATAAGCATATTTTACCAAAAAAAATTGAAGAGTTTTTTATTTGCGTGCAATAGATGACGCTAAATGAAAATACAAGTTATGGTTTTAAAGTTTTTGTTGCTTAAATTACCAATAATCAATCCCCTTTTTCAAAATTGTTAAAAAAATTGCTGTAATTATCTTAGGGTCGGCACTAAAAAAATAATAAGAAAAGCCGTTTATTTTAGCTCCCTAAGCACACCTCGCTCCCAAGATGCAGAGACTCGAAGGAGATAAAAATGAAAAATGTCGCACCCGTAAGATTTTAAAATGTTCGTAATTCCAAAAACTTTTTGAGGCATGAAATTCTATTAAAAATGAATTTTGAATGAAGAACAATATATAATCGTTTTTAGCAGATTTTGCTGAAAGTTATATGCCTTTGTAGTTCCAATCCAAGATGGAGTTACAAAGTTATGCCATTGCGGTTCCAAAGATGGAGTTACAAGGATTATATTGGAATAAAGTGCAAGTTATTGGAGTCCTTACTACTGATAGCTAATCCATACAGTTACCACGTGATTATTAACAAGATACCTTTAAAAAATGTAAATATTTAAGTTAAGTATATATATCGGAATCTCTTATTCGTAGAACAATCGCCATTCATTAATGCCTAAAATATTTAGTCCGCTACTCAACAGATGAATTTAAAGCCAACCAATAAAAATGTTTCTACTTTTCAGATGGAGCAGCATCCCAAATAGCCATTTACGAAAATGATTTCCTAATAAAAAGCTGAGTGGCATTTCTGGACCCCAATTCCCATAGATAGGAACCTGTTGGAGTTCTGATGAGGTAACGTAGTAACCAAGGGTTTAGTTTACAAAAAACAAACCTGTTTCAAAACAAATAACTTGCCATAAAAGAGTTTACTTTACCTATACTAAAGGAAAAATATTGAAAGGAGCATAAGATGATCTCTAATTTATTAATATATTAATTATTTTTATTTAAGGAATAGATGACAATCCAGTGGGTCAACATTAATTAAAACACAATATTAAGAATGTCTAAGGGGAATTTGGACACACAGCCCCTCAGCTTATTTACTATGTTTAATAGAAATTCGAAAATATTTTAATATAAAAAAAAATCAAAATATCCTGTTATATATTGGTAAAATAGTAAAAACAACATTTTTTAACAATGATGTTAGTTTCTTATAAGCTGAAAATATAATATTCAATTTTTGGCAAAAATGCAAGGTTATAAAAATTCCTTTATTGCTTAAAAAAACAGAAGGAATATAGGTAAACCGGAAGTTAAAGACCCAAATTGGCGCCTATTTTTTTAAATATTATTATTATAGACAACAATTTGATATATTATTAGATTAATTTTTACTTATAAATAGTCTTTGAGATATAAGCATTTTAAAGACTTTTACAGATTAGAAATTCACTAATTTTTCGTGCCTAAGAAGATCTGTATCTCGGGAATTAAATGTGCTAGCGAGCTAAAATAAACGGATTTCTCATTTTCTTTTATACCTATCTAAATAATTCCAAAAAATTTTAACAATCGGCCGAATGGTGAACGATTTGACATGGAATGGCCCCATAAGGTTATACTAAAATAAAAATTTGACCCATTTAGAATTTAAAAAAAAACCTTTGTTTCGTTTGTTCTAAGGTCTTTTGGGGTTTGGTACCAGGAGCTGCCGAAGACCGTCTTTCTCCGGGTCTTAATGAAGGAGCCAGGAATGATTCCCCCATGGCCAGTGAGGAGGTTCCTGATATGGAAGTAGTACCGGTTAACGTGGGTTTTCTAAACATCTTCTTTTCGAGCTCGACGAGCGAAGGGCGCCGTTCCACGTTTATGAGGGGAGGAAGAGGGGAAGGGGCAGTTTCCCCTTGTTGGTTCATAGTTGAGCTTTTACGGGAAAGTGGAGGAGTAGAGGGTTGCCCGATAGACTTTCTTAGCATGTGAGGACCTGGTAACTGTTTATTAGGGGTTGGAGATGGTTCCTTGATAGGAGACAGAGAATAGGCAGAGCTAGGAGAGCCTGGCGAAGTATCCGGTTGGGCGGAAAGTGTAGCGGTAGTTATGGTGGAAGTGGAAGTCACTATGGGTGTTTTTTGAGGAATTTGCAAGGATTTTCTAGTACTGTCTGTAGTAGAAGTAACCGTGGTGACCGATGTGGTAGTTAAAGCTTTGGTGGCTGTGGTAGCTGCCACGTGAAAAGTGGAACTCGTCGTTGCTATTGGTTGGGTCGTGGGAATATTTTGCGATGATTTTCTGTCAACTTGCTTGACCTCTACTGCGCTAGGGCGTTTCAGTGGGGCTGAGGCGGTAGAAGGAGTACCGATGCTTGAAATGCTGGCAACATTTATAGAGCCCGTCTCTACGGGTTTAGTCGTGGCTATCAGTGTGGGTTTAACTTGTTTGGAAGAGTCAAGTGATGATTCCATGGTGAGCGTGGGAGAAGGAATTTCACGAGTTTCAACGAGAGTCGAAAAGGATACTCGGGGTTTCTTAATGATCCCTGCAGTGTCTAACGAAGCGCGACTATCTTTATCCTTAGAAGATGGTTGACTAGTAGAAGGTATGGCCATCGGGGTAGGACTAACGGTGGTAGTTGTAATAGTGGGTGTTATCGATTCATTACCTTTAGTTTTGGATGGCACAATAGTCGGCTTTCCAACGACGCTACTCCTAGGCGTTTGATCACCCCCACTTTCTATTTTGGGCTTTTTAGTGGTATCCTCAGCGGGCTCGGGGGTTACCGAAGTCGTTAATTTGGTCCGCTTCAACATGTGAGGACCGGGAAGCTGGCGGTCAGCTTTTTTTAATACGGGCATATCGGATTCGTCGAATTCAGTGATTTCCGTATCCTTTATGATAGAATCTTTATGGGATGAAAGTTTACGATCCTTTGGTTCGTGTTCATATATCTCGGTAGTTTTCCTTGGGGAAGAAACATCTAGTTCATCTGTTTTACTAGGTTTCTACATTTCAAAAAAAAATAAAAAATAAAATAAATATTATATTTTAAAAACCGAACCCATAAAAGAAATTTTTTTTTATCTATTTCCTGTTTTTCCTTTATACATTATAATAACGAAAAAAAACAACTTTTGCTTCATATTATCATCTCACAATATGGGATCAATTAGTGAGTAAAATTGGCATTTCTTATTACTACTTAAAGGTCAAATTTTAAGATAGGTTTTTTCTTAAATTAATTATTATTATTAATATTATCAATTTTTTTAAAAAATAAATTAAGAATTGATAATTGGTATGTTAAGACCGCTTCAAGGTTATAAAAAAATAATGAATAGTATTATTTATAATAAATTAAAATCATATTAAAAATGATATATATACAAAATTTTTTATATTTTTTAGAAGTTTTATATATAGCATTTTTTTAAAAAAGATGGTTTTAAAAATAGTAAAACTTAGATTAGCAATTTAAAAATATATTCGATAAATAAAATAAAGAATACATAATATTTATAATAAATATATAAGAAAAAAATTTAAAAAAAAAAAAAACTTTAGCAATATGTTGATCAGCTGATTCGGATGGGATGGATCTTTTTTGCGGTGTTAGGTGACTTTTATCTTCTTTTTTTGTTAGAAAAAAAAATAAAAAATAATTTTTATAAATGAAGATGAAAATAATATTTATAAATGAAGATGAAAATGATAGGAAAAAAAGGTATAGTGTTGTTAAAGTAACTAGTTACATATTTTTTACAAAAATGTAACTGTAAAGCGTTACACGATATATCTACTAATTACTTGAATTAAATTTGAGGGATAATTGTTTACCTCTCACTTTTAAAATGTCCCCTCCCACGTTTAAAATGGTCAAAAAAAGTGTTGCAATTATAAAAGATAGCAAAGTTAAAACTGTGGCGTTTTTCGTGCGTATCTTTTAACGCTCAATTTTTTGACGTATGCACGAACGGCCCTCTACGGCAAACGCTATTCCCAAAAAAATTTTAAGGTTTTTAAGATAAAGCTCATCATTGAATGGATTTATTTAACCCTGTTTCATTGACTGGGCACGGACCGAAGGCCCGCAAAATAGGGGGTACCTTTCGACCTCAATAACTTTTAAGCAGTAAGCATATCATAATTAATCCTTTCTTCCTCTTTTTCCTTGTGTGTATGTGTGTGTAAAAAAAAATTATTTTTATTTTTATATTTGCGGCGCGTTAAAAATTAGGTTTTCCGCGAGGTATAAATTTTCTATTTTCAAAATTATTAATTAAATATTTTTATTTTAAATTTTTCCTAATTAATATATACTCTTAAATTATTTTTGATATGTATGTATATAGCGTATTTTTAATTTACCATAATTTATTTTTATTATATTGATTTCCAGTATTTTTTGTTTGTTTGTTAGTTGTTTTTTTTTTTTCATTTTTCAATTGTATTTTAAATATCTTCATTTTATTTCTTTATTTTTTTTTAGCCAAATTTTATGAATGAATATATTGATTATTTCCATTCCATCTAAAGCATCTTCAATTGAATCCTCATCCGGTGATCTTAATTCGGAATCAATTAAACAAAAATCTTTAAATAAAAATTAAGGGAAAAGGGGGGGGGGGCTAATGAATCAAGTTTCGAGGAGAAATCCTTTTCCTAATCTCAATCTTTACGAAACATTCGGTTTAATAAGGATCATTAGATGCTGGTGCATCATACCCCAACCGACATCTATATCAAATTTATAAAACGTACCTTTATGCGGATATTCTTTCATATGCAGTATAACTAATTTGTGAGTCTAAATATAAAAAAAAAAATTATTAAAAATCTCTTAGTTAGGCGAGGGGAGGGGGGGGGTAAACTCTTCTGGGGTTATTTGGACCGAAAAGATCGCCAATTAAATAAATAATAATTGGAGTTATTAGGCCTGAGTTCTATGTTAAATAGGTTTTCATTATAAATTTCAAAGCCGCGTGCAAAAAAAATGTTTCAACGTCCATTTTGAATTAATCTATTTCATATTTATAATGTGTTGCCCAACATATTAATTTGTGACGACAGGGTGATCTTAGGAAATATGTTTAATTTTAAATTTAGAAAAATATACATATATTCCTGAAGTAATTCTCTTCTTAGAAATTCTGTAATTTTGAGAGCAAAATTTTGAGGATCTGAGATTTACCAAATATCGATAGAAAAATGTGTTTAATTTTGACGGAAAAACTTTTCTTTTGCTAAGGAGTCGTCAAAAACCCACCAAAAACTCCTAAAATAATTCTTAAGACTCTCTCTAGACTTAAAAAGCAGCCCGATTATTAAGATTCTAACCAAAATAACATACTTAAGCCTAAGGATTTTGCTTCAAACTGGCAGAAATGCTTGGACATGCCAAATCTCGATACTCACATAATATCATTTTAGCTAAAATCATAAATCCGGCTTTTCTGAAAAAATCGACATAAAGATCGAACTTTCTAGTAACGCCACTCTAAACTTCCTTAAACAAATGGGCGCTTAATTTTTCCCGGTTACTCTCTTAGAGGTTTAAACTGAGGGGGTAACATTTATGTTCCCTCCTATACTCCTTGTACGCAGTATACTCTCATTTTAAAAAATTGAACGCGCGGTTCTTTTTAACCATAAGCGAGCGTGCGGGCGGGAGGGTTAAACCCGCCTATCGCAGACTTCTAGTACTCTCCCCACTCGAGGTTTGGTCATAATGGCGCGACTTGCAGCTCCTTACCCCCCCCCCTCTCCTCACTGGTGTTAGAGAACAATGATTGAAATTCTGTTTTCTATCTTCTTATAATATTTATTAAATTTGTCATATTATTAATTATTTTTTTTTTAAAAAATATAATTATTAATTAAAACTTAATTTTAAAAATCAACATTTATAAAGAGGAGAATAATAGAGAGAGAGTTTCTCGTTCAAGGCTTTTTTTCCAATAAATTTCAACATTCTTTATTATAATAAAATAAATAAATATCGAAAATATTTATCACAATTTTTTTCTATTTTTTTGCAGTGATTTTTCATAAACTTTTCTTTTTTTAAAAACATTTTTTTTTGATTGAAGTAAATTTTTTTCTATTTTTTGCAGTGATTTTTCATAAACTTTTCTTTTTTTAAAAACATTTTTTTTTGATTGAAGTAAATTTTTTTTCTATTTTTCAAGCCTGCTAAAATCTTAAAATCCAAGAGATTTAATTGTTATAATTTTAAACAGAGGCGAAAAATTATTTCAAACTTTTTTGTAATATTTTAAAATCATTTTTTTTTGTGTGTGTTTTTATATTTTTTTAAAAAAAAAATTTTAAGTTATAATAATTATGAATAATAGTGATTTCTTTTCTTGCGAATTTAAAATTTTTTTTTGTCCTCTTCCTTAACCCTGACTGTGACATTTTGTGATTTAATTAATTGGTCACGTGATTGATTGATTTATGGAATTCTAATTGGTTCCAGCCACCTTTTTTTTAAAAAAAAATATATAATAGAAAAACTGCAACGGGGGGGGGGCCTCTTCCCACAACCCGCCTGGTCGAAATTTTTTAACGTTTTTATAGGTCCGCCCAAACAGGAAAGAGCAGGGGTGGGAGGCAGAAGACAACGGTTAACTGGGGTCACCATTATTATATCTATTTCATAGCGCGCATAAAATTGAACGTTTCAAGGCTGCGTTTCAAAACGCAAATTTAAAAAAAAACGTATAAAAACGCAGCTATGTTTTAAATAACAGTTCTAAATTTAAAGCAAAATAGCATTAAAAAAGAATGCTGTCCAATTTTAATACGAACGCATTCAAAATGTATTATTTGCGTTTTGAAGAAAAAAAACGCTAAAATTAAGAGTTCCTCCTTCTATTTTATAAAAAAAAATATATTTAAGATTAAAGTAAAATTGAGAAAGGTAGGGGGGTTGGGGTAAAATGACCACAAAATTTATTTTGGCCCTGGTTCGAATACGAACGCATTTAAAATGTATTATTTGCGTTTTGAAAAAAACGCTAAAATTAAGAGTTCCTCCTCTATTTTATAAAAAAAAAAATATTTAAGATTAAAGCAAAATTGATAAAAGTAGGGGGGGTCGGGGTAAAATGACCACAAAATTTATTTTGGCCCTGGTTCGAATACGAGCATTTAAAATGTATTATTTGCGTTTTGAAAAAAAACGCTAAAATTAAGAGTTCTAAGATTAAAGTAAAATTGAGGAAGGTAGGGGGGGGGTCGGGGTAAAATGGCCACAAAATTTATTTTGGCCCTGGTTCGAATACGAACGCATTTAAAATGTATTATTTGCGTTTTGAAAAAAACGCTAAAATTAAGAGTTCCTCCTCTATTTTATAAAAAAAAAATATTTAAGATTAAAGCAAAATTGAGAAAAGTAGGGGGGTCGGGGTAAGAATGACCACAAAATTCTTTTGTCCCCGGTTCGCCATAAATCTTGGCAAGGTTTTTTGTGCTTTTGTTTTTTGTCACTTTACCCGGTATAAATTTATCGAAGTAAGGTATAGAAGATCAGCATAGCATAGCCATGGGTTCGCCAGAAACACCAATTCCCTAAAAAATATTAAATAAAATTAAAGGGAAGGGAGGGGGGGGGGGGGTAGAAAATGAAAATGTTAACCGCCCTCACCCCCCCCCTACCCAGACTTTTTTGGTTTGCTTAAAAAACAAATTACGTTAAAAATAAAAAAAATATTAAAATAATTTTTAAATTTTTAACTTATTTAATAATTTATAAAAATATTATCATTTAATGATTTTCGATTTAAAATTTTAATTTAATTTTATTATTTTTTTTTTAAAAAAATAAATAAAATAAAATAAAATAAAAATTATTTTTGACTTTACATCTGTCCCCCTCTTTCCCTTGTGGAAGGAAAGTTATATTTTAAAAAAAAAAATAAATAAATTGTTCGAATAATAAATTTTATAAATAAATGATCTAGTTTGTAGCCTTCTGAATCTAAAAATGGTTAATGTTGTTTGTGGCTTGTGGCTTGTCGATTGTCGAGTTTATATTTTTTTTTAAAAAAAAGAAAAGAAAAGGAAAGAAAAGCAAAAAGAACAAAATATTTAAAGGTCAATTCAATCTATTTGTTAAATAAAATATCTTTTTATAAAAAAATAAAATCAAAATATAATAATTTATTATAAAACAAAAAAAAAACTAATAGGATTGACTTTAAGATAAAATCAAAAAGCAATTACTTCCCTTTTTTTTTAGAGATATTAGCGCGGTAAGGAATAGGGAGGGGTAGAGGAGTACAAAAAAACCCCCCAAAACAGTATGGCCACGTGACTTAGCTCGAATTGATTGGCACGGCCCGGCCCGTATTTTTTTTTAAAAAAAATCTTATATTTATTTTTGATTTTTATAGCTAATAATGGGCGATTCAAAAACATTCGGTTTTAAAATATAAGCGGCCAGGGTATTTCATAAAACCGAATTTTAGGCTAGGCCCGACCCGGGTTTAATGACCCGGCCCGTTAACCGACCCGGGTATAATGAGCCGGCCCGTTACCCGAACCGGGCCTGCAGATCTTTTGCTTTAAAACTGCCATAAAATTTACAATAAAAAAAACGATCATCTTCATATGGTCATTCGTGACCCTAGACAGACTCGTGGCATCTAATGTTCCGATCCCCGCTTAAAAATGGCTAATACGTTCCCCGGCAGAACCTGCCCCAGGCCTTGGCATTTAATTAAAATGGATAAAATTGAGAAAACTTATCGCATTTCGAATTGATATTTTAGTCCGAGTGACTCTTATAAAATAGACATGTTTAAAATTTAAATTTGGAATTTAAAACTTTTACATGAGCATAATATTCCAACGAAAAAAATTTCGGAACCAAAAATACATTTTATGGTTTAAATTTCAAAATATCAAAGTTTATTAGCTATAAAATTATTTAAGAAAAAAAAAAGATTACCTGCCTTATAGGGGGAGATAAGACTATCATCTCCAGCCTTTCACAATTAATTTAAAAATTTATTTTTCCAGTTATAAAATTTCATTTTATAATAATTAATTAATTTAATTATCTAAAATTTTAAGAATTTTTATATAATGAAGATTATAAATTAATAATTTACTTATTAACGCCATCTTGCGGATAAAATATTATCAAATTATATATATTTTTTTTATTTATTATTATTTCTGATGATAATCACATCACAAAAATTGATATAAAAATATTAATCAATCATAATTTAACATTACCCAAATTTTAATTTCTCTTATATTTATTATGGAAAAGTGTAATCTATTTTTTATTTGTTTTTTTATAAAAGTTAATTTGTCATAAATAAATTCACTAAAATCATGTAACACAGGTGAAAAAAAATGATAAATGAATAATATAATTTACCATTTAATTCCAAAACGAAACAATTTTCATTTAAATCAACGATATGCCGGTCCGGCGCTAAACCCGACCCTAAGCCGGTTCGGTCCGCTAAATTTACCCGCGCTCAATATTTTAAATGGCCCAATTATTAGATATAAAAAAATAATAATTAAAATATTATGACAATTATAAATTTTACTTTTGACGCGACAAAAAGATTTAAATCTATATGGAAAAGCAAAAAAAAAAATGGAGGTTATTATAACACGTGATTAAATAAGATAATATGATAGGACCGTTAAATATGAAGCGAAAATTGCGTCCACTTTAGCGGGTGGGAAGAAATTTATAATCATAATTTTCGGAAATTTAAAACCTTCGCGAATATTAAAATGAAATTATTCGATAGGTCAAATATTAATATTCGAATCCGATTCGAATATCGGATATCCGTTGGATGCACTAAATGCGATTCACTGACTTGAAGTTCCGGTTTATTTAATTTTTAATTTTTCCCACACGGAAGGTGAACTCTTAAAAATGTAACTGGATACTTATTTTTTTTCGCATCGATGCAATTTGTAACTTTTTTTTTTTTATAAATCGAAAAAATTTGAGTCAATTAATTTTAATTTATTATAAGTTGTGTTAAAAATAAAATTTTAGTATAATGAATTTTAAATTATATTGTTATTAAAATTTTATTGTATGTTTTAACTAAAATTAATTGATAAAATATAATTCTGTTACCTAAAAAAAAATACGTAATCATAGTTATATATCAGAAACCGGCAGGCCCGCTTCTAATCCCGGCCCGGGTTTTTAAAAAAAAACCCGGTCCGGGCCGTATATTTCACAACCAAATATTTGAAATCGCCATTTTTAGCTATGAAAATCAAAAAATCCGAGCTGAGCCGGGTCTGGCCTTGCCAATGGTGCCCCTGAAGATCTCTGGTACATAGGTCATAACATAAATTTAGGAATTCGTTTAAAACAGGGGAGATAAAATTCGGGGTTTCCTAAAGGAAATATTTGTTATAGAATTTCTAATTTATCTAGACATTTACAGTTTATAGTCAATCAAATCTTATATTAACCCTGTTCTTAATCTCTGGCCCCTAGAGTTTGGCTTAAGATAAAAAAAATTTGTCCCGTGAGAGGGGGGCCGTCTTCTATAACCTTCTTAGCATCGATCGGTATGTGATTAACTGATCAAGAAAATAATAATCGAGAAATTTTGTGTTTTAATACCAAAATCTTGATAATTCATTTTAATTATATACTGTGTTCCACCTGATGATCTGATTATTCCATCACCCACACTTAATTTCTTTCTTTCTTTCTTTCTTTCTTTCTTTCTTTCTTTCTTTCTTTCTTTCTTTCTTTCTTTCTTTCTCTCTCTCTTTCTTTCTCTCTTTCTTTCTCTCATTCTTTCTATGTAGCCTTATGTTGGCTATAGAAGAAAAAAAAATTATTTATGTTATAAAAATCATTTTTTTGACCAAAAAAAAGAAGTGGATACGGAGAATAGTGTTGTTAAACGGCTCAATTCGAGCCGGTTTTTAACCGGCTAACTTAATATTTTATCCAGAAAAATATCACTCATAAATGGCGGCACATAGGATTGACCATCAGGCGAAATCTCGACCCTTAGGCAATCTTTTCCGGGCTATGATATCGAGTTAACCGTTTTTTAAAAACCGGTTCGAATTGAGCCGTTTAAACAACACTAATGGAGAATAACATTAATTTCTAAGGCGACATTTGGTAAAAAATTTCAAAAAAGATGGCTTTTCAATAAAATTTTGCATAATTTTATTGAAAAATAACTTGGGAGTCTTTTAATTATTTGCCATTTAAAAAGCATTCCTAAAATAATTGCATTGTTCCTAACATAACTTAATCATAGAAATTTCTTTTACTTTTTCCCTGGAGGAGAGGACAATGATTGCCCCATCTAAATCTAACCAAGCCCTCAACATCATTGATCAGAAGGAACAGCTTAAAATCTCCAAATACACAGAAATTTCGAAAGACCATTGTTTAATTCCTATCATTTTCAACCACACTTGCCACCTTTGGCAAACTTGCCCTAGCATTCTTCAAAAAATTTAAGATCACAGATCAGTAAACTCTCAGAAGAACCCACTAGAGAAAGGTTATTTCTTCGACAAAGTTATAGCCTATAGCTATCGTTAAAGCGAATTACATCAGCTTCAATGGTACTCTACTAACCTAAGAGCTATCCTAGACCCTATCTACTTCTTATACTTTTTCTCTCACTTATAGAGGTCGAAGCTTTATAAATTATAGTACTCTTTTATCTAAATATTCAGTAATAAAATTTTTCCAAAAAAAAAATGCCTAATAAAAAAAAATACCTGAAAGTACCTAGTGTTAGAGGTCACTGAGTTCTGGATGCTAAAGAATTAGAGATCTTCTCTGGACAAAGTATTTTCCAAAACCAGTCGTTTGGATAAGATCAAAAGGTTAGAGAGGAGATATGATTTGATTGGTTAAAAATTATTCATGCACTTCTATTAATTAAGTTTTAAATTACCAGTTTTTTTAAATTAAATTACTTGCAACTGTATATATATTTTAATGTTATAAATTTAATTTCATAATTCGGTATTTTAATAAACTTTTTTAGATATATTGATATATTTATTAATTATTAATTATTATTTTTTAATTGTTTTAATTTGTCAATAAATTCATCGTTAATTGTGGAATATTCAATGTCATCAAAAAAAAAATCAAAGAAAGAAAGAAAGAAAGAGATTTTTTCTTTATTTTATATTAAAATTAAATTTCAAAATGACCACCAAAATATATTATTAACATTATAGAATCGGTTGAATCAAAATAATGTAAATTGTTATTTCTTAAATTATCTACAAAATAATGAAATATTACAAAAGGGAGAAGATAAGGAAAGGATGAGTGACTTTAGGAAAGATCCTTGGAAAGTAAACTGCCTTTACCTAGTGTAGTTTGCTTTGAGGATGGCTAACGTCAAAAATATCGTGAATAATAATATATTTCTTTCTTTCTTTCACTTTCTTTTCTTTTCAATCTCTTTTTTATTCCTAAATTATTAGGCCCATTCAATATATACCATATGGTTCAAAAATAAAAGTAATTTTTGTAATTTATTTTCCGACCAATATAATTTTAACAAATCTTGAATCAGTTTTTTTGCAGAATTTATGTCTTTCCTTACTTCCTTGGGCCGCTTTACTAAAACTATTATTGGTCATTAAAACCCCCCCCATCTTTAAAGAAACCGCCAAGCTTTAAGATTTAACTTTAAAGATGGGTAAAAATTTTGGCTCTGTTGCTGAAGATCTTCCAAGTCGTTGTTAAAACAGTATTATTAGCGAGATTTCTAACACTGCTAATTTTAGGGAGAGATTCTAAAACCGCTAAAAATTGGCGAATCTTAGGAAGTAAACACTTGCATTTAAAGTTGAGTTTTTAAAAAAGAGAAGCCGCTCCTAACAGAGTTAAAAACCCTTTCGCGGTAGGTAAGAATTACAGTGTCAATTTCCTTAAAAAAAAATGAAGGAAATCAAAATTCGAGTGTTTACTTCCCTAGCATCTATTAGTGTATTAATTTAAATTAATTTCAAAATTTTTAGCGAAATTCCCAATTTCTAAGCGATTTGTAAACGGGAAAAACCTAATTTATATTAATTTTTTAAAATCATTTTAAAAAAATTAAAATTAATAGAAATACCTGATTATCGGAGATTAGGAGAGGAAAAATTGAATATATTTTTATATGAACGAATCAAATTATGAATCAAAAATGGATGTTTAGTGCTGGCTTGGGATTGGGCTAATCTGATTTTTAAAAAATAAATATCTTTTCCGATGCATAAAATAAATTGGTTTTGAAAATATATATGACTTTTTTTTTGAAAAAATTATTTTTTAAAAAATATATAAAATAAATATTATGAATTTCATTTTATTTTAAATAAACTTTTTATATTTTTTTTTTATATAGAAAAATAAAAATTAAAATAAATATATTTTCGCAAATGTTATATCGATAAATTTCGAAATATTTTTTTTTTTGTAATTATTTTTATTTTTAAATGTAAAGTCGCTTTTTTCTTTTCTTTTCTTTTTTTATTTTATTTTATTTTATTTTAATTTTTTAACATAATTTTATAGTTCGTAAATGCGGTAAAAATAATAATAAATAAGCAACTTTATTGAGTTTTTTTAAAATTCTCTAAACCAAGTATATAGCATTTTTCCGTGATATTTCTTCTAAGATTTAAATCCCGGAATTAAAATTTTGAATCTTGAAATGAGCAGGAAATGGGTTAAACGTGGACTCGAATGCAGGTTAACCAATTAGAAAAATGAAAATTGTGGGATCGGGAAATGATTGGCAGTTCTAAAAAACCTTCCAGATTTATAATTTTGAATCTTGAAATGAGAAGGGAAATGAGTTAAACGCCGTAAATACTATTTTTAAAAAAAACGGAAATTGTATGTGAACGGGATACGGAATGCAAGACTTACCTTTTTTTTAACTGGATGACCAATTAGAAAATCGAGATGAGGAAAGGATGGGGTTGATTGGCAGATCTAGTTCTAAAAAATGATCATTACCCAAGAACCCAAAGCCCGGCGTAAGAATGATTTATAACTATTATTAATAAAAAAAATTTTTGTAGAATATTTTTTTAGAAAAAAAAAATTAATAAAAATAAAATAAAGATAAGACAGGTGTAAAAAAAAATAAATTTTTTTTTTTATGGGTTAGAATATTTTTAAATATTTAAAAATAATAATAATTAATAATAAAAAATAAATAATAAATATACATATATCGTAAAAAAAAATATATATTTTATTATATAAAATCGAAATTCAATAATAATAATAATAAATAATAAAAATTAAAAATTAAAAATAACTAAAAAAAACAGTGTTATGTAATCCTATTCTTTTTCGATATTATTAAATTTAAAAAAGATGAAGAAAAATTGTTTTTTTTTACTAATATTTACATTAAAGTAAAAACATAAATAGTATTTATCGATATCATAAAAGTTATCCTTTAAAAACTCTTAATTTTCTAAAGGAATTTAAAGCAAAGCAATTATATATAAACAAAAAAATATTAAGAGTGCATTAAAAATGGGGTTCGGTCGGTTTTGGCCTCCTTCATTCTCACTCACTTCAATTCGTAAAAATTTATTATATTATATATTATTTTTTTTTAAAAAAACCCTAAATTATTTTGTGTTTATATTTTAATTAATATAATGTCGTATGGGGGGGGGGGGGGGGATTCGGAATCTTCTGATTTTAAATCCGTTTCAACAGAAAATGTATTCTTAGCATGTGAAGAAGAGTACCCAAACCAGGTAAAATTTCAAACAATTTTGCCCGTGAACTTTAGAAAACTGTTTCTTAATTTATAATTAATTTTTATAATAGATTTTTTCATATAAAACTAATAAAAAAAATAAAATTGGCTGAAATTTATGGGGTAAATACTCGACGCATGCAGTAATAACAATTCCTCCAAGATCGGATTTTTAAAATCCGAAAATCGTCCTTGAGAGATCAGGATACCGAAACCCCACGGATTCCGAAACCCCATACGACATATGTTAATAATTCGATCCCAACGTTTGTCTTTTAACCAAAGAAACGGGAAAAAAAATCAACTTTTAACAGAAAAAAGAAAAGCTTAAAATTATAAGTTATATAACTGATAAAATTTGATTTAAATTTTATATCAAAAAGTATATGGATGAACGATGAGAGAAAAAAAAATATAAATTATAAAAACCTTCCGTAATCACTTCTTCAGTCTTCTTACTCCTACCTCCTTCTTCTTCTTCTTCGCTAACTTTCTTATCGACGGCCATTTTCTTTTTTGCTTTCTCTCCTTCCTCTTCCTGATCTTTAATCTTTTTGGCGGGAGACACTTTCAAGGTCGCTGTCTGGGAATCGGTTCGCGATCCGTCGGCGATTACGACTTTGTAAGTACCGGAAGTGGAAGGGTTCGCGTTGAGTAGCTCCAATACGTACACCGTTTCGCCGTTCTTAGCGGGCTCGGAGTGGATTTTGTAACTGAGACCCGTTTTGTTTATTTCTCTACCGTCCCTATGGATCAAAAATTTTAAAAAATAATTATGGGATCGTATACAGTTACATCATTCCATAGCCCATGTTTATACTAATTCATTATGTTATAATACAAAATTCAAATTATCATCGTTATTATGTTTCCAAGATTTCGTTGTGTCACTGGACAATTCAAATTACAGATTTGGGAGAGGGGGCGGGCTAGCCCTGACCCCTGACATCACCCAAAACCCCACCAAGAAAATTTTTCCAACAAAACCGACCCTAAAAGTATTTTACACGATATGTCCAATGCCTTATTTAATATTTCGGAGTGATAGTCGGGTCCTATTAGAATAAATTCAAGAATATATAAATATATTTATAATTAGTGTATGAGTTGCTAAACTTGAACCAGGTAACTTTTATGTCCTTCGAGTCAGGGACCTTACACAGGAACTTGACAGATTCGCCCAGAATTGCGGCCTTAATCAAAGTAATGAAATATATATATATTCTGTAATTAAAGGAAGATTATATAGACCGAACCTAAGGATGATCACGCAAATAGCGTGGTTTAATAGATATTTTGTTCAGGGTTTTTGTGACACCTGCCATTCGTTTAGGGAGTTCCTTCCCATGGGTCGGTTCAACTGTTAGGCGCTCGATGCTAATTAGTTCCGAATTTTCGAGAACATGTCCATCACCATTTTTATTTGTAAAAAAAAGAATGGCTGCAAAAATATCACGAGGAAAAAAAGAAGGAAGGAATAAATTTTGACTCCTCAATACAAAATGACTGACATCCCATATATCACAAAATCGTAATGAATAAATGAATAAAATTGTTCTAAGAGCAATGTAAATTAGATCTTGTTCTGTTTATTGTACGTCAAATTTCGATGAACATAGTTAATACCATCTAAATTTAAGAAATGAAACTTTCCCTTACCCTAACCTTAATTTTGCATATTTATTAATTAATCTTGTGTAGATAATGTACAAAAAATAAATTTGAGAATAGAAATAAATGTTAAGTTAACATAACCCTAAACTCTAACCCTAAACTCTAACCAATTTAAAAAATGAAACTTTCCCCTAACCCTAACACTTATCAATTATATATTTCTTTAAGGTCTACTTTTAAAATAAATTTTTATATTTTATCAAAATTTGTAATATAGGTGATACATATAATAACGAAGGTTTTGGAGCCGTGTAAAATATCGCACAAGAGTTACAGAACATTATTAGAAATTTCGGGAAAATCGATTGGAATTCTAGGAAACTTAATTGAAGGATTATCCAATAAATTAAACTAACGAGGGCGTCGCTACCTCTGATCATTTAGGATCTCATTACTACTTTTTATAATTGAAGGTTGTAAATTGAAATAATGACCAATTATTAAGACGCAAATCTAATTCAGATGAAAATTACAATAACATTCGAACCCTTAATAATTAATATTGAGCCCTCAGCTAACGTATTTGGTGCTTTAAAATATTTGGAAAAACCAATTCCCCCAAGCTATACATGTCTCATACTTAATTATAAATTAAACTGAATCATGCCTAGGTCACAAAATCATCGCTCCTGACAGTTTAACCTAATTAGGATCCCCATTAGCTAATCACCGCCCGCCAAGTGTGAAGAATTCCTTCCACAACATTTCCCAAAAGTTTTCACAATAAGTTAGCATACCTTATGAACGAAGGCACATCATCATTTTCAATTACGCAAACATGATATCCAAAAATTCAGGACGAATTCAAAATATTTTTGGGAAAGAGTTTTAAACATAACTCCCCCCCATAGTTATCTTCTAAATTGGGTGGTTAGGACCTTTTTTTCCACTCAATCTATTTATCTTTATTGTAATTTATATCATTTAGATTAACAAACAACAACTCAGGGATCTCAGGCTTCATATTCCCCGCCGAAGTCGTTTATTAGTTGACGTAACCAACCAATGGGAGGCTAAATATCTAGATTTCTCAACCAACCAATGGGAGGCTAGATATCTAGATTTCTCTAATTTAGCCTCAAAAAAATATATTTATTGGTTCTAAAAACACGTTATCTAAAAAAAATAATATATATTTATAAAAATGAATTTTACTTGATCATTCAATTGTGATAAAAATTTAAGAATTTTGGGCTTTTCAACGACGATTTGCTTAGATTCTTTATCATCTTTCTCATCTCTGAAAAATATTTATGTAGTATAAATAAATAATTAGATAAAAATAACCGACTATAATAATGTTAATAAATTCTACTTTCGTTAACTAACGGCGTTTAAATAAAATTAACGTAATTGTGGTTGATTCAAATCTTATAAATCATAAAATCAGAATTTGATTCACTTTTTTTCATCTAGTCTTAGAACAACTTCAGCCGGATATGACCCACCATCCTGAGTGTGTATAATCAGCTTGTACACTCCTCCATCATTGGGCTCTACATTCTAGAATTTGAATAAATGAAAGAATTTATAAACCTTAGAAATTCTAAACGGAAAACTCAATATTTTCATCCAGAAAAATTTTCACTTCAAGCCTGAAGGCTTTGTTCAAAGATGGGCACAAAGGAGTAGACATCTATTAGCGAAATCTCAAGCTAGAAAAAAATATTTATTTTGGCTAAAATATTGAGTTTGCCGTTTTATAGCAACATTTCTCGAACGTTAAAAACCGAAAGAAAAAAAAAATAACATGCGATTAAAATATGCTTTAAAAATATTTACGTTGAGGCATAGGGTGTATAAATTTTCGGTGTCGGATACGGGTTTGACCTTATAATACGCTCTGTTTCTGACGGGCGATGTCGTCAATTTGAGTGGCTTTCCATCTTTGAACCATTCTAACCTCGGATTCTTATCCTGGGAGTTAGTAGTGCACTTGTATTCTATTATCAAGTTTTTCCCATCTTTTTCGAAAATTACGTTGGGTTGATCTACTTTGCAGCGGACCGAACTCTTCCGTCTCCACATATTCTTGGGAACGGTGAGGTCTTCTTCCTTTTTTTTCGCTCCCAGCATTTCGTCTTAAATATATATATTTAAAAAAAACAGGATCAATTTATCTGAATCGATTCTTCATCTGATTTAAATTTTTTTTACCATCAATTTGGAGGCTGATATTAGCGTTGCCTTCACCGTGAGGATTTTTCACGTGACATTTATATAATCCAGAGTCAGCTGGTTCTGGCGACTAATTTATAAACGGAAAGAAGGTATAGAGTTAAATTTAATAATATTTAGAATACACTCACTTTCAAAATTAGTATGTGCTCGTAAGTGTCCTTCTCTGGCAATTTCAAATTTTTCAGCGAAATTCGCTTGTGCTGCGGCGTAGCGGAAATCGGTTTATCGTTATAATACCATTCGTAAGTGCCCTCGGGATTCGATTGAACTTTGCAAATTATGCTCATAGTTTTCCCGTCACTCGAAGTTACTATGTCCGGTTTACCGACGAAGAACGGTGCCACCCCTGCGATTCTTTGATCGGCGGCCATTTTATCTAATAAAAAAAATGGTCGTTAGTAATCGCGAATAATAAAAAATCAAACTTTTGGGTTCGACATCGTCTGCCATCTTCAACTCGGATGTTTGGAAAATGTTCTTCCTTCCGTCCGTAATGGATACCTTATAAATTCCAGCATCGGTGGGATCGAACTTGGGGATTTCTAAAGTGGAAATTGTTTCATTTCCGTTGAAGGTCGAACTAATTCTATATCTCACTCCTTGGTTTATTTGTACCCCGTCTCTGTTATTATATATATATATATATTTTTTTTTAAATAAAATAAGATAGATAATCGTATGAAAGGGTTGGTAAAACTATGTTAGTGTAAGATACCAGAGATTCTGTGAGAAAGAGATGGGGGTGGGGGGTAGTATTGTAATATAAAACATCGTTCTAGAGAAGCTAGTGTTGTTAAAGGGGTCGATTAGAGCCGATTTTTAGAAAACAGCTGACTCAATATTTTATCCAGAAAAATATTCACTCGATCCTGAAGATTCTGCTCAAAGATGGGCTACCACAAAGGTCTAGACATCTATTAGCGAAATCTGGAGTTTTTTAAACAATATTATTTAGGCTAAAATATTGAGTTTGCCTTTTTTTTAAAAACAACAACTAGCTAAAAGAGCATCAATAAATTCTTTGTAAGATGGAACATAAATACATTAATTCGAGAGACCCAACCCTTAAAAGGATCAATCACAATTAGTATAAAATATAAATAATAATAATAATTAGGTGTCCACTTACTTGAACCATAATATCTTGGCGTTCTTCCCGCCTTCGAACCTACAGACAAACTTCACGCTTTGGCCTAAGCGGGCGTCCTGAATTAATGTGTCAAAAATTTAATTAAATCAAGTAAGGCGTTTTTACGTAGCGGTTACGTTTCGGTTAAAACTTATAGTGGTCCATGTTCGTTATAGCAGAGCGGGTAACGAGTTCAAAACGATTTTTAAAAAGAAGAAAGGACAATGAATTTTAAAATCTCCTGAAATTTCCACCATTTGAGGACCTAGACTGATTCTAACTATATAAACCTAAAAGCACGTGTCTGTCCAGGGTTTTTTAAAAGGTTATAGCCACCTGCCAATCATTCATTTATCCGAAAACTTACTCGGTTTTACCCAGTCGGCTTAATATTCGAAAATTATTTGATTGATTTGGTTTTGGCTCTTCATTTATTTTATTTTAACTTACAAATTCTGCAGATCGGAATCCTGATGTCCCCTGTTTCCCAATTCTCATAAGAATTTTCATCCTAAGCATTATCATTCTCACTTTCAACTTATAAAAAGACCGTTCTGATAATTTCGCGGCCAAAGCGACCATCGTATTATAATATTTTAACTCACTCATCCGCTATTTTTTTTAACCCGACCATTTAGCGGACCTCTTCTGCCACGGGGGAGGGATGGGAAAGGAATTGATGCGAGATCGTCATTAAAATTTAAAGGGGGGGGGGGAATTTGTTTGAAAGCACAGTCTTCAAATTATATTATCAATGGTAGTTTTATTTGCTATACTCATACCTTTCCTTATAATATATTTTTTTGTAAGAATGAAAGAAAGAAAGAAAGAAAGAAAGAAAGAAAGAAAGAAAGAAAGAAAGAAAGAAAGAGAAAGAAAGAAAGAAAGAGAAAGAAAGAAAGAAAGAAAGAAAGAAAGAAAGAAAGAAAGAAAGAAAGAAAGAAAGAAAGAAAGAAAGAAAGAAAGAAAGAAAGAAAGAAAGAAAGAAAGAAAGAAAGAAAGAGTATTGTATGTTAAACGGGTCTCGATACTAGATCAATTCAAATCCATCAGGTTTTTTTCAGATCTGATAGGAAACGTACAGATGGGATTTCCCAAATTCTTTAGAAAAAAGAAAGGTCATTTCCTATTCTGGAATTACCCACGTGCATTGCTCCGTTAGATCCCTCCAATCAAAACTCTTAACATCCCTAAGAGAAAAACGAGCAAATTAAAAAAAAATATCCAAAATATTCAGAAATTGCACAATAACAACATATTCATTTCCGATTATTTCCACTCTACCTCAAAAATTTTGTGACCCTTTTTGAAGAAAATACTGGAGATAGGTGTCGATGTCGGCTTTTTAAGTAGATCTAAGTAAAAAATTATTACTTATTACTCAATTTTTTTTGGAAGATTTCTGATCAAATTTCTGGTCACTATTGACCTCTAAAAAGAGAATATTCGTGAGCTCAATATTCCTGGCTAAATATATTCATCTCCAGAAATTTATTCTTGTGGTTTGTAGTTACATTTATCCCTTAATTTAGTTTTTAGTTGCATCGGGAATGACAAAATTTTTTTTTTATCAAATTCTGGTCAATAATTGACCTCTAAAAAGGGAATATCTGGTCGGTTAACGATCTCTTTGGTTAGATTAACTTAGATTCCTAACTAAATAAACTCATATCCCGAAAATTTATTATTGTGTTATTTTACACTTATTCCTAATTTAGTCTTATACTTGCATCGAAAATTCCCGAAATTCTATATCCCAATAAGATATTTAGTATATTTACTTTATCACTTGAATAAAGGGGAATAAATTTTACTACTTACCCAATAATTCTTAAAATATAATTTTATTCCGCTAGAGGAGAAGAAAATGAATGAATGAATAAATTAAAATAATGATAATAATAATGATAATTAGAACCTGGTTAATTAATTCGGACAAAAATTTGATGACCTTTGCTTCCTTTTGATCCTTTTCTTCTTCTTTCCTAAAATAATAAATAATAAATAATAAATAATAAATAATAAATAATAAATAATAAATAATAAATAATAAATAATAAATAATAAATAATAATAATAATAAAATTGTCATTCTGATTTCATACAATTATTTTTATCAAAATATTCTTTAGGCAAATCAGTTAAATTTTTACACCATAAATAAAATGACGATTCGGTTATAATAACTAATATAACATCATTATATACTAAATTTTTAAAACGCATTTATATATTTTTTTTAGTACTAACTTTAGATGCAATATAACTTCCGAAGTGTGGGAGCCGCCATCTTTAGTATGAACGATCAATTTGTAGACACCTTCATCTGGAAGATCAAGATCCTAAGTACAGAAAAAAAGAAGATTTATTAGATATTATTAATTTTCGTTCTTCTATACCTTGACGTGCAACGAATACATAGATTGAATGTCCGTTAGATGTCGCCCGTTAACGTACATCCTCTCCCTGGGATGAGGCACATTAGAAACCTTGATAGTCTTGCCGTCTTTGAACCATTCCAATCTGGGATCTTTATCCTCGGAATTTGTGGTGATCTTAAAATTTATGACCATGTCCTTCCCATCGTTCTCAAATACGATGACGGGTTCGTCAATGTTGCAATAAAAAGAACTTTTCCTTCTGCGAAGTGCATCGTCCCGTTTAGATTTTTCCTGATCTTCCAATTTCATCTCTTCTACAATTAGAATAAACATTTTTTTTAAAAAATATATATACATATTATTTATATAGAGAGATTTTCCGCTTTATAATAGCATATAATATTCGTTGAAGAACTGGAATTCCAGGGATTCCCCGGCCTCCAAAGTCGGATTAGAAAAGGGAAGCGAATTGCTTAGGTATTTATATACAGAGATTTTCCGCTTTATAATGGCATATAATATTCGTTGAAGAACTGGAATTCCAGGGATTCCCCGGCATCCAAAGTCGGATTAGAAAAGGAAAGAGAATTGTTTAGACTAAAAAAAATGAGAGATTTTGTTGGTAATATTTCGGAAATTTCAAAAAAAATATGGTAAAAATTGTGGTAAGTTACAATCGAGTATAGATGATTACAAATTTTTGCCTAATAGTCAATATGTTAAACCTGGCAACCCTGTTAAAATAAGGCATAAACGATGCTAAAAATCTTAAAATTCCAAGCATTTTCATGTTTCTAAAGATATACTGTAAGTTCAAAGATGTATTTTTTAAAAATTGATCTAGATTATATTTATTAATTATAACTTATAAATATTATATTAAATAAACATGGGTTGTTTGATAAATCTTTTTTTTTGCAACCAACCTTAGAAAAATTTCTACGAGCGCCTAATGATTATGCTGCCTTAATTTCTAAAGAAAAGGTAAAGCATAAATCTAATTTTACCATCTATTTGAAGAGATATGTTAGCATTGCTATCTCCGTATTTATTTTGGGCGTGACACTTGTATATCCCTGAGTCCATGCTAATAGGTGACTTATTTATAAAATAAAAAAAAAATAGTTCTCATCCTGATTATAACGAATTAATTGATTGGTTTAAAAAAATAATATGTTTTGGCCAATGAGAAGATAGTAAGTAAAAAAATTACGTTTAAGATTAAAACGTATTCGTACGCGTCCTTATCCTTGAGTTTAGAGAATTTGGTAGATATCCTGTTGTGCTGAGGGGTAGATGCTATAGGCTTCTCGTTGTAAAACCACTGAATCTTGCATTCCGGATTAGCCTTCAATTTACATTTTAACATCATATGTTTGCCGTCTTCCGCTGCTACTATTTCCGGTTTTCCTATGAAGGTTGGTTCAAATTCTTCTATTATGCAAAATATGTAATTTTTTTAAAAAATGTGTATATATAATGATAAAGTATACATTAGTAGTTTACCTATAATCGCAAAACAAACCAGAAAATGGACTAATTGATTTTGTAAGAGAAGAGAAGAGAAGAGAAGAGAAGAGAAAGAAGAAGAAGAGAAGAGAAGAAGAAGAGAAGAAGAAGAGAAGAAGAAGAAGAAGAAGAGAGAAGAAGAAGAGAGAGAAGAGAGAGAGAAGAAGAGAGAAGAGAAGAAGAAGAAGAGAGAAGAGAAGAAGAAGAGAAGAGAAGAGAGAGAAGAGAAGAGAAGAGAAGAGAAGAGAAAAGAAGAGAAGAGAAAATTATATGAATTTAGTGGCTAATTTTGCTGATTCTCATTCATTCAAAATGCTGGAAATGGTTGAAAGTTTCAAGTCCAATAAAGTTTAAATTTATATACTAATGCCCGAATGAATGTACTTTACCAGCGTTAGGTCCTTTGAGGACGGTCAAGGTAGCGGTTTGGGTTATGGCTTGTTTACCGTCGTTCACGATGACTTTATATTTGCCCGCGTCTTTCGCTTTTATATCGAGCAACTCCAACGTATCCACCGTTTCGTTTTCGCTGTTCGTCTCCGAGTATATTTGATATTTCAAATCCGTTTTGTCCAATTCCTTATCATCTCTGCCGGCATAAATTAGCGGCAAAAAATTTTAATTATAAATCGATAATAAATAAATCAAATATTTTAAGGTTTCCACACTTACGAACTATTCTTTCTTTCTTTCTTTCTTTCTTTCTTTCTTTCTTTCTTTCTTTCTTTCTTTCTTTCTTTCTTTGAACAATAATAGTAGGAATAGGAATAGAATAATAGAACTTTCTGCCGCACTATGAATTAGGTTCCACAATAATGGAATGTTGAAGAGATTTTATTATAAAAACCATATACATTATACATTTAAGGATATAACAAGTGATTATTTATTTTTGTTACTTGAACCAAGTGATTTTAAATCTTCTGGAATCTTGCATCGTGAACGTGAACTTTGCATTTCCGCCCACTTGAGCAACCTAGTGGTCATAATAGTTGATAGTTGATTGATATAAAGAAGTATAATTTTTAAAAAGAGAATTTTTACCTGGTCCTTTAAAGCAGACAGAAACTTTAGAACTTTCATGATGGACGATTTTCTTCTATTTTCGATTTCCATGGTACTATCATCCTCCCTATATATAAAAAGAAAGAGAATAAGTGGGAAAAAACACTGATAATTTTCAAAACTTATTCAGGTGCAGAATGACTTCAGAAGAATGGGAGCCGCCATCTTTAGTGTGCATGATCAGCTTGTAAGTTCCTTGATCCGAAATATCTAAGTTCTAAAAAATTAAAAGGCGTATCAGTTTTGTGCCAAAAAAGAAATTATTAATTTCAACTACTCACGTTCAGGTGCAACACGTATACAGTTTCGACATTGGATAGACGTTTGTCCGTCACGTACATTCTGTTACCGGTGGGGGAACGAGGCATTTTCAAAATTTTGTCGTCCTTGAACCATTCCAATCTAGGATTCTTATCTTCCGAATTGGTATTAACCTTGAATTCGATCGTCATATTTTTGCCGCCACTCTCGAATTTGATGACAGGTTTTTCGATGTTGCACCGAAAAGCACTTTTCCTTCGATTAATTATGTTTTCTTTATTTTCTTCAGTGTCTTCCATCTCATCTTGTATATGTGTATATTGTGTAACGAATAAAGTTCAGTAAAAGATTTCCTAACTTCTTTAGTCATATAAGCAGTAACTCTGGGGTCTAGAATATCACCGTCTCTAGACGGGGTGCAAAAACCAGCTAAAGGGGGGGGGGGGGTTGGTGTCAGGAAGAGGGCATCCGATTGTCAAAGCCTTTACAAAATTTCCTAATGATTAAAATCAGAGGGGGAAACTGACCAACCCGGTTAAACCTGAGAATCGCCATTAAACGGAGAAGAAAGAATAAGACAGTGCTCGAAAAAAAGATATGACGTATGGAGAAAATCTAATCTTTCAAAAGATTTGATCAGTGAATCGAGGGCTGTGATGCCATAATATATTCATTTCAGATATAAATTATAAAAAAGAAATACCATCGATTTGGAGGGATAAATTGCCGTTGCTTTCTCCGTAACCGTTTTTAGCGTGACATTTGTATATGCCGGAGTCTTTAGGTTCGGGTGACTGTATATAAATATTTTAACCGAATCATTTTAGCGCTTTAAATGTTGTAAAAAAAATCAACTATTCTTACGCACAGTGTACGCAGTGTTTCAAAACGCAATTCGTTTAAATTGGACAACGTTTTTTTTTTGCTTTTTTTAAATGTAGACGTATCATATATTTCATAGACGCATTTACGTTTTTTTTAATATATATTTGCGCTTTGAAACGCCGCGTTGAAACGTTCGATTCGCGCGCATGCGCACTATTATTCGGTACGACGTTTTTCTTATATTTCGCGTCTCCGAAAATAAATTTCGTATAGAGTCGATTTAGTTTGAATGGATGGTTTGGGTTTATTTTAGTTTTATTTTTCGTTATTTTTTAAATTATTTATTTAGTTTTTCTGACGACTTTTGCCAGAAATGTAATTCCAAAGTCCAATATTGTGTAGAATATTTTGCACCTATAAATTTCAGAATAATTTTTGTAACGAACATTTTGATGAAAATTTTAAATTTGTAAAAAAAAAAAATTAATATAAATTTATCAATTTTTTCTAAGAGTTCTTTCTTCAGAAGAATTCCTGAAATTTGAAGAATTATTTTTAAAAAAAGCTTGAATCCACAAGAAGATTTTTTAAAAGATCCAGGTGACGTTAGAAAGAATTTTATAAAGAATAGCAACATCCGGTGGTCAAACCGTCGCTTTACCTAATTTCTTTATTTAAATCAGTAAAAGGAATTTGTTAAAATAAGCAAGTATTTAGGGCATATGTAAATCCCAAAATAATATACTTCAGATATTTTATATTATTATTTATAAAATAATTAATTATTAATAAAATAATAATTAATAAATAATAAATGATAAACAATAAATAAAAAATAATCACGTTTAGGTGCAGCTGATATTCGTAAGTGTCGTCCTCTTTGGATTTTACGGATTTCGTGGAGATCCTTTTGTATTGCGAAATTTTTGTGATCGGCGTATCGTTGTAAAACCATTCCACTTGACATTCGGGAATCGCCTTGATTTTGCATATGAACGCCATGCTTTTCCCGTCATCGGCCGTAACAATTTCCGGTTTACCAACAAAATTGGGTGCCAGCCCGTTGGAGGGTTTACTTTCATAGAGGTTTTGATCTAAGTCGCGTATTTTATTTATTTATTAATTAATTATTATCTAATGAACAATAATATTTTTTCCCTTCCGTAACGAACAAGCTACGTGAGAAAAAAATATTCCCAGAGCCTTCCTCTTACATCTCATTTCTTTTATAAAATCCCTATCCATGTTAGACCCCCTATCCCTCCTGTAAACTGTCACGAAGTAACGATTGGCTTCTCAGCTCTCGTTCACGTAAGGCAGTGGTGGGGACCCCGTTAATTTACTTATATCGTGAATGAAGGAAGATTTATCGGGCAAACTCAAGTACAATAGGCGGTTATAACTAAATATGGATAATATTATTTAAGCACCATTACACACATTTTTGACAAGTGTCGCTAAAAAGCCCGATTTTGGCGGGTGGGGGGGGGGGGGGGGTCGATTATAAAAAAAACCGCCGGATTAAGGTTATGACCGAAATAATATCGTGTAAGCCTGGCGATTTTTGTTCATAGACAGCGGAAAGGTTTGGGCTTTTACTCGCCAAATCTTGAGAGGCCTACAACAATATTATTTTGTGGCTAAAATCTTAATCGGGCCGGTTTTTAAAATTGATCAATCCGGCTTTTTAACAACGCTTATTTTCGATTATATTCCTTTTTTTTTTGAAGCATATTTAAAAAACATGGATATGATTTTGATTAATTTTTTCAAATTAAAGATGTATGTATAATTTGCAGAGTTGTTAAAAGATCTAGATACAAGTATCTAGATCCTGTATCTGGATATAAAAATGTGGTATCTGTATCTGTATCTAGATATATTTTTGATTAAATAATCTGTATCTAGACATTATTTTAGACGTTGTATCTGTATCTAGATCCATTTAAAAAGTATCTTTTAACAACTCTGATAATTTGCTTCAATCACGAAAACTGGACGAGGAGCTATTGCTAACAACACGCTAACATTTACCACCATTTGCAATGGAAGCTAAATCTCAAGATGCCGGAACAAGGAAGCGTGGAAGATTGGAAAAGATTTTTTAAAAAAAGGCATTTAGTTGCTTCAATAAATCATAACTTATCGTTTTAACTAACATTTATTATCCATTCTTAAAATAAATTGCGAACAATTATTTGGTAAGTAGAATAATGTAGCTAGTGTTGTTTAAACGGATTAAATCAATATTTTAACCAAAAAACAACTGTCTAAGGCACAGAGATTTAGGCTAAAAGATGTCCTAAACCCATGTGCCACACACAATCCATGGGTGAAATCTTCAAGCTTGGGTGGGTGATATTTTTTGTGGATATGATATTGAGTTAGCCGTAATTTTAAATTTTTATATGGCCAAATTTAATATTGTTCCCTCCACCAAATGCTCCTTAGAGTGAGTTTAAAAAAAAAATAAATGGATTTTAAATGAATTTGTAAGCCATTGAAGGGGGCCCATAAATTAATTACTAATTCCTATTTCTCAAAGAAAAAATAATATAGTTTTCCATTTTGGAAAATATTTAAGTTAAAATGACGATTTTCAAATTTTCCATTACAATTTTAAAAAAAATATTTTCCAAATGTAACTTTTGTAAAATATATTAAATTATTTCTAAATTAATGAATAGTTAATTTATCCTTAATTTTTAGAGTTAAAAAAAAAATTTAAGGAAAGGAGAGGATATCACCTAAAATTAAGTAATAATAATCAATTTATTTTAAGGATAATAGTAAGGAAATTTAAGGACAGGAATAATAATTAATTATACAACATAGCCCCCCTCCTATCTTTCAAACCTCATCGTGACGGGGGGAGTTGGCGGCTAGTGGAGATCTAAAAGGTTCACCTGACGACTGGGTCTAGAAGTGTAACATCACTTAGAGGGTTGATGTCAGGAAGGGCATCCTCCCTAATGATGAAATAAGAAGGAAAACTGGACAACCGGTGAACCTGGAAAATCGCCATTAAAACGGACAAGAAGAAGAATAATTATACAACATAGCCATTTGAGATTGTACTCTAATGAATAACAATAAGAAGTAATTTGTAAGTAAAAAAAAACAAACTTGTAAGATTTAATGTTAGTTGAGCCTCGCTCTCCCCCATGATATTCTTCGCGACGCATTTATAGTCACCCGAATCCGATGCCATTGGTTCCTTAAATGTCATATGAAAATTTTATATATATCCTTCCTTCCTTCATTCCTTATTTCCAGAGTTGTTAAAGGATCTAGATACGTATCTAGATCCTGTATCTAGATATAAAAATGTGGTATATGTATCTGTATCTAGATAGATTTTTGATTAAAATATCAGTATCTAGATATTATTTTAGACGATGTATCTGTATCTAGATCCGTTTAAAAAGTATCTTTTAACAACTCTGCTTATTTCTATATATATATACACTTGTTATACTATATTATTCAGCTTTAAAATAAAACAAAAATCATATCTACATAGATGATGATACACAAATAATATATAACTTTTAAAATTCATTACGGGAAAATAAGTGTTGTTAAAAAGCACCTCTCTAACCGGGGGATCGATAAAACCGGTCCGAAAATATTGTATAATTAAATTGATATTATGTAAGTTGGTCTTGGAGATTTTGTTCATAAGATGGCTGAAAGTTTTGGAGATCCATTAGACACAAATCTCATGATTGGCATAATATTATTTTGGTAAAATTCCTAAATGGGCCACTTTTTAAAAAAATCGAAGCTATTTGAAACTTTCATACTAGAGCAAAATATAAAATCAAAACTAAATATACATCGTTTATGATAGTATTTTTATTAGAAAAGAAAAGAAAAGAAAAGAAAAGAAAAGAAAAGAAAAGAAAAGAAAAGAAAGAAAAGAAAAGAAAAGAAAAGAAAAGAAAAGAAAAGAAAAGAAAAGAAAAGAAAAGAAAAGAAAAAGAAAAGAAAAGAAAAGAAAAGAAAAGAAAAGAAAAGAAAAGAAAAGAAAAGAAAAGAAAAGAAAAGAAAAGAAAAGAAAAGAAAAGAAAAGAAAAGAAAAGAAAAGAAAAGAAAAGAAAAGAAAAGAAAAGAAAAGAAAAAGAAAAGAAAAGAAAAGAAAAGAAAAGAAAAGAAAAGAAAAGAAAGAAAGAAAGAAAGAAAAGAAAGAAAAGAAAGAAAAGAAAGAAAGAAAGAAAGAAAGAAAAGAAAGAAAGAATCAATTCATATAATTAAAATTCAATGATTAAAATATATTTAAACAATTATGATATGAGGAAAATAAAAATGCATTATAAAATATATAGCCTTTTTTCCTTCTATCTTAAAATAAAAATAAAATATTTATTAAATTCCTTTTCTTTCGGCGAAGAAAAAAGGAAAGAATAAAAAGGATTATTTATATAATATTTAATCTTTATTTCTTTCTTTCTTTCTTTCAATGTCATGTACTTGCTGCACTATGAATAATTAGCCAATCATTATAAGGAAAAGGGGGAAAATTTTATTTACGAGGAACAGGGCTAAATTTATGATGAGGGAGGGGTAGGGGGTTTAAACCAGGGTTGGCATGTCGGTCAATTGACCGGTCAAATTCGGTCAATTGACTGGTCAATTGACCGGAGGAGTATTTGACTGGTCAAATACGGTCAAATACTCTAAAATATTAATGGCGAATAAATATTTTGATATAATTAACTAGTATGCATTAAAAGCATGTTTATCAATCTTATTATTTTTTTATTAAAATATAAATATGTAATTTTTCTAAATATAGTAATATTTTTAGTTATTTTTTTGCCTAATCATTGCCGTTTCTCGCCTTCTTTATTTTTTTCAATTCATTTTTCTTAAAAAAAATAAAAATGCCCTATTTATTATAATCATAATATAATTTTTTCATTCTTATTTTTTAATAAATTTAAATTTTATTTAATTTTTAGCCGAGTATAAATTATATTAATTCTCATTTGTTTTACTTACACTTGCTATATTTGGTTTTTAAAATTAATTTTCATTTTAATTGTTCTGGTCAAATTTACGGAATATTATTCAATTCTGGTAAAAAGTTTATTATATTATATTTATAATATTAAGAAATTATTGGAATAATTGGTCGATAATTATAAAATAGTTAAGATTGATTAACTTTACAATAATCAAAATCATTTTTTGTTAAATTTTAATATATTATGGATTATGGTCAAACCAAAGCATCATGTTTGGAAACATTTTCAAGAAGTACGCGATGGTAAATCAGTTAAAGCGGTGTGCAAGTTTTGCAAGATGTCCTATATCACCCACGTTGATAGAATGGTCAAACATTTATTAAGCAGCTGTACTATGTGCCCTGTTATAATTAAGGAAAAATTTTATTCAAATTCCAAAATATCAACCTCTACAAAAAATATAACAAATGTAATTTGTAATACTTCTAAGTCTAACTCTAATGAAGAATTGGGTGAAATTAGTGAGAATGATTATCAAATGAACAATATTTTGTGACTCAGGAGAATTTGATTCCATTATTTCTAATCAATCTACAAGCAAGGCGATTAAATATAAATCTCAATCTTGTATAACCGGTTTCATAGATAGAATTAATCCCAAAGAAAAAAATGAGCTGGATCAATTGTTTGCAAAGGCTGTATATGCGAGCAATTTACCTTTCCACATCACTGAAAATCCCTACATCCAAGAATTTTTAAAAAAATACGTCCTATTTACACATTACCCAGGAGAAGGCAGCTGGCTGGATATCTTCTAGACAAAGCGTCAGGTGATATGGAGGTGAGAGTTGCAGATATAATAGATAAAGCTCCTTACTTATCAATTGTATCAGATGGCTGGAGCAACATTAGAAACGAGAGTATTATTAATTTTATGGTGATGACGCCTGTTCCAGTGTTCTACAAATTTCTAAATACTGAGGAAAATCGCCATACGGCAGATTATATTGCCCAGGAATTTAAAAATGTAATTCATGAATTGAATCCGGTAAAAGTATATTCTTTAGTTACTGATAATGCCGCTAACATGAAAGCAGCCTGGAGAATTCTAAAATCTGAATCTATTTATAATCATATACAATGTTATGGTTGTGCAGCGCATACATTGCAGTTATTCTTTCACGATTTTGAACGATTGGACGCCTTCAGTGACCATATTTCAATAATTAAAAAAATTGTTAAATTATTCAAGAATAAACACATACCAGCTGCAGTATTTTCCCGTAATAAGAATCTTCATGGCATACCATCTACATTAAGTACAATTAGCCAAACAAGATGGGCATCGTCAATAAAATGTATGGAGCAAATTCAAATATGCAAGAAAGCTCTAAAAGCATCAGTTGTTGAAGAAGCTGTTTGTGATAATTGTTCCATAGAAATTACCAATAATATATTAAACGAAGAATTTTGGACGAAAAATTTAAAATTTTTAGCTATACTCCAACCTTTAGCTACCTCATTGTTGAAAGTGCAAGGGGATAAATGTACTTTGGCCCAAGTAAAAAACGAGATGCTTAATTTGGAAAAACACATAATACAATCATGCCATGATTCTATATTTTCTCCATCTCAAGAAAAAAAAATTAAGGTTATGTTTGAAAAGAGAAAAACTGATATAAATACATGTGCTCACAATGCTGCTTATTTATTGGACCCCCAATATCAAAGGGAGCATCTTACTAATACTGAATTTGATGAAGCATGTAATATAATACAAGAATTGGGTATTTTACAAGGTGGTGATAATCAAAATATTTTTAGTAATATAGTAAATTTCAGAAGCAAAAGCGGTATATTTAATAGCCATAATATGTGGAAAGTTGTAACTTCCATAAGAAACAATCAAATTTCGGCCTCAAGTTGGTGGAATGCATTTTGCCCACCTTGCCCATTAAGAGAAGTCGCTAATATTTTACTAACATTTCCTAGTTCGACTTCTTCTTCTGAAAGAAATTGGTCGGTTTGGGGCAATATTCACACGAAAAACAGAAATAGATTAAAGGCTTCTACAGCAGGAAAATTAGTAAGAGTGTATCATAATTTAAGATTGATTAAAAATATTAAAGAAAATAATGATATTGAATATGAATCGGAACAAGACTCTGCCACGGAGGGTGAAACATTGACTATAGAATGAATTAAAAAATATTATGATATTTATTATTATACATAGATTTATTATAATATTATATAAATGCAAAATAAAGTTAATATTGGTGTAAAAAACATTTATTTGAATTTGACCATATTTGACCATATTTGACCGGTCAAATATCGGTCAAATGACCGAATTGTATTTGACCGGTCAAATGCACAACCCTGGTTTAAACCCCTTAGATACCGGTCTGGTATTTTATATCGCGCAACAAGAGGAATATCCATTGATCTATTTATTTAAGAGTTCATTTAAAAAGCTCTTGGAACACCCGTTAATCGGTTATTGTATAAAGAACAAGGTCATTTATTTTACAATTAAAATGAGGATTAATTTTAAAATACGATTCGAATCAATAATTTTGTAATATCTAGTGTTGTTAAATGGCTCGTTTTGGGCCGATTTTTAAAAACGGCTAAAACTCAATATTTTAGCCCGAAAAATATGGCTTTAGGCTCAAGATTTCGACAATATATGTCTGGAACCTTTGTTCCTTCTATGATCTAAATCTTCAGGCTTGAGTAATATTTTTTCTGGATGGAACATATTGAGTTTAAACAACACTAGTAATATCAAATTAAAGCACTTAAACGTTTTTCATTAGCTATATAAAATAATATGCGTTGATGATGTCGAATGAGCTAGCGGACGACCGACTTTAAACGGTTCCTAAAGGTTTAAAATTTAAAGAAAAAATATATTTTTTTTTTCTAAATAAGTAAGTTTTATATTCATTATATTTATTCGTTCTTTAAAATTATTTGAAAGACTTGGTCGTCAAATGGTAGTGTTGTTAAATGGCTAGCTTAGCATTTCATCCAGAATAATATTGCACAAGCCTGAAGATTTTGTCTGTATGGAGGAACAAAGGTTCTGACAACTATTAGCGAAATTCTCGAGGATTAGGGCAAATATTTATCTGGCTAAAGTAATGAGTTAGCCGTTTTTGTTTAAAAAATGGGCTCAAAACGAGCTGTTTAACGACACCAGTAAATGACCTAATATAATGATATTAACTGATTATTTTCATCGTTAGCACTTTGGAATGTATCGTGGACAAAGGAGTCCTGAATAACAAGACGCTTGAGGAAATACCCAAATTAAGAAGAGAATAGAGAAGAGAAGAGAAGAGAATAGAGAAGAGAGAGAAGAAGAAGAAGAAGAAGAAGAGAAGAAGAAGAAGAAGAAGAGAAGAGAAGAGAAGAGAGAGAAGAGAAGAGAGAGAAGAGAAGAGAAGAGAAGAGAAAGAAGAGAAGAGAAGAGAGAGAAGAGAGAGAAGAGAAGAGAAGAGAGAGAAGAAGAATTCGCGAATTGTTTATATAATTAGAAAAATTTCAGGTATTTTTTCCTTCAATAAAATATTATTCCGAATAACCGTTTTAAAAAAAAAATCTCCATGGCAGGGATGTTCGGTTTAAGGTTAAAGAATATGGGTGGGTTCGGTTCGGGTTCGGTTTGGGTTCGGTTCGGGTTCGGTTCAGGGAAATATTTTTGAAACCGGGTTTGGTTCCGGGTCGGGTTTAAGAATTTTTGAATTGATAAAAAAAATATCATATTTTTAAATATTAATTTAAAAACTAGACACAAATTTGAATTTATACTTTTTGACTTGTTCACTTTTATTTTCCTCTAATTAATAATCTTTGAAAATAAGTTAAAAATTAAAAATAAATGGCGTAAATGAATTTGATTGGTTTAAAATTTATTAACAATCCAATAGGAATTCTTTGAGAATAAATTTTAAAAAAAAATTTTTAAATGGAGTAAATGAATGAAGGATGTTTAAAATTTATTAACACTTCACTTAATTGGAAATTTGAATATAAAATGTCAAGTAAATTATTAATATTTGTATTTACAATTATACAAATATTATATATCAATTTAAACAATACAGTGAACCCGGTTGAACCCGGGTTCAAATTCCCGGGTTCGGTTCGGGGTTTCGAAAATTTTATAAACGGGGTTCAGGTTCGGTTCCGGTTCCGAAATTTATTCCAAAAAACCCGGGTTTTCTTTTCCGGGTTCGGGTTCGGTTCGAACCTCTGCTCCATGGGCTCGTCTCTTTTGGAAAGCAATTTTCGGAGATAAGAATACACTAGTCGGAAGAAAATCTTTGAAAAAAAAACGAATTGAGTATTGGTTGAAATATTTGTAATAAGGATTTAAATAATTCATAAAATTTTAAAATATCTTAATCTTATTAACATTAAACGGGCTTGATTTTTAAAAACGGCTAACCCAATATCTTAGCCATAAATAATCACATGCAAACTTTTCGCTCTCGTGTTAAAAACTACTATTAAATTGATAACTTTGCTTCCTTATATCGATGATCACACAATTCTTTAAATAACCTTTTCGTCAGCTTTGGCCCTCTCGTTTAAAAATTTTTTTAATAATGATACGGGTAATCAAAATGGAGTCCCCAGCTGTTTTCATTTGATGTGCACTTTTAAATGAATGCATCGTCAGTCTAGGTATCATTATTATGTCATTAGCCCCCCCCCCATACCTACTGGAAATATTTCGATTTTAAAAAAAGTAGAACAAAATCAATTAGATCAGATAAGAAAGGTTCTGACACCTATTAACGAGATCGCATGAAGGATGGAGTTTCTTGGGGAAGTTGCAGCTGGCGTAACAATTTTTGGGGCTAAATGAGCCCTTTTTAACAACACTAAATTTTACATGACTTAAAAAAAAATCATAAGCCCTTAATCGTTAATAAAAGGAATTTTGAAGTCTGTTTTATAATTATTTTTATATTACGTTTTTTTTAAAAAAAATACGATTCTCTAATATGGCAATGATGATTGTGTATTTTCAAAATTAAAATGAACAAACTGCAGAGCTCATCATATGGTACCCCCTTATACATGTTTGATGCCGAACGGATGAATTCATGCATCCTTATGTAAATGATCAATCATATATTTTTAATCTTTAAGGAAATTAGGAAAAAGGAAAAATCATTAGGATTTTTTTTAGCAAAACATATGTTTTATTTTTTGAATTTTAGAAAAGACTTTGGTAATGGCGTTTAATTTTTTAAAAAAAGTGACAATTATAATTAGGTAAGTTGAAGAAATAATCAATAATTCATTAGAATTCCCTCCATAAATTAATTCGTTTTAATGTGCGACTTATTGCAATTTTTTTGAAAAAAATAAGCTAAATGTTAATATTTTTTAAAAAAAAATATAACATAGTTTAATCTCTAAATGTACTATCTGAACATGTTTTGCTTTACAAAAGTCTGTGTGAAAAAAAAAGAAAATAAATAATAAAAATAAGAATAAGAATCAAATTCCACGTCAAAAAAGGCTACAATAAAAATGGGAATTAGATCTGGCATCAAAATTTTTTTAGTAAATAATCCAAATTTATAAAGATTCAAGATATATAAAGAAAGAAAGAAAGAAAGAAAGAAAGAAAGAAAGAAAGAAAGAAAGAAAGAAAGAAAGAAAGAAAGAAAGAAAGAAAGAAAGAAAGAAAGAAAGAAAGAAAGAAAGAAAGAAAGAAAGAAAGAAAGAAAGAAAGAAAGAAAGAAAGAAAGAAAGAAAGAAAGAAAGAAAGAAAGAAAGAAAGAAAGAAAGAAAGAAAGAAAGAAAGAAAGAAAGAAAGAAAGAAAGAAAGAAAGAAAGAAAGAAAGAAAGAAAGAAAGAAAGAAAGAAAGGAAAGTGTTATTTTAATTAAAATACTCTCAGATATTGCGTGCCTTTGGCCATTTTGGTCTATAAATAAGGGAAGGAATAAAATGTCGAAAACGAAATTGAGTGAATGATTATTTTTAAGTTTTCTCCTCTTAGCTGTTCCTAATTGATCACAATTGTCATAATGGAATGCTAAATTTTCTGTGTAGCAAAAGTCCAGATAAAATTCATCTAGTTATCCCAAGGAAAGATAAACAAATCAGTTGTCAACTGTTAGTTGTGAAGGAAGTTTAACTTTTCATTAGGCACTTTGGATCCATTTTTATCATTCGTGTCGTATATTATATTTAAATCTAGACAGGTAATCGACTGGATGCCTATCTTTAAATTCTATCAGTTCGGTACCCACCAATTAATACCAGTGAAGTCATTAGCCTTTACGATAACAGGAGGCATTATGAATATTTTTTGTTTCTTCAATTTTTTCATGGGACTTGACCTTAGTGGCTGCTGGTCAATACCCACTTATCCTTAGCATAAGGTGATTTGTATTTGTGCCTATCCTAATATAGACAGCATATCTATCGGCAGAATAAGTTTCTATAATTTGTGTGGGTTAGTTCAATTTTATTCATAGCCAAATAAGATAGATAAGCTGTTGGGTCTTAAGTTAATCGAGATTAGATATTCAACACAACACAGAAAGTTCGATCTAATCATTTTTCACTCTGCAATATTAGCAGACCAGCTGTATAACGCCAAGAGTTTGTAACCTACAACCAATCAACCAATACATTAAATAATGCATTTTAAAATGTTTTTTCTTGCAATAATGATTATATTTTAAAAATATTATATCTGTTTATTATAACATCTTAATTAAAACATTTGATCCTTTATAACTTCGTTAATTATATATTTTCTTTAACCTGTATATATATATTATGTTTTATCTAATTAGAATTACAACATATATCACTGTGATAAATTAGATGTATATCACTATAATAATTAGCAGTAATTCATTTGCAATGCTTTCACTGTAATACTTCGCGATAATATTTTTCGTTATAACGCTTAACCCGCTAAAATATTCGCGTATTGACATGTGACCGGTTCAAGGCGATATTTTGAATAAATTTTTTTCTTTTCTATTATATAAATTCCAACCACCTGATTGAAAGAACGAGTCACTGGCTGTATCTCAAACTTTCTACATTAAGTTTCGGGAAGGTATTAAAGTTAACCTTAAATTAATTATATAAATATAAAAAATTTTGATATTTAAATTTAAAATTTTGATATTAAATTTAAAATTTTGATATTAAATTTAAAATTTTGATGTTAAATTTAAAATTTTGATATTAAATTTAAAATTTTTAAAATTTTGATATTAAATTAAAATTTTATCAGGTTTAAAAACAAGTTTGATTTGTAATTAACAACATATAAATTATTTCTAAGGTTTACTATGCTCAAATATAACTAATCAAAGGTAAATATTTCTGACTCTCCTCAGTGTCCCCAACATTAGCCTAATAAGCCCTGTATACTAGAAATAATCAAACAAAACTCACAGGTCATGAATATAAAAAAGTCAGATCAGTAAATATTCAAATAATATCAAATTATCTTTATGATTTAGGTAATAGTTATAACTAATTTTAATGGTTTTAACAATGCTAAATTACATTTAGAAAAGATTCCTGGAAAATTCTAACTGAGCAAAATCGGCACTTCATTCGAGATTCCTTGCACAAATATTATAATACCATTTAGGGGGGGGGGGAGTTTGGTTTTTTTCTTTTCACACTTACAAAAAATATTTTAATGCTCAAGAAATTTAAAATTAAAGAAATTAATTCACTTTATATATTTTTTTTTTACCTTTATGGTCAAACTCAGTTCTTCGACATTTCCTGGTTTGGAAGTGGTATCCACGGAGAACCTTTTGTTGCTTTGAATCTTCACTCCATTGAAAAACCACGTGATTTCCGGTTTAGGGTAAGCCTTAATTTTGCAATCTATTTTAACCGATTTCCCGCTTTTATCGGTTACCAATTTCGGTTTCTCGAAAAAATTTGGCGCCAAATTAACGCTCGTCGAAATACGTTTAGCGTACATTTTTTTTTTGTTTTTTTTTTAATCGAGCGGGGGTTAATTTGCGAAAATGTGTTTATTTTATTATTTTTTTGATCATCTTCGGAATTGAAAATGTTCCATCTACACCTGGGAGTGAGTGATTTCTAAGATTAAAATTTGAATTTTGGATGAATTAGTATTCTAGTTTTTTTGTTTAGCGGGGGCCCTAACAAATTAACTGTATTATTTCTTCGTTTTTTTTTATAAATTTTTTTAAATTTGATTAAAATAAACTGGAAAGTTTTTTAAAAAATTTTAATAATCCCTTCCCTTATTCGTTAAATAAAATATGGTTATTTTTTTCTGCTTCTTTGCGATTTACGACGAAAATAATAATAATATAAAGATTAGAAAAAAATATAATTTTTTATATATAAATCAATAAATAATCTTTTATAGATTAATCATTAATTTTATATTTTATTTTTATTATATTTTTATTTAATTTATTAAAAATAACGATATGATATTTCTGCCGATAAGTTTAAAGTTAATTTAAAATATCTGATTGATTTCATTTTACAATATTTCTCATCACAAAAAAAAAAATTTAATTTTTTTTATTTATAATTATTATTATTATGGAATTTGCAACAAATGTTTCTATATAAACACTACACTAATATATTTTTTTACGAATATTTATATATAATATAAACAAAATATTTATAATCTGAAATCTGATTGATTTAACATTTTTTTAAAAAAGCTGTGCAATTAATTTTCCAAAATCGATAGGGCAATAACTATGAGTTGGGAAGCCCTTAATGCTAAATTTTACTTTCGCTTCGCTTCCCATATCCAGCAGGAAATGCCAAAATTTTAATGTAACAAATGTCCTTTTAAACACTTGATATTTTATGAATATTTATTATTCAGTGTGTTGTTAAAACGGCTCGTTTTGAACAGAGTTTTTTTTTAAAACGACTTAACCAAATATTTTAGTCAGAAAAAATATTACCCAAGTCTCATGATTTCGCTATTAGTTTGTCTGAACCTTTGTTCCTCACTACAATGCGTAATTATTATGGATGAAATATTAAGTTTAAGTCGTTGCCGTAATACTAGTTTAATCTGATTCTAAATTTTACTTCCCCTGTATTTAGGAAATACCAAAATCTTGAAAAAAAAAATCTTTTATAAAGTAATTATAATCTTTTGTAAATTTTCTAGTTTGTTATTATGTCGCCAAAAATATAAAATTTTTTAAAAAGTACTTTTTTTTAAAAAATAAATATATATAGTTTAGAGGTCTGCGTGAGGAACATTTACCTAACTATATTATGTAAACAAACACAACAATGAAACTTGTTTCTTAGAATAAATAAACATTTTTTGTCTATTAAAAATTTTCCTTTTTATGGGGAATGTAATAAAACTTTTCTCTTAAAATTTCCTTTTTTGAGGGGGTTTGCAATCTGCATTTTGGTTTCACTTTTATTTAAGGATCTCACTTGAGGAAGAGGATATACTACTACTCTGGTGGAAACGACAAGAAAGAGATTTGCCAAAGCTATCAAGATTAGCAAGAAAAATATTGGCAATTCCTGCAACTAGTGCTTATTCCTAACGCGGATTTAGCATTGCCGGAAGATTTATAAAACAAAGAAGAACGTGTTTGAATCCAGGAAATGTCGATCCATCATTATTTTCGCATTTATAATTACCATATAAATAATTAATTTTTACAATTATATTTTTTTTTTCATAAATATTCAAATATAATTTACATCGATTAATTTTATATATACCTTTATATTAATTTCTCCTAAATTGTAAACTTTTTGTAGAGGTGTAATGCTGAAATATTTTTTATTAGATGCTTGAAAAAAAAATGAAAGAATGACCATAATTAAATTTTATAAGCGGACTTGGGTTAAAAATTTTTTATAAATAATGGGCAGGCGGGCGGACGGGTAAGGAATTTTAGACCAATGGGCGGAGCGGGCGCGTTAAATTTTTTTTAAAACAATGGATGGGCGACCTTTCGGTCCAAAAAACCCGCACAATGCAGACCTCTAATACAGATATCTTTTTCATCTGATGACTACTCTGTTTTGTATGGGGGGGGTTTTTGAGATATCTTTAATTCCTCATCATGACGATAGTTTGAGGCTGAGGTTCGGGGATAATGAAAGTAAAAGCAACAAGCGATCTTTTGCTACTCTTAAGTCCCAACATCCAGAATTTCTTCGTTTATAATTATTATCATCTTGAAGCAGTTGGGTAACGTGTGTTTACCTGTAAAAATTTTATGACAAGATGTATGGGGGAAGGGGGGGGTGGAATCGTTCTTTCTCATATGGAATTTATTAGGCGAATGTTGTTTTAACGACATTACTCTGTTCTAAAAGCCCTCGAAACTTAGCCCTAGATCCTGACCATAAAAAATAGCAAACTATTCTTGAAAATCTTGGCAAGGCTATTAAAACAATATCGCTCCATATCCGCTAGCGATTTTCTACTTTAACCTACAGCGGCTAAAAGAAAAACCCCCCTTCACTTAAAATAATTATTTCCCAGCTCTTAGACATTTTTGATCTCCAATTTTTTTGATCCCGATCGCTAATCTTTAGGTTGCGAATATATACCCTATGTAGTTGTATTTTGTAATTACGCGTATTCGTAAAAATAACCATTTAAACTCAGTGAATACCTAAGTATATGCCTTTTTCTATTTATTTTTTTTAGTGTTGATAAACGGCTTCTTTCTTTCTTTCTTTCTTTCTTTCTTTCTTTCTTTCTTTCTTTCTTTCTTTCTTTCTTTCTTTCTTTCTTTCTTTCTTTCTTTCTTTCTTTCTTTCTTTCTTTCTTTTTAACTCAAAATCTTAGCCAGAAAAATTATGCCCTAAGCCTCGAGATTTCTAATATAAGTCTAGACCTTTGTTCCTTCTATGAGCAAAGTCTCTTCAGTTCTTGCGTAATATTTTTTTCTGGATGGAATACTGAGTTAGCCGTTTTTAAAAATCGCCTTCAAAACGAGCCGTTTAAACAATACTAATTTTTTAAAAAAATTTTATAAACGGATGGAAAAGATAATCTAAACAGACCATGAATTTTAAATAAAGCCGCTTAAAATTTTATCTTTACCCTGGAGGTGCTAAGAGTTTAAACATGGCTAGGGTTATGGCGTACCAAGCTTTATATTTTTAAATTTTACCCGTCATTTTCAGGGCACGACAGAAAGTAAATTTCTCAAAATTATGACGGATTAAACATTTCTCTTCGTGTTTTAATAACAAAAACCCATATTTTCCTATTTAGAATCGATGAGCATTGAAAGAAAAGGAAAAGAAAGAGAAAGAAAGAAAGAAAGAAAGAAAGAAAGAAAGAAAGAAAGAAAGAAAGAAAGAAAGAAAGAAAGAAAGAAAGAAAGAAAGAAAGAAAGAAAGAAAGAAAGAAAGAAAGAAAGAAAGAAAGAAAGAAAGAAAGAAAGAAAGAAAGAAAGAAAGAAAGAAAGAAAGAAAGAAAGAAAGAAAGAAAGAAAGAAAGAAAGAAAGAAAGAAAGAAAGAAAGAAAGAAAGAAAGAAAGAAAGAAAGAAAGAAAGAAAGAAAGAAAGAAAGAAAGAAAGAAAGAAAGAAAGAAAGAAAGAAAGAAAGAAAGAAAGAAAGAAAGAAAGAAAGAAAGAAAGAAAGAAAGAAAGAAAGAAAGAAAGAAAGAAAGAAAGAAAGAAAGAAAGAAAGAAAGAAAGAAAGAAAGAAAGAAAGAAAGAAAGAAAGAAAAAATAACTCCTGAAAATTCAGAGATTCACTGTTGAGCAAGTGATTCTAATTTAAACTTATTCACTAACGCATTTGTTTTAAGACATTTCTGGCTCGCGATCTAGCAGCGAAATGAAAAGGGAAATGGATTTTTTTATCGTTATAGAATTTAAAATCCCACTTTAATATTCGTATATTTTGTTAATTATTTATTAGTTATAATATTTAAATTTCAATGTTTGGGGAAGTGTTATTACTAGTTAAAATTTTATATTTTTTTTAAAAAAAACACATCATTTAGAAGCCAATGATTTAATTTTAAAATTGAAATATAATCGACATGTGTAAATTTATTGGGGTAAAAAAAACAAACAAAATCACAATAAAAAACACCGAGTTTTTTTTTTTCATTCTCCCAAATATATAAAATTCTTTTCCAATATTTATTTTATAATTTTTCACAAAAAAAAATTTTTTTTTATCGGCTTGATAGAAATAATTTTTTTCAAGGGCAAAAATTATGACAAATTTTCGATAACGGAGAAATATTGTATACGCTTTTGCTAAGAATTCGATTTGAATAAAAATATGGATGTTAACCGGAGCAAGGTTTAGGGTTAGGGTTAGGGTTAGGGTGGCGGGCATAATTTATCTTTTTAAATTACGGGCTAACCCTATATTTTTCTAGTAGATGTCCAAACCCTTTGTACCATCTGCTAACCAAAAATCTCCAGGCTTGCGTAATATTATTTTATTGTTTGGATAAAATATTGAGTTTTTCGGGTTTTAAAAATCGGCTCAAACGGGGCCGTTCAACAACACTACTCCTTACTGAGCTATAATATTCTTTAAATGCATTTTATTTTTAAAAAATGCTTAGAACTTTGGACTAATATAAATTCGATCATTAATCCTCTGTGTTTCCCATATTTTTCGGAATTTCGAAAATGTGATTTAAAGCATATTACGTGTTACTTCCCACTAATACACAAATTCCATTGGGGCAAAATGGGAAGTGTCTTTCTTTCTTTCTTTCTTTCTTTCTTTCTTTCTTTCTTTCTTTCTTTCTTTCTTTCTTTCTTTCTTTCTTTCTTTTCTTTCGAAGGAAGGAAGGAAGGTCCTGGTAAAGCATTCGAAACTCACTATATATAGAGCATTTAAAAAGACCTTTAAATAGATACTAGGCTCGACTTGGATTTTTTTTTTGATCATTTAATTCTTTATTAAATTGGCATAATTTTGGCACTGTTTAGCTCGTAGGGTATGACAATGTGGATATCAAAATCTTGGGGAAATGCGTAGTTGAACCGGAAGTTGAAAATATTCTAAATATTTTCCTGTTTGGGTGGTTAAAGGAGAAAATTTCTCTTATTTTTGGATCGCCTTTCCCATGCGCGATTTACGTGCTACCGTTGTAAATTATAATTAATAATGTTAACATAAAAGTTCCTAGTTTAATAGAAATATGACTGCAACCAGTCAGTCATCCGTATACAATCGAAGGTGTTACCGATAAGAAACGGTCCTCATCCGTTGTCTCGAACAGAAAACGCTGAATGGGAAAGATTCCTAGAAGAAGGCGTCACACTGAAAAGGTGGTTCCTACTACCGCTACAATTATTTGAGCGACACCAACGGTGAGTATCTTTAACGTTTTATTTAGGGCGGAAAGGATAAGCGGAGATTTCTGACTAACGATTAATAAATAATTGACTAATCATAACGTAGAGGGGAAATTATCTAAGCTTTCTTTAAATTTTTAATTTGATTCTGATTGCAAGGATCTTCTGGTGATTGTGACACATGTCGGCTATTGGATACTTAAGAATTCTTGGTTTTAGCTCACCCATAATATTTCGGAGTTCCATTCACACGCTCTTCAAGGGATTTCCAATGGCGAGCCTCTCTTTTTGGGCGATTTAAACATATGGGGAGCAAATTATTTCCACCGAATAAATAATTTTTATGATGTAATGAGACGCTTTTTGACAAAGTAGAACATATGCAATATAAATTGGTGAGAAATCAGTCAGATGATTCCTTGGTCACGTGATAGATAAATTTGGAATCCATTATACCCTAGGATAAGGGGTAATCGCAATAAATTTATATGTTTATTGACTGGAAAAACTGATTGAATGAATCAGTATGGTTAAGCAAACCAATACACATTGGCTCACCCAGACATTCGGTGCTTCTATAATTTTCCTTATCCAGCAAAAAGCCATTATGCATACTCTGATCACTACGATACAAAGTAAGTATCGTTATACTGATCAATTAAGGAAAAAAACCGAAAATATTTAACTGAGGATTACGAAGTAGACGAGAGAACCGAGGAGATGGTAAACAAAGAAATGTTAGTAGTAAACAATAACGATGAAAATTAAACCTAAAGGAGAGGGAGAAAAATAATAACAAGTCAAGAAGCTAAAGGGAAGTATTACACAAAAATTTTGAAACTACCAATCAAGATCGATATCCGAAAGGAATAAGAACGGAACCAATCAGAATGGGGGGATAAATGTTTAAACATTGAATTGTTTATTTTGTTGTTTATACATTAAACTATCTACCGAACGGGTTAAAAGCTTTCAAATGTATTAAACACGCCACTAATTATTGGATATAAATGTTAGAGTTAATGCTTCCAGAAGTTTGGGCTGACTTCAGGCTCAATGCTTGATATTCATAGTTTTTATTTCTATTTTTTTTTGTGGCTTGGCGAAAATGATCGAAAAAATTAATAAAATACTAAATATTGACGCGAACCAGATATTTCGAACTTCCTATATTCTTCGTTATGGCAGGATGCATGGAAGAACAGTATTAATGTTTCCAAATATCCTGGCTCACCCTCTGATTTCGATTATAGTCATACTGTTTATATTTTCCCATTATTCGACCTAATAAATCTAAAAAAATATATAAAGGTGAGCTCTTAAAATGAAAAAATGTAAAAAGAAAGCATTAATCAAATAATATTAAAACATAGATTTTATCTTAATAATTTCTCTTTAATAATTTTAAAAACTCATAATAAATGATTAGTGTTCTTGAAATGGTACAGTTAGTTACACGTATAATTTGATTTTCTATATTACAAAAAGGTAGTTTTATTTAAAATATCGTAAAAGATTGTATTTTGAATTGTATTAGTAAATCACAATTTACATATATATAAAGTCAATTAATTTTTGCTGTATTTTATTGATTGAGATCCTAGTTTATAGGTGGGAGCAAAATAGTCTGTGCCTTATCTTATGCATAGGATGTTCTGTTCAATTAGGGGTAGTTTCTGTCATTGAGAGTATAAAGCTGAGATAGTTGCATTTATTTATACGTAATTAAATTATTTGTTTATATAAAAATGAACATATTATATTTATTCATTGTGGATAATATAGGAAATGTATTAGCTCCACGATGTTATATTATATATATCAGAAACCTGCAGGCCCGGCCAGGGTTTAATTTTAAAATTTACCCTGGCCGGGCCGTACAAATGGTAAATAAATATATGAAAATTCGCAAATTTTCCAAAGAGGGAATATTTCCTGGTTTTTCTCTTCCGTAAATAATTTTTGTCGTTTATTTAATATATATATAAGTCATTTTCATTTTTGTTTTATTTGTTTTTATTTTTAACTTTAAAAAAAATTATTACTTTATTTGGATAACCTGATATTTTCATCCCCCATGTATCCTCATTTAAATATCATGTGCACCTTTTAAATTTTTTTAAAATTTTTAAAGATATTTCTCCATTTCCAAAAACGTTTACTCTATCATTACTTCTTTACGGAATCGAAGATCTAATAATGTAAGAATTTTATTTATTTTTTGTTCTTTATCTAATTCCGTTTTGATTATTCTCTAAGATTTCAGCTCAGTTTGGATTCATTCTCGAAGGAGAACGGATTAAAACAGAAATTATAAAACTTAAATTTTATTTTTACATATATACATATTATAACATGTCTCCAATTTAATTTTGTGATTTTTTTACTTTTTAGAAAATCTTTTAAAACAGGGGTAGGTTGCGACCACAAAGAAAAATACCATTTTTTTTAACCTTAACTTCGACCAACAATTGAGTTATAATCTTATTATAATAATAATAATCAAACTAATAATCAGAGACCTGCAGGCCCGGCCCTAAGCCCAGCCCGGGTTGTATTTTAATTTTTTTCCTGCCGGGCCGGGCCGGGTCGGGTCGGGTCGGGTCGGGCTTGCAGGTCTCTGATTATTATACTTTCTTATGGTACTACTACGATATCTTTTAATTTGTTTTTTTAAATTATATATCTAGGTGTGCCTAATCGCGAATTATGAATTTAGGCATAATCACTTCTTATACTTTTTATCATAAAAATATTGGGTTATAATTCTTATTTTATGGGTTTTATTACCCCGTTTCAAATGAACCAGTCATAACTTAAAAAACGGTTAATTTTTTACGGATCGCGATGCCCCAATGATATGTAAATTCGCGGCGAATAAAAAATATATTCTCGCGACTATCTTATCTTTCATGATAATGTATGCCTTTCACTCGAGAAGGAATTCCTTAAATTTGGAAAAATCTGTCAATGATCAATACAGCGATTACGGCAACTATACAGGTAACATATGCCAACCTGATTATGTTAGAAAGAATGGTGGGCCTACATGCAGACCTCGGTAATATATATATATATACTATATACATTTTTTTTAAAAATTGATTTTCTAAGAAGGGTTAGGAGAAAGAACCTCCTTAAGAATAGTATTTTGACCCGACTCAATATCTACCCAAAAAATGGAGTTAGGAGTTACAACTTTCTAACAATCAACAAACGTTGCCTCAATTAAATATACTTTCTCCACTAACCTTAATTTTATTTAGATATTTTTTTGTCTGTCCAACAATCATTCAGAATGATTTTAAGGAAAAAAAAATCCCAGGAAAAAAAAAAGATAACTCCAACGGGAATAAATCCGGAAAAAAACAATTCCCATGGAAAAAATTTCGGTTAAAATAAGATTTTTTACTTATAACTAAATATTTTATTTTAAAATTAAAGATATAATTTTAAATGTAATATATATAATATACTGGGTTTCCAAATTTCATGGGCATCGCCTGGCAAATGTCTAGGATTTGAGTTAGGCTTTGCTTTATTATTAAACATTTATGTTATTTAATACTTTTATCTAATTTTTTAATATCTTCATCATAAACTTGAAGAGTCATTACTAAGGTATCTGTATTGTACTCTAGTCCTGCAAATTTTCCTCGGGGATTAGGGGAAGGGGAGTGAGGGCTTGAACTTTAGAAAAAAAAATCTTTTTTCCTAAAAATCTTACCTAGCCCGGGTATTAAAAATTCTGGATCGTACCAAGTAAAAATAAATAAAATTTGGCCAGATTTGTGTCAAATATTTTACGATTCTATCCATTCCATACTTTTTTTTAGGGATCATAAATTGCAGGTAGGCATAATTTCATTCGTTTTTTTTTAAAAAGATGTCCAAAAGGTCACTTTTTCTTAAATGGTATGACAGAATGTCACCCCTGGTTAGATTGCAGTGATATACGGATCGATGTCAAATTTGGACCCAAAATTGGTAGCGGAAACATCAAAAAAGTAATAAAAAAAAACTTTAAATTCTTGTTCAGGCTTATAATAACGATTTATAGAAAGAAGGAAAGAAGGAAAGAAGGAAAGAAGGAAAGAAGGAAAGAAGGAAAGAAGGAAAGAAGGAAAGAAAGAAAGAAAGAAAGAAAGAAAGAAAGAAAGAAAGAAAGAAAGAAAGAAAGAAAGAAAGAAAGAAAGAAAGAAAGAAAGAAAGAAAGAAAGAAAGAAAGAAAGAAAGAAAGAAAGAAAGAAAGAAAGAAAGAAAGAAAGAAAGAAAGAAAGAAAGAAAGAAAGAAAGAAAGAAAGAAAGAAAGAAAGAAAGACAGAAAGATGTGTTTGGTTTCCGGCTTTACCCAAGAAAAAAGTATATCAGAAGTAATTTACATGGATAATTAATAAATTTTATTGGATAATTCATGCAAGTGGGTGACCCATAAATTAGAAAAACTTCCTTAGCTACTAATCATATTATCCTCTTCCCTATTTATTATTCTATATTCTATATTCTGTATTTGCTTTTATATTAGTGCGGCGATTAACAATATATACGCTTCCACATTCGAAGATATTTTTATTTAGCATTCGTTTAAATCAGAGACCTGCGGGTCCGGTCCTTTGCCCTACCCGGACCGGATTTAGGGTCGGGCCGGGTCGGGCCGGGCCGGGTCGGGCCGTATATTTTAAAACCGAATATTTGAAATCTCCATTTTTAGGTATAGAAAAATTTCCGGGCCGGGCCGTTCAAATGGTAAAAAAAAAGATGAACCCTGATCTAGCGCCATCTATTTCAGAGTCATGACTAACAATAGCAGTTTTAAAAATAAAAAACAGCTGGGGACGCCATCTTGGTTACCCATATCACTATTATTCCTAAGTCTGACGCAAACTTACTTAAAGTGATTTAAAGGACGATCTTCCCTCTCCCAAGATCTAATCTCACCCACATATGTTAATACCTAGACTGATGATGCATGCATTAAAAGTGTACATCAATTAAAAACAGCTGGGGACGCCATTTTGGTTACCAATAATGATTATTAATCATTTTACACGAGAGGCCAATTTATTCCTAAGTCTGACGCAAACTTTATCAATGCCCGATCATCGAGAAATTAAAGGAGCTGGTTATCAATTTAATAATCGCTATATGGGCTACCAAAATGGCGGCTCCAGCTGATTTGCACAGTTCTAGGGATTATTATATGGCATTGGTAAATATCGACGACCGTCTTTATTAAAGGGGGTATCTGGGACAAAGGGATTATTTAGGGATTTTGTCAAATCAATCATAGAATCTAGGATCCAAACCAAGAAATGGAAATTCTTTGCAAGAAAAAAGAGATTTCAGGATATACTCCCTGAAACTTTTTTGCTAAAAAGGTCACTCGAGTTTAAATACCGTATATATTTTATGCACACAAAATAATATATTAATTTGCATTGATAAATGCTTAAATCTAAAAAAAATTAAAAATATTTAAGTATATAATTTGATAGGATATTGGTATATAAGGTAATTTTTTATCGGTCCTGTCAATTAACGCGACAACAGATGGTTGATAATAAGTTGAATATACAGTTTTATTAATTTGAGTATTAGTTATCGTTATTGTGTAAGGTCTCAACTACTCCAAACACCAGCTATCTTCGATTCTATGATTTATTTATTTTAATATTTGTTTTAAGTAACTGAAGTTGAAAGTATACTCATTACAATTATGCAATTGATACATCATCTGAATCAGAAGTCTGAAACTATAAGACATATTCATCTACAAAATAGTTTTTTTTGAAACTCAAACATAATAAAAGTATAAACCCGATTACAGTAAAATAGACAATGGTCAGAAAGAAAAAAAAAGCATGCCGAAAAATATTTGGAGGAAATGATGTTTAAAAAAAAGAAAGCATAAGTTTACCTTTGAAATTCGTTTAAATAGAATGAAAACCGGTTATTTCAATAAAATAAAATTTCTTTACGCGCTTGCTCACTTTGAACGCTTTTCGTTTACAACACTGGTAAAATATTAAGAAAAAGTCTTGATGTTATATGACTCTATTTGTAGCTATGTAACTTCCTTTCCGAATATTTATGGTATATGTATGCTATTTAAGCTTAATATTAAAAGTCTAATTACATAAAAATAGTAAATATATTTAATTATTTTTGGGGGATTATATAATTATACTTGAGTTGACATATTTTTCTGTCGATTATGTGTTTATAATAATTATCTAGTTGTAGTTCATTTTTTTTTAAACGTCTGATGTTAATTTTATTTTTGTCAATATAAATTGAAGTTTTTCTACTTGCTATTGGCATTCATAGACTACCTCTGTTTACACTATTTATTAAAATTTATATATTTTTTTATTTCATAATATTTCATATTTTTGGAATTTAAAGTATAAGTATAAAATATAAAATAAATAACGCCAAACCAACCAATCAAATCAAATTATTTTATAAACATTGGATGACCCGGGCTAAGTAGAATTTATTAATAAATTGGCAGGGCGGGTTAAAAATAATTTGAACAAAGACCTTTTATTGGCTGTCGATCAATGTTAATACAAATACTGAACTATATAAGACCAATAAAAAAAATACTAAATGTTTGATATAATGATATGCCCCATTTCCACGTAAAATATGATAATGTTGCATCATTTTCTTAATTTACTATGGTATAGTTTCGTTACATTACCCCTTCGATACGTATAATCCGTTTCTTTTAGATACTTTGAATTTAAACTTTCCTAGGTTTATAAAGCCAGATGGAAAACTATGGCTCTAGTAGCCAATCGTGGCAATCCAACTTTCCTCAAGTCCTATTTCAACCGAGGTCTTAAAAACTTAATCGAAATGCAACCTAGTCCGCACGTAACGCAGTATATTGGTGAAAACAATTAATATTCGTTGCAGGAAGGAAGGAAGGAAGGAAGGAAGGAAGGAAGGAAGGAAGGAAGGAAGGAAGGAAGGAAGGAAGAAGGAAGGAAGGAAGAAAGGAAGGAAGGAAGGAAGGAAGGAAGGAAGGAAGGAAGGAAGGTTTCTTGTAAAATCAAGTTAGTTAGTAATTGCATATCGTGCTATTTGATATATGAGCTGTGCATGCATATTTTATGAATCCTATAAATTTTTTTAGGAAAATTGACCAATAAACTGAATGCGACTCTACCATGTTAATATTTTCTTAAAGAAAGGAATTTTTTTAGGGGGGGGGGGGGATAAGAAAATATTAATTTCACAGTTTATAATAACGATAAAAACATATGTTTTGATGATCAAATATTAGGTCACTGTCGAAACTATCTGTTAACCGAATTTCATCCTTTAGGTAACCTGGGAAACCTTGACCAAATTTTATCCGACACCTTACCTCATTTAAACACCTTGTATACCCGTTTCCGGATTTGTGTAGATTACGCGACTATCCTATCCTTTTTAGCGGACCCAGAAAAAATGTCCGGGGGTGTCAGAATAATGTGCGACACTTCATCCCTGTCCAAATTGTTGCGTCAATACCTTTTGACGAATAGTTTAAGGGTTATACTAAACGACGTGGAAAGTTTACCCTTGATCGACTATGCCAAAGGTGAGAAGAACACTAAATGCGGGAAGAAGCCTAAAGTGGGTCTGTTTTCAGCGCCGGAACAAAGATGGCCTGAAGGGGGCGTCAATCACAGTCATTCTAGCCAACTTTTGTACGACGAGAAAGTAGACATATGGAAGTTACCTGACGTCTGCAATTACATCTTAGGTATGTATGATGATCATAGAATTTTAAATCTGCCCTTAATATAAAAATAAACTCTACCTTTGTACATAATTATTATAGTCAGAGACCTGCAGGCCCGGCCCTAGGTCAGGTCCGGGTACACGGGCCGGGCTCTATTTTAATATTTTTATATATACCCGGACCAGGCCGTGCAAACGGTTCTGTGGGTCTCTGAGTTGAGTAATGACTAAATGTCGACGAATTCGACTCAATCTGCAGGCGCTTGCCGGACAAATTCCGCTAACATTAAGGCGTCTTAAGTTATGTTAGTTTCTTCCAAATTTGAGCTTCTATCTTTTAGAGAAAAATCCCCGAGGTCAAAATAACAGTTTAAAAAATTTGGTCTAGCGGATTTTTTTAGCCGGCTGAAAAAAAAGACTTAAAGATAAATACCCAAGTATAATAATTATCGCTTAGATTAGTTTACAATGATCAATATTTCGTCAAGTTTTCTCTATCAATTAAAACGCAGTTAAAGTATTTCCTCCCCTTTGTGCAAAAAAAAAAAAAATAGCAATTTATTTTATTATTGATTTTGGGGAATATCGTATACGAGACACTTGTGCGAATAAACAACCATAGTAGCACGGTTTCTTTAGCGGGTACGGTTTTCACTTAACTCTCTACATATGTATTTCATTCTATTTCCGAAGCATTACATTACCTCTCAAAACAATTATGTAATCCGGTAACAAACAACATCATTGTATCTTTTTGACATAATTTGCTAAATTAGGAGATAGATTTTTTTTTAACCCAAAATAACAGAACCACAATATATTTCCACTTGCTTTTACGAGCCTTTTCCTTCCGGTCTGGTCGAAGGTTTGGGCGAGGCCCTAAGTAATCCCCTAATTATCAATGCTTAAAATTTTGTCATTAATTTTTAAAAAAAACTTATTTCGACAAATTAGACTTTATAAGAAATTTAAAAAAATGTGTAATTTCAATTAAATGTTAATAATAATATGCTGCCTCAAGAATCTATTGCATTGCGCTAATTTTGTGTACTACCAAGTACCACATATTTTTACATAGTCAAGAAAACTAAACATTAGAACTCTCTAGATATATCATCTATTTATTTATCAGGTAACAGCAGTGGTAGTCGGCTATTCAAAAGATATTTGCGAGATAAGGTTCATCTTCAATGCAAAAATGATGATCCCAAACTTCGACCCAGCGCGATTCAAGTTCTACGGATTTATAAGAACATCTACAATGAATTTGCTAGTTAATATCATTTTGCATTATACTTTGTGTTATTGTGTATTATTATATTTCTGTAATTTCTGATTAAAATATATCACACGATTATAATATGATTATATATTTATATATATAGTAAAATAGATTTGTGTTTATAACGAATTTAACATTTTTTTTTTAACTAGAGGACGAATATTTTATTATTACTTCGATACAAGTCTTACTATTAATACCTTATAATTTTATATATTATCGTCAATGTATTATTTTTTTCAAATTTTGAAACATTTTTAAAAAAATCTGATTTTGCCGGAAATGTAAGCTGGGCAGATTTAATAAAAGCTGTTCAGTAGAGCTGTATTAAATGCCAAAATAAGAATAGAGTTGTTAGCATCATGTTTGGAATACCTATACCACTCTGAATTTCAGACAATTTTTTTATATTGACTTTTTTAAACTTAATTTCAATTTATATTAGATTTTCCAAATATGTTTTTTTTTGTATAAATTATAAATGACTGAAAGGTTAACACAAAAATTTGTCTACAATTCATGAGATAGGTATATTCCAAACATGATAGAACATATTTCCGGTTGTCTACAATTCATGAGATAGGTATATTCCAAACATGATAGAACATATTTCCGGTTAAAATCAGATTTTTAAATTCAAAAAAACGCTCTCAAAAAAAATGATTTAAAATTGTCAAAATATAACACATTGCCAGAAAAAAAACGTATTGACGCCAACATAGTCGTACCCCCTCCCCCGTGTTAGAGAGTTCTTTGTGGAATTTCGAGGCAATATAAACCTTATATTTTCTGCATGTTCCTTATCAGTTACTTCCTCTTAACATGTCGGATATCCTGTCTGAGTTGCTCCTATCAATTCCAGGTAGAATTTATTAGTACTATAAGCTCTTATCATTACGACGTGAGTCAATATTTCTATATTTAGGCGTGCCAAAAATCCCATCCTTAAGCTCAAGTTAAAAATATTCGATTAAACTGAATCTAAAATGTATTATTATTATATGAATGCTCTGCTTATTATTATGTATAGGATTTAATTCTTTAATAGAACCCTGAATTAATCTTGCTTTGACACTGCAGTTCTAGCTAACAAGAAGGGTTTAACTCTGATATCGGCTTCTCAATGATATTATTTAAATAAAATCTTTGTCAATAAAATGCTGCAACAAAAATTATGTATAAAATTGAAGGATTTTTTTTACCACAAATTTTACAACATAAACATCTCCCATCAACTACTCCAGTTCTAACATTTTTGGGGGAGTTTACATCGTAACATGAACAATTAACCAAGGAAGGGATCAAAATCTTAAGGATCATTTATCAATAAAATTATATCTTAAATGTCCTTTCATTAAATTAAATGATGAGTTAAATTAACCATACATGTTTTTTCCGGCTAATTTTAAAAGGAACGGTTCATCGATGCATCATCGCGACGATAGGGGCAAAAGAACCCGTTTTCATTATATTTAGTCATATCGAACAGATTTTTAATTTTACTTTAGCTGTTTGATGCAACTTTCAGCACGGTAATAAGATCAAACATTTTTAAAAAAATGATTAAATGGTTTACATTATCGTTAAATTTAAAAAATAATATTTAGGAGGAAACAGGTTAGTTTTGGCCTCTTCCGATCAGTTTAACATTTGGAAATAGCGCTAAATGATGATAACAATTATATGGACCAAATATGGCGGCTTTTAAGTGTCAGAAAATGATTTAAATAAATTATTTTTCACTCAAATCAAACAAAAAAATTTTTATCTTTCAATTTTAAATTATAAACATCTTATGAAATTTTTTTTTTATATCACAACCATTTGAATTAATTTTACAACAAATTTTATCAAACAAATTGTATTACAAGAAATGCCTTTACTTATTACAGACTAGAAAAATAAATTACATTAATTTACATATAAATAATGGTTTAACGTACAATTTTTTTGGCTTTTAATGGTAAAGTTATCAAAAAATAAATAAGGTAATTTTTAAGAGTTATGACACAAAAATGAGAGGGAAATGTTTTATTGGAATAGAACCAAAAAAGAGAGAAAAAAAAGTTGTGTTCCTAGCTATTTCGGATTTGCGCTGAGCCAAGAATCTTTGATGGTGGGGATATCATTTTACATATTATTAGAGCGAAAGATCCTTGGGTCAGCACAAATCCAAAGGGGCCATATAAAGTCCCTAGTGACATAATTGGTGCAGCCATTCATAGATGCCTCCAAGTATTTTTTTTCCTTTTAGCTTTCACCTTTTCTGGTGGTAATCTCCTTCTCTATCTATCTCCACTTTATTATTACTGATGCCATCTATTTTTATCTAATTTATATTTGTATTTCTGATCGATTTCATTTGTATCGATCACCGGTGTATCGCTATCGAGGCCAGAGTATCTTGATCTCCCACCGGTGTATCAAATCAACCACCGGTGTATCAAATCAATATCGACCAGATATCCCACCGGAGTATTCCTCACACCCATCGACAGATATCCCAATCCTGATCTCCCACTGGAGTATCAATCCCGATGGATCTCCCACCGGAGTATCGTTATCAAGTCCATTGTATTGGTAGACATTGAACTTGAGCGGCCCCCGAGGTCACCATTATCCCATCATCCTAGCGCTGGCCAAGAAATTGTTATCGTCTGACCCACGAATTCAGCTGGCCGTCTTTTTTGGTTTATTGGACAAGTATCCTAGCACCGGGCTGTATAAGCCTGTTGGTGACCGGGGTGGTATTTCTCGGCTCAGATGTCTAAAGCCATCCGTCATCGAAGAAAACCCCGAAAATTTTTAGTTCCTTACCAGGATTGAACCTGGGACCTTCGGTTTACAAGCATACATCACACGCCACTGGGCCACCCCAGCGACGCCACCAAGTATAACTGTACATAAATATCCCTAAAATTCCAATTTAGGTTGTATAACTTACAGGACTTTAATGCTAGTGTAATTCTGCACAAATATGTAATGGACCAGATAGAACTTAATTCCAAAAGGTTAAACCTGGCATCTCATTCGTAAAACTTTAAGTTATTTAGATTTAATTTACCTAACACGATAAGATATTGTTTTTTTTAAAAAAATTAAAAGATAAGAAATGCAAAGGATTAGAGGTCGGCGTTACCCCAACAAGATTTTCGCCGAAAACCCTAATCAATAAAATTCCGCTTTTACTATAAATTGCTTGTCATATGTCAATTCTTGGAAAGCTAAGAGTAAGCATCTCGTCTATGAGACAAGATGGTTGAATAAAAAATAAAATATTCAAACTTGAAAAAATATTTTTTTAAAGGAATTATTTATAAAGTGACAATATTAGATTATTTGACAAAATTTCAGGTTCCGAATTATGGGTCAAAAGTTCCTTCCATTCCTCACAATTAAGGGCCTTGTGGGGAAGGGAGGATGAACCCCCAAATTGCATCGATTAAGGCCAAAGGATTTAGATCCGATGATTTATAGATTCAGTGCATTAAATTCCTATTGATAATAGCCCAACAAAATACAGAGATATAGCCCACACACCATAAACCCAACAACCTTGTACAACGCTTAAAATCCTATTTGCTCTAATAGTATAGCTAAAGCCCTTCCAAATGCCAACTGAGTTAAACAAGCAGGACCTATTCCTGAGATCATGAATGGCGCAAGATCGGCTGGTCGACCCTATTCCTATTATTAAAAAAGATATATTTTTTTTAATTTTTGTGAATTTTTATACATATTTAGCATCTTTTCGGGATATTTATGTTAGGAATTGTACTCCAGACTTAACAGATCGTAGGAGCCCTATTCAACCCAGAATCTGCTAGAGATTTTTTTTTAAAATTTACTATATCCTATTTTGATGTAACATTTTTATTACATTTCAATTTAAATCCTCCACAATCCCAGTAAATCATTAAGTTCGTATTAACATACTTTATTAAATTTCAGAAACCTACAGAGGTATCATTTGCACGGTCCGGCCCGGTTTTTTTTAAAAATATATTTTATTTATTTTTGATTTTTATAGCTAATAATAACTATTTCAAGGCCCATCCTAGGGCCAGGCTCGCAGATCTCTGCTAAATTTTGTATAATTTAATTATAAATCTATGATTTTTTACGATTTAACGGTCCAAATTATATTTTTAAAAAATCAAGGTTAGGATATAAACGAGTCCAGAAGAATGTACACCCAAGCCCGCCCGACACAAGACCAGTCAGATGGGACTTGGTTAATACAGGGGTTTTACTACATTGATTTTGCTAGAAAAATATATCGCTTTTTCACCTTATTTTAACTATTTAACTTCTTATGTATGATTATGAATATTTTTAAAAAAATATATTTATTTAAAAATTTCTTATAAATAATCTTCTTTCTTTTTTTTTTACTTTACACATCCCCAAGATATCACAAGAGACAAAGTAGTATCAAAAAAATAAAAATAAATGAAATAATAATTTATAATTTTTTTGAATTCACATTATTTTCACAATAATAATATTTTATAATAATTATTTTCCATTTAAAAAATAATAATAATAGTATTCTTTTTAAAATTTCGAAGGGGGGAAAAATTAATTTAATTAATAATAGATTTACTAATACAAATATATATATCTTAAAAAATTTTGCTAATAAAAGGGTGAACAAAATATTAAAAAAGCACTTTTAACTAATAAAGAGTAAAGAAAAATTTTTTTATAAATATATATATATAAATGTCAGTTTTATGCTAATTATACTAGAATTTTCGATAATCACTTTTTTGGACATTTGACATTTTCCTAATGTGGTGACTTTAAAAAAAATAGATGTTTTTTTAACCGGTGTATCGCCAATAAGAAGGAAAAAGGGAATATAAATTTATTGATTAATTTTAGCAATATTTAATTATTTTCATTTTAATTTTAACCGTGTTTAAAAAAAATAAAATATTAAAAAAACATTAAATGCATAGAGCTCCCCCTCGCGGATGATTATTTATATATTGTTATAAAAAAAATTAAGGACAAAAAAACCTTTTTAAAAAACAAACAAAAAAAATTATGAATTGATATGAAAGGAGTATATTTTAAAAAAAAATTCGTCTTATTCGCCCAATTTGGGCAGTGCGCTTATGTAGCATTGGGCATACTCGTTCGATGGGCTCATTAAATAAATCTGGGGATAAAAAAAGAGGTAAAATAAAATAGTGGACATTTGTGTTAATAAGGTCGCATTCATAGTGGGATCCTATCCGACACAATTTAACAGCTGATCGATTTTTAAATCGGTATATGAGAATCAATTTTTCTTTATTAAAACCAATATTTCTTAGGTTATTATCATGTATTGAATTAAAGATAAAATTAATATTATTTTTAAAAAATTAATCTCGTAAACAGATTTTTAAAAATCAATCAGCTGTTAAATGGTGTTGGATGGATCCCACTATGAATGAGGCCTAAAAATAGAATTATAAAATGCTTTAAGACCCTGAGTCAAATTGTCATAACAAACCTGTTTCAGTGACGAGGCTGGAGTCACTTTAAAATAGTTTTGGATAACTTTCATGATAAATATGGCCGAATCTTGCATTGGAGAGTTACTACATTTTAAATACATTTTTTTAAAAAAAAGATACAACTATAATATCTTAATAAATAACATTTTGTTATTAATTATAAGTATCTATTTTAAATCTTTTAACAAAAAAAAAGTGGTGTCAGTTAGTTTCACTCATTTTATTAACTGCTTTAAAAAAAATATTATGCGTATTAGTGTTGTTAAACGGCTCTTCAACTTAGTATTTCATCTAGAATATGCCTGAAGATTTTGCTTGTAGAAGGAACAAAGGTTCTGACAACTATTAGCGAAACCTAGAGGCTTAGGCAAAAATCGGCTCACCGTTTAACAACATTAATGTCTATTTTAGTTAGAAAACCTAATATTCCAATTAATCTCTCAGCATAATTACGATAGTTTTTTTATTTTCCAAAATTTAAGTTAAAAAATAAACCATTTAGCGGGAGGTTAGAGCCGACAAAATTTTCCTGTCTTTTTTTTTAAAAAATAAATAAATATTCTTTCTTAGAACTAACTGTTGTTAAACCATCTAACTTAGGCCAGCTCTAAAAGGACTTTATTCCCAAAAAAAATAGTATCTATCATTAAGGTTAAGGCTAAACTTAGACGTTTAAGTCAATTTTTTTTAGGGGATAATCTTTGACCACGCCAAATTGGAGTTGGTTAAAATTAGGTGATTTAACATCACTTACTTAGAGCCCATATTTCTTAAACCATTTCAACACGTGACAAATATTCAAATCTACTTAAAAAAGATATTCATTTTTAACGATAAAATTTTGGACTAACTTTTTTGCAACGAATTATTTTTCATTTGAGAAATAAAAACTAATAGTATTTTTTTTATAAAAAAAAAATTTGACGGATAACATTCTATAAGGGAAGCATGAGAAAAAAAACAATTCTGAAATGAATCTTTTTTTTATAAATTTGATATTTTTTTTGAAAAACTTGGGGAGTTAATATTTTGTAGTGTTCTAACTCAATATTTTAGCCAGAAAAATATTGCCCAAAGTCTCGAGATTAATCTAATAGATGTCCAAACCTTTGTTCCCTTCTACAAACAAAATCTTCAGGCCTGCGTAATATTATTCTAGATGAAATATTGAGTTAGCCGTTTTTAAAAAATCGACTCTAAACTAGCCTTTTAACAACACTAATATTTTGGGATCCTTAGTTAATTAATTCAATCGAGCCGACCTAACGGTTTTTGACCGAGTTTCTAGCCAAAAGAATCGGAAACGTGTAATAGGAGGTAAGTGCTTACCCGGCATTCTTGTCGGCGGATCCGAAACTGACAACGGAAGATAACAATTTGGAAGGAATAACCACGGTTTTAAGGCCCTGTTGGTCGGCTAGGGAAAGGCAATAATTCAAAGAATCGTCAAGTATTTGGAGGCATTTCGCGGGTTTCGCTTCATTCTCGTCGGCTTTGGCATCGAAACGGCACAAAATGACTTGTTTAAAGTTTTGCAGAACTGTAGGATGCTTGGGAGTCGGGTGAGTAGTTCGAGATGGGTCTATCAAATCGCCTAAAGATTGAATAATAATAATACAAAAATTTATATTTTTAAAAAACATGATCATAATTAATAACGTGGACAATTGATGTTTTTTGTTTTTAAAAAAAAAACAGGGGAAGAAAAAACAGCGTAGTATTCTGGCGTCATTAGCAGCCAATGATCGATGCGACATATTCACATTTAATCACGCAATCGCATCACCTGATAACTGGTGAAGAAGGTAAATCCGAACCGGTTCACAGGGCCCCGCGATCTAAAATAAACAAAATTCAAAAGTGGTCGGGCTACATTAAGACTTTAGTTCTTTTATCTCTAACCGGTCCGCTCCGGTCCGACCTCCGCTACTGATGACCGACCGAGAAAATGAGTCTACATTGTCATATTTAATGAAAGAATGTTTGTAAAAAAATATTCGAATTCTTAATTAGGTACGTTAGTGATCACCTCTAACCAAATTTTTTGAAAAATGAATCACGGTCTGGCCGGAAACAATTCAAAATGATTGACAAAGATAATTGTCGTTATCGAAATATTCTAGAAACTTTAAAATTACGCAAATTGAAGAATTCCCATATGATATAAATATTTAAAAAAATGCAAGTATAAATCAATAAAATTTTAATACTTAAAATCTTAATTATACATGTTACATTGAATTTATTGTTATGCTACGAAAAATTTGTCAAAATTGTCAGTTAAAAATTGAAAATAAAATTCGTATATAAAATAAACTCTTTATAGCACGGCTTTTATTTTTGAAAATAAAATAGTGGCGGGAAATTTAAAATATTTATTTTTATTTCGAAAAACGTTGCATTTGCACTCTTTGGACCATGTGAATTACCGAAATAATAGTGAAATAAATAGGCATAAATTTCATATAAATTATATCCCTAGTAAACATTGGAGATAAAATGAATCCCAAAGTGGTTACTTTTTAAAAAATAATAAAATTAAAAACAATGGACAAATAAATTAATAAATAAGAATGATATAATTAAATTTACAATTATCTTAAATCATAATAAATTTAGATTATTTCTTAAAAAAGAAACAAACGTCCAAATAATAATAATCAGCTGTCAGGGGCGCGCCGCATTTTAGCCGCCGTCAACATAGGGCGATTTTAATAATAGTCACCCCAACAGTATAGAAAACTATTCCACTACAAAAATTTAGAACATCTGTGCCGTATAAATATGGCATACTTGTTCTAAGTCACTTAAAGTGGAATCATAATTTGTGCTCATTGCAAGGAATGTTAATTTGCCAACCTAGCCAACTAATTTATATTTCCTCTTAATTTTCAATCTCCTATATTTATAACATCATCAAGCTTTATATATTTAATATGATGGGCAATCTTCTCTATTATATATTTTGTAAAAATTTTTGAACTTGGTCTAGAAGGTGAATTACATAAATTAAAATATATGTAACGCATATATTTTTTAGCACATTTTCCCTAAGTGAAATGTATTTTTGAGTTATCATTATCATTTAACATTAAATGTGTTTCTATTTCACTTCTGGCAAGTAATGCCAAGCTTAATGTAGGCCATTTTTGTGAAGTTAAAAATTTCAACTATTAGTTCCTTTTCACCAATTCAATAGTTTAAAAATTCCAATTATTTTCAAAATATTGATTTTTATTAGCTTCAGACATGTATTTGAGTCTAATTGGCCTACTATGTCATCTGGTTGGGACATTTAATTTTAATATTCTCATTTGAGTGGTATTCTTTTTATTATCATCATTGGAATCACCATTTATAAAAGGGTATTGATCATGCTATCAAGATCTAACATATTCAATGTTAGAGATTTATTATATTTAGGCATTTTCTCAGATGACATTATATAATTACAACAGGGATGATGACCAATCCAATCATTAGAATAAAAATGTATAATATATGAAAATTAATAATAAGAAAAAAATATGAACCAACCATGTGCCACTACATTACATAAATAGCAACAATTTTGGTGTGATAAAAAATATTGGCAGCCAGCCTATGGCTGGTCTGTGCACAGTCTATATAAAGCCTATGATTAAATCGGTGTAGCCATGACCTAAATAAATATTTTCATTGATAAATACTATTTAAAAACAATAAGTAGGACTAATTGGGAAATAAATGGATATATAAATAAATATTTATATATAAATGGCATTAGAAAAACAAATATTTATTTTATTTATTATTTTTTTGCTTGTGAATAAGTTATAATACTTTTTGTTAGGTCAAAATTATTTTGCTTGATCCAGGCTTTAAGTTCATTTTCAATTTTTTTGCCTAAGTATAAATATAAAATATAGCATTGTTATCAATTTGATTACTTTCAATATAAAATTGTCCATCTTCATCTAATCCTATTATTACTGCATCACAAATAAGCTTGTTAATGTCAGATTTCTCTAAAATAATCTTTAAAAATTTGGTTAACAAAGTTTAAAAATTTGACACCTTTTGATCTAAAAATGATCCTTTTTCTAACAATGGTTTGTTACCTTTCTTTATATTAAATAATATTTAATTTGTTTACATCATTTTTAAAAACATTACTTTTATTATTTGATTAATTTTCTTCTTGTTACTAATATTTTTGTTCACATTATAAGGTATATCGTTGACTAAATTTTTAGTTTTATGAATACCAGAAAAGCTACTCACTTTATGATTTAACAAAATATCTGTTTGATTTTTCTTCTGCAAAAGTTCTGGCAAAATCTTTGGTAAAACGCCGCCTGATGGAATAGTAACTCCTTTAAGCATCTACAAACAACTTAAAAGAATAATCATTTCAATTTAAAAAACTCTATTTAATTCTTCGTCATTCATAATTGCAAGTAGAATGTGCCTAGGTGTAATCCTACTTTTTTTATTGTCACGAGCAGCATTTCCCGCTAGCTCCATAATTTCGGCTAAGTTCACATTTAAAAAAAAAAGCATCTTTATTTACTTATCTTATCTTATTATCTACCTGTCAAATATTCCATGACTGAAGCTAAATAGATCGGAGCTCCTATACCAAATCGATGCTTTACTAAAAGCTGTCGTAAATATCTTCCTACTCTTGAAACTGGAAATATGATTCCAGCACGAGCAGATTTAGAGATACCCCTAGCACGTTTCTTGTTTATTTTATTCATACCATATGATTAAATACAGATGTTTTCGCTTCTATACCTCTAGGTAATATTTTTGTTATGAAATAATTTAAATCATTATATCTATATTAAAAATAATAAAACATATATCTAATATTAAGAATACTCGATGGTAATATACTTTCATACTTAATTATTTCCTTAAGTTCGAAAAATGCAAATAAATATGCAAATTTTTTTAGATTATTAATAAAATGGAGAAACCAAAAAACTTTGCGTTTTAAACATACAATGCACATTAAATTTACTTTTTTACAATCTTAAATTGCCAGCAGGCCCATTATGATGACTGAAAAAATATTTCTTCTACTATTGTTTGAAAACCGGATAGTCCTTTTTGTTAGAATCGCAGAATTGCGTATCGGAGATTGAAAACAAAATTAAGGAAAGAAGAGGAGAAAAAAAGGTAAATAAAGTTAAAAAGCAATGGGATGGGAAAAGGGAGAAGAAGGAATGGAAAGTTATATATGGGATTAATAATTGGCAAATATAAAGACTGATAGGAAAGGGTTGATAAAATTACATCGAACACTAAAGATTAAATAGAAGTCGGGAAGCGAACAATAAAGATTAGAATTTTTTCATATTTTATCTATTATAAATTTAAATTATCTTTTTCCTGCTTCTTAATTAATCATAATTATTTATAATTTTAAGTTATATTTTCTTTATCATAAAATTTTATAATCATTCCCAGAATAAGTATAATATTGTAATACTTACCCTCACAAACAAAATATTTTTATTGTTATATACACAACAAAGGCATATTATATGGCATTATAGAGCACCCATAAAACATATTATTTTATAATACAAAGATGCTTAAACAATTTTTACTGTATTGTAACAATAATTATAATAAACCTATGACAACCCACCATTAACGTATACAGAGAAATAATATGAATTGAAGGAGGAGTTAAATATTAGAAAAAACAAGAATTGACGTGAGACGAGAATGGTGAAACTTTAAAATACGAAATAATTGAAATGAAGTCAAAATGGGAACAAAAGAAACGATAACGGTCAAGAATAAGAATAAGGTAGTAATGGAGAAGTAATTAATAATATGTCGAAATATGATGAATAACGAAAAGAATCATAACATTGGTGTACGAGTACATCAAATGCTGGGATTATTGGAAAAAATAACCTGGAAATAAATGATTACAAATCTTGAATTTGGGTTGTATGGAATTCCATACTGAGAGAGAAAAATGAGAGAAACATGGAAGGTATGAAAGGAGATGATAGAGATAAAAACAAATCAAAAGACGGGGATAGAGCGAAATTAAGGAGGGAGATGTTATATATGACAATATATGAAGGGATAATTAGAAAAATAAAAAAGATATTCAAGACATTATTTTCATACATTTATTTAAATTTTGTTATAATTTTATTTTGAATAATTCTATTTATTTTTTATTTTTGTCTCCATGGTGGTGTTACAATAATAAAGATTTATTACAACCATGAAAATAGTAAATTTAATAATTAAATTATACTAAAAAAAACATTTATTCAAAGTCTCGAAATAATATATTTGTTATGTGTATCGTGTTAGCGTGGAGTCATTTTGGATAATAAGCATTTAATTTGTGATTAATATTTTTTGATGTTTTTTGCGCATTCATTCTTGGAATATATTATAAATAATGTTAAAGAAAAATCGATAATTATATTTTTCTTGCATATTATTTTATTTTTTTTGTTTATATTATTATTTATTATATTTCTCAAGTATATATAATCAAAGAAAAATAAATTTAAAGCATTCATTTTCGTGGATTCATTTTCGTTGTATTCATTCATTTTTTTTGTCTTGTGTTAAAAAATTATTTGAGATTGATAAGAAAATAAAATAAAAGAAAGTCGTTTAATCTAGAAAATAAAAAATAAAAAGTTAAAGAATAATAAAAAAGGTTAATATTTTATATTAGTCAACTTATAAACATTAGAATTTTATATTAGTATTTGACTTTTAAAACAATTTTGAAAACGAGCAGTTTGGAACTCTTGTTTCCATATAAGAAGCCAATATTCATTTTATGTAGAAAAGGTTAGGATTGACTAATTGCTTAATTCTTGATGTTGAAGATATGATTTAGCTCTCAAAAAAAATAAAAAATAACCATTGAAATTAGATTCTATATTCATTATTATTATTAACAATCTAATTATTAAGCCTTAAAAAAGTCATAGTAGAATTTTATTTTTTTATAAAATTTCCATATTTTTCTTTTCCTATGTTTTCCCATATTATCCAGGGAAATTATAGTTTCACGGGGAAATTTACATCTCAAAAGAATGACGAAAACTCCTAATATATTTTTGTAAATTCTTCAGTTATTTTTGATTAGTACATTCTTTTACTTTTACCAGTAATTATTAATATTAAATAAGTAGAGTATAATTATTAGAAAAATACAATTGGTCTGTATTTTTTCACTAGCCAAACATAATTTGGTCAGGAAAAAAAATAAAATAATGAAATTTAATTAGTGAAGAATGAAGAGAAGTCATTGAGTGTTCTTATATGCTAAGAGAGTTAGAGATTTATCCAGTGGCGTAGGCCGGATTTTATCATAAGGGGGGGGGGGCTTAAAAATTTTTGGAGGGGGGGGGGCGAAGCCCCCTAAATTTCCCATTTTTTTTGAACACTTATTAGTTTATATTTTTGGATTTGTTAAAAAAAAATTATATTTTCACATAACAAAATTTTAGGGTATTTTATTATATATTTTACATTCCTTTATTTAATCATGTGTATATTTTTATTAATTAAAATATTTTCTTGATATTTTATATAATACAGATTTTAATATTAAAAATTATAATGTATAAAGACTCTATTTAAAAAAAAAGTAATTTTTTACAATTATATAAAATATGTGTAATTCTTATAGTGCGCACAAATTAAACGTTGCAACGCGGCGTTTCAAAACGCATATAAAAAACGTGAACGCAGCCATGTTTAAATTGATACGTTAAGTTTTATTTTTACAATAATAAGCATTTTTTTTTTTTTTTGTTTTTTTTTTTAAAATGCTATCTTTTTATTCAATATATAGTTATCAAAAATCATTCAAATTTAAAACAAATAATCACTACAAGACCTTTCTTACCTAGCAGGGAAAATAAATCTTATTCAATAGAATCAAAAATTCTTAGAGACAAATTTATAAATTTTATAAATTATTAAATATTTATTATTGTATAAAATTTATTTTTGAAAATATTTTATATTAAATTATGTTTACATATTTAATTTTTATAGACATTATGTTATTAAATGATATAAATAAATTGAATATGAAGAAAAATTTAATTGATATATCCATTAATCTCTAAAATGATATATAATTGAATATTAAGAAAAATTTATTTTATACTATTACCGATGTGGCCGCTTTTTACCTGATCCCTCAAATCTATGAATAATAGAATAACTAGAGACTGTTTTTTTTTTACTTTATTTGCATAAAACAATTCACAAAAACAAGAAAATGAATTTTATAACTAAAAAAAAATAATAATCATCTTTCACGATTTTAGCTTCCCATTTATAGGGAAGCTAAAAAAAATCCCTATCTAAAAATATATTCAATTTTACAATAATAATAAATTCTATTCCCAAATAAAGTAATCACGACATCTCAAATTATATAATAAGAATGACGCGACGAAAACTAAAAATAATTTTTTTTTCCTTTCGCCTTCGTCTTCTTTTTCCTCCCCCCCCTATCGTGATTGAACCCCGTCAATCACGATATATATATCGCTTAATTTCTTGCATGTTAATTCGGACATGATTCTAGATGTAGCCCATTGAGTATTTTAAAGCTTGGGGAATGAACCTCAAACTTAAAATTATATTAATTGTATTCTCTTTGATACAATTAAAATTTTCATAGATTTTAAGAATAATTTAATTATTTTATAGTGTAAAAACTATATCTAAATTTTATCTGTTGCTTCTATAAATAGTTTTTCAATATCAACCATAGTAAGTGATATAACTAAATTAATTGAATATTAAGTAAAATTTATTTGATATATCCCTTAATTTCTATTGCATGTTAATTTGGACACTATTCAAGATGTAGCCCATTGAGCTATTTTAAAGCTTGGGGAATGAACCTCAAACTTAAAATAATATTAATTCTTTCTTTCACGATACAATTGAAATTTTCATAGAATTTAAGACATATAATTTAATTATATTCTAGTGTGAAAACTATACCTAAATAAGATTTATTTGTTGCTTCTATAAATAGATTCTCAATATCAACCATAATAATTAAATGATATAACTAAATTAATTGAATATTAAGAAAAATTATATTGATATATCTCTTAATTTCTATTAAATGTTAATTTGAACACTAATATAATTTGAATGTTAAGAAAAATTAAATTGAAATATGAAAATAGAGACAAATATAATATATAAAAATTTTATTAAAAGAATCTAATGTCAATATAAAAATTAATATAAAATATATTTTTATAATAAATAAATAATTTATATAATGCTATTAAATATCTCAATGCAGATTCATTTGTAAGTGTTGGTAAGGTACCATTTGTCTTCAGATAGTGTAGAAATTTTAAAACCTCAGTTTTAAACAGCACTTGGTTGTCTAGACTCTACAAGGCTATTCATAAAAAGTCTAAATAAAATATAAAAATTAGCTTTACTGCATCCCAGATGGCTTTTCTTCCAAAATTTATTAACCTCTTAGCATTTAGCACTTAAGGTTTAACATTTCAAATATTTTAAAATTAACATTTTGAGAATAAAGAAACAAAATACACTTATAATTTTTTATGAATAGTAAAATATTTTGTGGGATTTATTCAAATATAGATGGTAAATAAAATCAATATAAATTTTGGATCAGTATTGTATAGGCTTTGTAGTAATATCAGAACAAAATTTGAGGGTCGGCACAGCTCTACTCTTTATTTTCTAAGTAGTTATTATCAACTTACCAATAAAATAAGTAATAAGTACGATTTCCTATTTTCTCCTTATTCAGCTTATCCTTGAAGTTTGTCAATTCCAATGCTAATCTAATTATATTTAACATTCTTATATATTTATACCTGAAACAATAACTGATAAATGTTCCATAACAATGAAACTTTTTTTATGGTAGTCTAGGATTTCTCCAAATCTTTTGCTTATTTCATCGTTCCATATCTTAAAAATATTATTATATCATTTAATAATTATTATTCTTAAATTTTAGAAGAATTTTATCACTTCAAAATTTAAAAAGTTTTGAAAAACGCAAGCATAAAAAATAATTTAAAATGAAAAATGGAAATGTTCTCAATGTGAACGATGAGAACGAATGCATTTAAAATGCATTGTTTCAATTTGTGCGCACTATTATGCAAATAATGGTATTTAAAAAATATGACGATATTATCTTATAAATAATACTTTTTTTTACAAAAAAAAATTGATTATATATTAAAACTAATAAAATTTTATTGCTATTTTTTGATTTGAATTTAAAAAGAGAGATCTACTTTTCTCTGACAGTTTGCTAATTTATCTAGAATCAAATTTTTATCTAAAATAATCTCCTTATAAATATTCAATAGGGCTAATCCATTTAAACGTATATCACCGGTTGTGTTTCTTAAATAGGTTTTTAACCTTTCTTAAAAAAAGACCCTTATTTCCTATATAGTTCATAAGCCTTCTCATTGTATGCCCATCTTAGCTTTTATGGGCATTGCCTTTAAACTTCCTAGTATTCGTGTACTTCGCACCTTATCTTTTCTTGTTATACCCCAGCAATCATCCTCAGCATTCTCAACTCCATAATTCTTTGGTTGGCCATGTTTCCGATCTACATAGAATAGTTGGTTGCACTCTATGGAACTTTAAATTTTTTTAAAATAATAACTCTAAAGTCGCCATCATTTTCAGTTCATACTAGAAAATTAGATATGAAACCCGCTTACTATCAACAATTATTAGTGTTCTTCAATCAATCGCTGATTTGATTATCTATTGTAAAGTTATTGTGTTTTGTGGACCTTTTGTCTATCTGCATGTATAATGATCGGCACGTTGTCAGTCCATGAGAGTGAATATAATTTGCCATCATTTTAATAGAATTTTATTTATTTTTATAAGGCATTTATTTAATTTTAAAAAAAAAATGGCATTAAAATAAATAAGAGGTAAAAATTATAAATAATTATCAAAAGAACAAAGGCTGTCAAATTTTTTTCGGTGGATCGCGCATATGCAATAGGTAATTGCCTTCAATCAATTTCGATCTCGTTAGACGCTGTTATAAATAAATATGTAAGTAGTTACTTGTGTCGGTGTCGTTACCTTTCAACAAGTAATTTAATTACTATTACTGATTACATTTTTTGAAAAGTAACAAATTTATATTTCGAAGAATGGGTAACTGTTATGTAAATCTGTTTGATTGGACTTGTAACGTTTTGATTCTCTCCTTTCGAAATTATTTTTTTATAATGGCTCGAATATCATGGTTACCGCTTAGAAAGTTATAACCATTCATTACGTTTCGTAGGCTCAGTATTGGTTAGACACTCTGATTAAAAGTCTCCACAAACCATAATTATGGAACTTTGATAAGGCTAAAAGAAGTTTTTAAGCTGTAATCAATTTCTAGAGAAAAAAAAGGTTTTACATACGTAATCTTCCTCTTCTCAATATAAATCTATACATTGTTTCATTAGCTATAAAAATGAAAATAAGTGAAATACTCTGATATCAGCCATTAATGTGTTGTCGCGCTTATATTCATATAAAAAAAAACGGTAAGAATCATAATTCCATTCAAAACTGAGACTTTGCCAGTAACAGGTTATATCCGATTACAAAGAATAGCCAATGAAATCACGCGATCTTAACTGACGGGCTACACCCTAACCTTACATCCCTCGTGATAAAATCTTTTAAAATGAAAATATTAAATTTGGTATACTTACCGTTATAAATTTTTTTTATATATAAAATTAACTCATTCATTGCCCAGGTGGCAAGCAAGGTTATACTTGTTCATTTCATCTTTTAAAATTAAAGACAGAAATGAAGTTATCATCTAGGCGTAGGGTAAAAAATAAAAATTTATCGTACAATTTTATATTCTAAATGAAAAATATTATAAAATGAATTTTTATTTGTATATTGACTCAGCTATTTATTCAGGCGCGAGCCTATATTTCTAGTTATTTTCTTTTTTGAAAAATATATTTGGATGAACGTTTTTCAAAATAATATATCGATTATTTTTTTATTAATATGAAAGAGTTTAACCCTAACCCTAGCCCTAACCGGGGGTTTTTCTCGAGCGGGTCGGGGTGGATTGGTAAAATTTGCGCTAGGTTAAGCGTAGATAGCTAAAGTTTAAACGGTGTAGTCAAGGGGTGGTTTAGTGATTGAAGCCTCCCCTCACCATGGATCTCTTCTCTTCTCTTCTCTTCTCTTCTCTTCTCTTCTCTTCTCTATTAGGAAAAATATTATTTTCATAATACTCTTTTTTTATATTGATATAAAAAAAACGCTCAGAAATAATTATTTTTTCTTCTTATTTAAAAAAGTAAAAAAATTTTTTTTATAAGATCTATGAATAAACACTAACTTTATAGGAAGTAGACCTGTATAAAGCGATTAGAGGGGTAACAAAATTAAAACGCTACTAATTTTTAAATTTTTCAACCCCACAAGCATAAAAATCTTAAATTTGGCGTGAAGTAATTTCTTATGTTCATCTTTCAAATTACTTTACTGGTTTGAATATATTCTTGCCATAAAAATAGTTTTTTTTACCCAAAAATTACAAATTGCAATATCTTGTTCAATGAGGCAATGTAGGCGTATAAATATCTTTATCCTAATACTTAGCCATTTTACCCCTGGTATGATGGGGTATAAAATAGTCAAAATGGCCACATTTAATTTCAGCTCCTAAAAGTATTATACGTCGAGAGCCACACGTTATTTTTGATATTTTGTAGATGGGGAATTTGGTTACATATAAAATTCTATAATTTGGATTTGTATTTGTTTTAAAAATATATGGTAAAAAATGCAAAATAACCAGTCCGTTTTACCCCGGTTCTCCCATAACGAATCTAATTTTCTCATATATATATATATATAAATAATTTGATTTGTTATAAATCATATAGGGGTAAATATTATAAAGGTATTAGTATTTAATGTATCACAAAAGATTATATTTTAATGTATCAGTCAATCACAATTATATATAAAGTCAATTAATTTTTTGTATTTTATTGATTGAGATCCTAGATCCCTTTTAGCGTTAACGTTTTAGTTGGGAGCAAAAGCCTAAGTCTATCTTATGCATAGAATGTTCAATTAGGGGCGGTTCGGTCATTGAAAGTATATAGCTGAGTAATCCCTCGTTATCTCGGTTCTAACAGAAGAAGCGGGAGGTTCAGACGTTATAATCAGCATGGAATCGATATAAGACTTTTCTAATTCCCTTGTGCAAAACAAATATGGTATTAGTCTTTCATTGGCATAGGGGGGGGGGGCAAGAGGGGATTCCCCTTCAGAAACTTACTCCTTTACACCCCCCTCCCAACCTAAGAGTTAAATTTTTTGTATAAGACAATTATTAGTTTTTTTAAAAAAATATCGATAATTTATATATATATTTTTGTTAAAAAGTGCAAGCAGTTTAAAAAGTTTTATCTCTTAAGGATTAAATTCGTATATTGGGAGGTAAAATTTTTATATGCGATCCAATATATGCATAAATAAAGTTGCATATCAAAGAAAGATTATAATCCCGGAAAAATTCTTAAATGGAATTTACTAGCATTCATTGATTCCTTCTAGTTGGGACTTTCCTCATAAGCTTATCATCTCATATTTAATATATATTATAACGGGGGGGGGGGGGGGAGAAAAAACTTAAAATCGATAATTAAATTATCGCAATCAGTTTTACATTATTAGTTCATAGTGAAAAAAATTATTAATCGATGTCTATTATAATAAATGGTTCCAGGTGGGAAAAGAGTTACTATTTCATTTTTATAAAGAGGTCACCGTACAGTAGGTACATCCAATTACTATTAAATTCAACAGTGAATTTTAAAAAAAATTGAAGTTTTTGCAATTTTCTTATTGGCCCAAAATACTAAATCAGGTGATAAACGTGTTCTCGTTTTCAATTTTCAAATTTTTTTTGAAAAATAAAAAACATATTCATATTATATTACGCGTTTTTTATCTTTTTTTTAAAAAAAAAACAGAACCAGTTATTACTCAGGTGGTTGATAAAAAACAAAAATGTTATTTTAAATAGTAAATAAAGTTTTTTTGTATAAATTTTATTAAATTGAAAATAAAATCATAATTTTAATTTACCAGTTTAATTTTTTTTAAAAAAATAATTTTTATAAATAATTTTACAAATTTGTTTGACGAATATGTATGTGAAAATTTTGTTCACTTTACTCCTCGTGGTGTGCATCGCCGGTAAAAATTTGATTTTTGATTTATCTTGTTTTGTTTTAAAATTAATGGAAAAATTATTTAAAATGAAACGATTATACAATTCCAAATTTTATTTTTCTCATCAAGAAAAGTTATGAACAAAATAAGGATTTTTAAAAAACGATAAAATGTGATAACGACTTAAATTTTAACCAAAATAATATTATCATATCTAATACTGTGCACCAAATTGAACGTTTCGGCGCGCGGCGTTTCAAAACGCGAATAAATAAAGCGTAAACGCAGCTATGTTTTAAAATTGAACCGTTAATTTTATAAATTTAAAGCAAAATAAATATTTTTTAAAAAAATGCTGTCCGATTTAAACGTACGCGTTTAAAATGCATTATTAGCGTTTTGGAAAAAAAGAGAAAAAAAACGCTCTGTTTGAAGCGTTAAATTTGTCCGCACTAAAGGCCTTACGATTTGACGAATAGAGGTTCAAATCTTTCTACGCCATCTAATTGAACAAAATCTCCCGCCTTGCATAATATTTTTATTTAGAAAAAATTCTTTTAGGAGCTTTTTTGAACAAATTTCTTATTAATCTTTCATTTCTCAAAAGGAAGAGTTAAAAAAAACAAAAAATTTCAGAAATTCTTGAATATTTTTTTTCTTCTTTGGTTCCTAGACATAAATTAAGATTTTGGATAACCTTTTTTCGGTTCGGTCTTTGTTGACCTTAAATATAAAATGAAGGCTAGGAATAGAAATTGAATTTTAATCGGGCAAGTCTCGAATGGAAAATAATTTTTTGAATAATTTTCTAATCTTGTATTTAAATTAATATTCCTAATAAAAAAAAAAATAAATATATCAGATGCTGATATTCCGAGTGCTGAAGAAATAAGAGAGATTCTTAAGACTCACAATGACTTTAGAGCTAATGTCCAGCCACCAGCCCGTGACATGTTCGAATTGGTAAATAATTAATCCAGATTAGCCCAAATAAATGTTTTTTAATGTATAGAGCGATTTTTAATCACATAAATGTCTTTTCATTTTTAAACATTTGGTGTTCATTTTTTGGAAACTAATTAGATGAGAGGAGAACACTGTGATTAGAGATATTGAAAAAATCTTTCTTACTTACTTTCTTTCTTTCTTTCTTTCTTTCTTTCTATCTTTCTTTCTTTCTTTCTTTCTTTCATTCTTTCTTTCTTTCTACTAAAAAAAGTATATGTAATCATATATAATTCACTCGGTAGAGATGGAATAATGAAGGAGCCGCGAAAGCAGACAGGATGACTAGACGTTGTATTACCAACCATGATTCGGCAGAAGATAGAAAAATCTCTAGTTTAATAAAAAAATTTAAAAAAAAATAAAGTATTCATAAAAAATATATCTCATTCTTTTATTTTAAAGAATATGAAAATGCTGGCCAAAATATAGCGTGGGATTCGGAAAATTTGAATTGGAAAGTTCCCATTGGAAGATGGTACAATGAAACCAAGGACTTTACTTATGGAGGAAACAATGAAGGAAGAAATATTTTACATTATACACAAGTAAAAGGAATATATATAGAATATGTTAAACTAACAAAAATTTTTAGAAATGGGTTTATTTTGTTTTTATAGGTTTATTTAATATGTGTGTTCGTTCATCTCTCTTAAAAGCGCACAATAAGCTTAATATTTAATACATCATTTCGTTGATTATTTAACACCTTTCCTTCTATCTATATACGTTTACATCTTTCCAACAATGGCTATTTACAACTTTTATTTTGAAACATTTTTCATAATTATAAAAAAAAAATTAGTTATTAAATAAATATTAATTATATATCTTTATAAAACTGGAATTCAACTTTAAAATAAAACCTTCTTTTTTAATAATATTTTATCTCGCCTGTAAAAGTTTCAAAGAATGGTAGATTTAAGATTTTTACAATGAGACATAATATTTTACTACTATATGGAAAATTTTTATGTAATATCATAACTGGATTTCCAAAATTTTTTCATAGTTTTTTTTTTATAGAATAGCGCTATCAGAACAATTTTAGTAAAATGTATTTTTTTGTACTAAGTTTAGATAGAACAATACACTTCTCAAATTATCTAATTTTTAAAAATTTTCAAAATCTGAGCCACTTTAAATTGAAAATATAGTAGATGACAATAGATTAAAATTAAAGATAAAATAGCTAGATAATCATATCGTAATTCCGGAACGTGCTACACTCGACATTCCATAAGATTTATGAGTTAGGGAGTGGATTTTAATTGATTAATTTTCCAGTAAATATATAAATAAAACTGGATTTATAAATATTTAATTTTTGAAGACCGTTAAAGCATTGTCAATTTTGGGCTATTATCTACGATATTAATTATCATATTTTATAAATCAAATCACCCATTGTGCACTTTTTCTTAAAACGATTGAGCTTTATATTATATAGTTTGATAATTAATAGTAGGAACTTGGTCTATTTTTATTTTAAATTAATAAATTCTAACAAATTACAATTAAAATGAAGCATTTGGGACAGAAAAAAGGTAATTTTTTTTAAAGTGTTTATTTTGCTTTTCGCTTATATTTAAAAATTTTATTAAATAAAATCCTCAAAAGGATAATTTTTGATTAAATTATTATTAGGCTCTGAGTTGCAAAGTATTATGAATTACAATCACCTCTCAATTTTTACTGATATTCATCTATATGTTTTTCTTACGATTCAATCCAAATTTAATCATTTTCCCCAATTACAACAATATTAACACTTATTATTCTAAACCGACGATTGAAACTTAGTTATCAGGTGTGTAAAGAGAATTTATATATAGCGCTTTTAGTTATTTAATATCATTTTTTTCGAGTTTTCTTTGATGAAATTAGGGTCCTCTTTTCTTAGTATACAATAAATACACGGAAAGGAAGACATTATATATATATAGAGTCGCTATGTCTCTGAAAAAGGACATTAAGAACAATCGCGAATTCCTTACATCAATTATAATAGAAATTTTTTTTTTGTCTAACTGAAACAAAATATTTTTAAGAGTTTATATAATTTTTTTTTGAAAATAAAAAACTTAGTTAGTGTGGGCTGCCACTAAGGAAATTGGATGTGCCAAGACCTCATGTCCCGGGATCTTCTTATATACTTGCAATTATTACCCAAAGTTAAATATTTAGAATTCTAAGATTTTTTGTAATATAGAATCAATCAGGGGAGCTGACTGGAAAGCCAAAGTCACCGTGAGATGCGTTTACCAAGGGCCCCTAACTTAAGGGGGCAAAGCACCCCAATAATATTTTTACAAATTTTAAATAAGAAAGTAAATCTGAAAAAATATATATATATATTTTTTTTTTCGTGGATAAATTCATGTTTGTGTTCCAGCCATAAAAAAAAAGAAGGTTATAACTGAGAAACAAAATTTTTTCTATACTGTATATAAAAAGTCTAAAGGAATAAGCTGCAGTCCGAATCATCGGTTTTTAAAACCTGATTAAACAAAATTGTGGATATCAAATTCACAAAGTTTAAAGTCTATTTTAAAAAATATGAGGGAATTTGGGAAAAATGATTGGCACAAAAAGGGACAGCATAGTTAAAGAGTGAATTTGTTAAACCTATTGTGAGATGAATAAGATGTTTAATTTTATATTTTATATAGAAGGCGTTAAAGAATTGAATGCAAATTTTTACTTATATTATTAAAAGTTTCAAATATTAACTGTAATATATTCTATAACTGTCAAATATGTCTGTAAATATGGCATTTTACCTAATATTTTATAATTAATTCTATATAATAGAGGTTTATCAACTATTCTATTTACTTTTTATAAAGAAATTTCTTATACTTGTTTAGGTCTTAAAAATATTTTCATGAAGAGACATGCTAATTAAATTTAAAAATGAATAATATAGTTAATTAGTGATTTTTAACTCTGTTAATTACAATACTAGAACCACTGATAATGATATACTAGCCTTATCTGTAAGTCAATTTATTTATAAGTAACATCGACTAAATTATACCGATGCATTTTTAAACAAATTATAGTTTAATTTTTTTCCATAGTATTTAATCTATTTACCCATTCTGATTACTATATTTGTATACATATGCACCTTAAATTGATTAAAAAACATTATATACAAATATATTCTACAGGGGTAATTCGGATATTAGTCTGCCCTATCTCAGATCAGATAGACAAGCATGCGATGGCTGCTTAAAAGGTGGCGTGTGTTCAACGGGCGAATATAGTGGAAAATTGTTAAAAGAATGCGGTAAAAAAAAAGATTGTATACCATTTTTTATGTTACGAATAACATAAAATCCAAAAAATTTATTTAATTTTAAAAAATTTAACTAATTCAAATTTGTTAAAACGAATAATTTATTATTTTTTTAAAATAAATATAGATGAATTTTGCGTCAACTTCTATAACAATTGCGAGGATTTAGCTGCTAGTCCAGGTTATTGTACGGGTAATAGTAAGGATAAATGTACCAGATCCTGCAAATGCAAAAATGGAGTTCCAAGTTAATTTTCATTGATAAAAAAATAAAATATATATTTATAGAAAAGAAATATTACAAATAGGTGTTATACGATATATATATATAAAAAAATATATAAAATATAAAGGTCATAATCAAACCAATGATAAGGGTAATAACGATAATAGTAATAATGATAATAATTACGATGATAATAATAATAATGATAATTATGATAATAATAATAATGATAATGATAATAATGATAATAATGATAATAATGATAATAATGATAATAATGATAAAAATGATAATAATTATAATAATGATAATAATTATAATAATGATAATAATTATAATAATGATAATAATTATAATAATTATAATAATAATAAACAATGCTCTGATGCATGGGAAAAGATTCATTGCGATCGGGTTGTTAGAGATGGTTTATGTCGTGGTGGTAATTATCACGCGGAATATTGCAAAAAATCTTGTAATCAATGCTGATTAGAGAACTCCACGAATCTTTTATACTATTAATAAAGATTTTGCTTTCCATTAATTTAAATAATGTATAAGGGGTCAAAGGGGATATTGCTTAATATAATTAATATATAAATCTTAATAGTAGTAATCTCCTAATATTATATATTTAGTCATTGAAATATAAAACGGTTTTTTTTCGGGGAATATTTATAAAATACAAATTTGTATTCACTTATAAAAAATTTCAAATTTTTATAAAAATTGACTCAAAATTTATTTGCTTGGGGTTAATGTTTTATATTTATTGAGTAACAATAAACGCTTCTTACCTTGTTAGATTTAAATAGTCCTAATTTTAATAGGGATCCCGTTAGTAATATGGATCCCTAAGAAATTTAAACCATCTGTTGTTAGATTTAATTTTAAAATATGATTGTTAACCTATTTCATATAGATATACTTTATTATTAAATCTTAGTAATAATTTAAGTTGAAATCTTGATAAAGTATCAAGAAAAGAAATTAAAACTCAAATATATAACTATTTTTTTTACGAGAAGAGATTGTGGCATCCGCTAATGACTCCCTAACTGAGCTATCTCATGTTACGGATATGGAATTCCGCTAAAAAAAAACACTTCAACACAACCATCACCCCAATTAGAGATTTGTTAGGACCCGATCTATTTTTTAAAGATAAATTCGGGTCGGGCCGACAAATAATTTTTACTTCGGGTAGGGACAAGTCAGAGCTATTTATTTTATATAAAAAACATTTTTTTACAGCGGACCGGGCTTAAAAAATTAGGCTCGCAAATCACCATCCTAATATCCCCTCAACCTCACTCCATTGCCTCTCAATTAACGTTGAAAGAAGTGTAGGCTATCCATTCCTTTCTTCGTAATTTCCACACATGGTCCTGATGGTACTTTTCCTATATTCTTACATCACTCCCTCCTAATTATGCTCATAATTTCTCATTCTTGTTAAAAATAACTAGCCTTTGCAATAAACATTTTAAAAGTTAAAGTAACCAGCTTCTTTTCTCCGATCTTTTTTGGTATTAGGCTAATTGTCGTTCAGAAGTTCAATGATCATATTCATATTGCTAAAACTATATCTTCGAGCATAAAACATGAAGTATCATGTCTTTTCAACCATCTCCAACTTGCTGTTTGGAATCTCTGGTGGCTGGAAAGCTGTTATATATCTTATTTAAATACACTTAGAGAATGTTTCATATCCAAAATATAATTTATTTTATAGTAATAATAAGCAAATAATAATATAATTATTTTTCTCTGAAAAAAAAATGTTAAACAAAATAAAAAAAAGGAAGAAAATGTAAAATAAAACAAAAACAAAAATTTATGAGTAATATTTTTTATTCATTAGCCAAGGCATGGGAGGTAGAAAAGAAATAATATATAGATGATACGTGATATTAAACACACTAGCCATAAATGTCATATATATACCTGAGATGATATTAAGCTCACTAGCCCTAAAGGTCATACTTATATATACCTGAGATGATATTAAGTGCACTAGCCCTAAACGTCATATATTATATATCAGAGATGATATTAAGCTCACTAGTCCTAAACGTCATATATAATAGTCATAAAATATTTTTACATGATAGGAGGTTAATTTTAATTAAAAAAAACAAGCTTGGAACAAATATGAAATATATTTTTATTAGTATATAAAATATAAAAAATTTGTATATACATTAATATAAAAGCATTGTAATAATGTATTCCAAACAAGTATAAGAAATTTATTTATAAAAAGTAAGTAGACATATAGTTGATATTCCTCTATTATATAGAATTAGTTATAAATATTAGATAAAATTCCACATTTACAGACATATTTACCAGCTAGAGAATATATTACCATTAATAAACAAATTTTACTAATCAATGCTCTTGATAATAAATATAGCAGCAATTTGCATTCAATTATTTAACGCCATCTATTTATTTTAAATACAAATTGTAATTAAAAATTAATCCTCACGATATGTCTTTAAAAAATATTTTCTGATGTCCTTATCAATATTTTATAGTTTTCTGTAAAATATATAATTCGCTATATTGGTAAAAATAAATTGATTGTCATATGATAATTGATAAAATTAGATATACTGTAAATCTACGACATATAATATTACACTGTTTGTATTGTGCTTTAAAATTTTTATTTAATTAATGAATTAATTTTATCAATAGTTTATAATTATATTTTACTTTTATTTAAAAAAATAAATTAAAATTAATCACTTTATAAAAAATTATATTTGATATATTTTATTATTTAATAATTTTATGGATCTATTATTAATAATTATAATACATTTCACTTTTGTCTTAAGACTTATCTTTGGCTAATATTCCATATTTTAAAAAACATTTTTGGTTCACTCATAGGCATAATGGGGGTGGGGGCAAGGGGAAATCCCCCCGCCTTCAGAAATTTATCACTTTTTATTAATATCATTTTAAGCTAATAAAAAAATAACCCCCTTAGTCCTCCCCCCCCCTCCCTGACCCCCAAAAATGTAAGCATATATCTTTAACAATAATTTGAAAGAAAGAATGTAAAGTTGGTATTTTTTTATGAAACTATTCATCATAATTTATACATTTTTGGAAAAAAGCATTTATATATAAAAAAAGTGAACCAAAAATGTTTTTTAAGAAATGGAATATAAGCCAAAGATAAGTCTTAAGACAAAAGTGAAATGATATAAATAATAATAATATATCCATAAAATTACTAAATAATATAATGTATCAAAGATAATTTTTTATAAAGTGAGTTATTTTAATTTATTTATCTTATTAAAAGTAAATTATAATTATAAAACTATTGATAAAATTAAATCATAAATTTAATAAAAAAATTAAGGCACATTACAAACATTAAAATATTATATGTCGGAGATTTACAGTATATCTAATTTTTTCAATTATCATATAACAATCAAGTAATTTTTACCAATATAGCGAATTAAATATTTTACACTTGAGAAAATATCTCTTAAAGACATTGTAGGATGAATAATATAAAGATTAATTTTTAATATCAATGTTTATTTATATAGATGGCGTTAAATAATTGAATGCAAATTGTTGATATATTTATTATCAAGAGCATTGATTAGTAAAATTTGTTAAATTATTAACTGTAATATATCCTCTATGTCAAATATGTCTTTAAAAGTGGAAATTAGACTAGTATTTTGTAACCAATTCTATATAATAAAGGAATATCAACTATATGTCTACTTACTTTCTATAAATAAATTTCTTATGTTTGCAATAAATAACTACCATGCTTTTATATTAATGTATATATAAGTAATTTATTATATTTTATATAAACTAATAAAAACATATTTCATATTTGTTCCAGGCTTAATTAAAATAACCTCCTCTCTTGTAAAAATATTTTATGACTATATTTAGACTAAGGTAGGGTCTAGGGGCGAGGCCCCAATTTTATTCCCCCCCCCCCTTAGGAAAATCCTGGCTACGCCTATGGGTTCACTTTTTATATATAAAAATGCATTTTTCCAAAAATGTATAAATCATGATGTATAGTTTTATTAAAATATATCTACTTTCTTTCTTTCTTTCAAATTATTATTTAAGATATATGCATACATTTTTGGGGGTCAGGGAGTGGGGGGGGCTAAGGGGGATATTTTTTATTAGCTTAAAATGATATTCACAAAAAGTGTTAAATTTCTGAGGGGGGTGGGGAATTTCCCCTTGCCCCCCTCCCTGGCTACGCTAATGTATATACCTGGGATGATAGTAAGTGCTCTAGCCCTAAACGTCATATATATACCAGAGATGATATTAAGTGCACTAGCCCTAAACGTCATATATATACCAGAGATGATATTAAGGGCACTAGGCTAAACGTCATATATATATAGCAGAGATGATATCAAGCGCACCAACCAGTGGCGTAGCTAGGAATTTTTCTTAGAGGGGGTCCATACTTATAAAATCGCATGAATAGTATGTTATTATTATGATAGTAGATTATTCTCAATGACTTTAATAATACTACCCAGAATAATTTCAATAGTAATATAATATCCTTCCACAAACATCAAAACCAAATGGTATTTATTTGATATAAAGTCACTTTTAAGTCTTTTGAACGTATAATCTATAAAAAAATTTGCTCTGGGAGGGGTCCAAACCCGAAAACCACCCCCGTAGCTACGCCACTGGCACCAACCCTAAACGTCATATATTATATATCAGAGATGATATTAAGTGCACTAGCCCTAAAAGGCATATATATACCAAAGATGATATTAAGCGCAATAGCCCTAAACGTCATATAGTATAAACCAGAGATTATATTAAGTGCACTAGCCCTAAACATATATTAGTTGAACATGGATAATTATCTTATTATAATGGTTATTATATAGCGTAAATTTTTGTATGTTACATTCATTTAATTAACACCATTTATATTAACTTAACTTAATAGTTTCATTTAATTGTTTAATAGATTTTTTGTATATATAAAGAATAAATTTATTATAGTTTTGTAGTCAAAATATTTATAAAAATAAATTTATTAAATAAAGTTTTACTTTCTTAATTTTGTTCTTATCCCTGCCAACCTTAACATATACCAGAGATGATATTAAGCTCACTAGCCCTAAACGTCATATATATACCATAGATATATATATACAACAGCGCAACGCTTGGTTCTCTCATGAAAAGTATCAAAGTAGGATATAAAATGAGAAATAATTAACCCATTAATGGTCAAGATTTTTCTAGTGGACAAAAATGCTCAATTTTTTCAAATTATATTGATTTAATGCTCAAATCTGATATTCTAAATAAACCAACCGAAAAAAATAATCCTAAATAGAGAATCTAGCCTGGTGCGTATCTGCACCGTTAACCATTAAGAGGTTAAGAGGACCATCCACGTTTATTAAACAGGCCGCAGTTGTCGTGCGAGCTAGAGGCAAAGCCCTTTACTTAAATGCCCATGGAAAATAGGAGAAGAGGTACCCCTGCCCGATTAAATAAAAAATTATGCATGGGGGCAGGATATATTGGCTATTTTAATTTTACTATTAATTCGTATATTAAAAACTTAAAAATAAACATGATTTAAGTAAAAATAAATACCAGTAAAAATTAGTGTTGTTAAAACGGCTCGTTTTGAGCCGATTTTTAAAAACCGCCAACTCAATATTTTAGCCAGAAAAATATACCCTAAGACCTCGAGGTTTGGATAGATAATCATGGTCTTGACCTTTGTTCCTTCTATGAACAAAATCCTCAAGCTTGGATAATATTCTTCTGAATGGAATATCGAGTTAGCCGGTTTTGAAAATTAGCTCAAAGCCAGCCGTTTAACAACATCAGTACAGATACAGTGTTCTATCACTTAGTTCTTCCATAAAAAAAAATTGCACCGGAATGAACCGCAGCCATCAAGATGATAAAGTTAAATCCCCCTAAAAAAAAAAATATTTCAAATTAACAAAAATTTAAAATTTAAAAAGAAATAATGCGAAATAATAAATATATATGTCGTATTTGGGATATGGAATCGTGTGGGATTCGGAATCCCAACATGGGGATTCAAGATCTTGTCCCCACGTTTTATTCGAAATTTAAAAATATGTTTATAAAAATCCGAATTATTGCAACAATTATTCAATATTTAAAATTCGCCTGGGCTTTTAATTTAATAATAAATCTATATATTAATACCCGGTCAGGGGTTCGAACCAAACCGAACCGCAAAACCGGAATAAATCGGTATGATATTCTGAACCGTAACCTTAACCGAACCGTTATGAAGAAAATATTAAAAGAGCAAACCGAACCGTTATAAATATTTTGAACCGGTTTAAACCGGTCCAAAACGGTTTTAAAAATAATTAATTTTAAATTATTAACCTGCATTTAAAATTTTAATTTTCCTTGGGGGCATTTTTTAAATCGGTGATTTCTTTTTTCAAATTAAATATTTCTATATTGTCAACATTATATATCGAATTAAATATTTTTATATTATCACAACATTATATATCAAATAATACCAGGTTTGTTGTTTTTTCTTTAAATACGTAATTTATAAGAGATCAGACAATTTATCTGTTAATTAGATAAGATATCTTAAAATCAGACATAATTATTCTTGGCTAAATTAACAAATTTATATATAAGATATTATAATAAGCTTTTAGAATAATACCTGCTAATAATTAGGAAAAAAATTATATAATTCTATTATTACTAAATAACATCTAATAGAAATCAAGTACCTTTTACATTCATTTTTTATATTATATGGTTTATTTTCACGGTTAAATATCTCGGAAGGATGTAACTTTTAGGAAAATATTTTCAAAATAAAAGCAATATTTTACGCATTCCGATTCGTAAAATTAAACTATTTCGATTGATAATTTTTGTGTATTTGACCAAAAAAAGTTAGATTTCCTTTTATACAGCTTTAATGCCCCACAAGGAGAATTTCCGTTATTAAAATTTAATAAATATTTCTCCGTTAGTTGGCGTTAGATGCTATAAAGAAAAATTTACATGTAAATTTTATATAACGTTTTAGAAAAAAAATTAGTAATTTGGTAAAAGCGATATCTATAGACTTTTTTTTCACTATGCCAAATTTGACATAGATATTATATATTGAAATTAACTTATCTAAAAGATAATAAACTACGAATATTGTAAGGTGATAGATCTCTGAATGGGTATGCAGATATACCTTTTTATTTCTAAGAATCTTTTCTGCCTGAGATAATAGTTCCCCTTAGGGTCATTAGAGATACTAGTCAGTTGTTTTTTTTTCCTGAAGTTCTTAGGAAAAGTGATGCGTCATGACCATATTTACCCAATGTAGGAGTGCAATTTTTTAAGGAAAATGTCAAAATAAAAGGCTTTAATGGATAAAAACCACTGGTATTTTGAGTAATATAATGACAAAATAGATGTATAAATTTAGATTATAGAATATTTCAAACCTACAATATTTATTTCGTATAGGATACCTTGTTTGAATTGGGCTAATTGAAGTTGAATCTTGAAAGAGTAATATATTAGGTATATATCAAAAGATACAACTATTTAGAAGTTCCTTGAGATTAAGGTCATAATGCGGCCCATCCTATCATTAAGAAAAAGAGAACTAGGAAAAGTGTTAAGGAATATGTCGGATTTCCAGGTAGACGCGAGCGGAGGGAGGGGCGATAAATTCGAGCCCCGTTTAACAGGACTACTAAGAACTAATACCTCCAATATTTATCCCAAAAAAAAATTCTTATAGCTGCATAAGAATAATATAGGTAAAATTCTTAGATGGAATTTAACGAGCTTTATTGGTTCCACTTTGGGAACTTCCCTTATAAGAGTTTATCATCTCCTATTAATATATTTATAAAAAGGGAAGGAAATAAAAAATTAAAATCAATAATCAAATATCCCAATCAATTTTTTACATTAGCTCATCATAGTGAAATTATGAGTTCTTATAAACGAGGTCACCGTAATATAATAGCTCAGGTGGTAAAAGAGTTCCTATTTCATTTTATAAAAGTTATTCAACCGTACAGTAAGTACATCCAATCAAATTACTATTAAATTTCAACGATTAAAAAAAAATTAAAAATTGAAATATTGCGCTCAATTTTCTCATTGGTCCAAATCATGTATGTATATCACGTGGTAAACGTGTTCTCGTCTTCATTTTCAAATTTTTTCGAAAATAAAGGAGAGAAATAACGCTATAAAATAAAAGCATCTTTCGTATTATATTACACCGTTCAGGTGGTTGATATAAAAAGAAAAGTTTTTTTTCCCATTGCTTGCTCAGATGGTTTATGACGTTCTAGTTTTAACCTATAATTTCTTTGGTTCTAATATTTGTTTTTTACGATTTCTAGTAATAAATTTTAAATTTATAATTTTTATTTTAATTTTTTAAATAATAAAATATTTTTCTTAAAAATTTATTTTTTAAACCGCTATATAAAGTTTGTAATAAAATTTGAAAATTAAAATAAATTCAAAAATAAATTTTTTTTAATTATAATTCTTTTGACGATTATGTATGTGCCAATTTTGTTCACTTTACTCCTCATGGTGTGTATGACGCGTAATATTTTGATTTATATATATTTTTTTTAAATTTAATGAGAAAAATTATTTAAAATGAAACCATTTTAATAATTTCAAATTTTATTTTTTCCCCAAGAATATTTGTCATCGAGAAAAATTACCGACAAGGAAGGGATTTAAAATGCTTTTATTTCGTGGTTCTATTTTTAAAACATGACCCGATTAAGATTTTTTTGACCAAAATAATATTATCTCTAATCAATGCTTCACGTGAACGTTTCAAAACCGCGCTTCATAAACGTAAACGCGGCTATGTTTTTGCGTTTTGAAAAAAAAACGCCGCGTTTGAAACGTTCAATTTGTGCTGTTCAGTACAAGCCTTACGATTTGACAAATAGAGGTTCGAATCTTTCTGTGCCATCTAATGAACAAATTCCCTCAGCTTTCATTATATTTTATTTTTTAAAAAATAAAATCTTTTTAAGGGACATTTTAATAAGTTTTTTATTAAAAATTAAATTCTTTTTATTATTATTTTTTAAATTACTACTCAAAAATAGATTTAAAAAAAAAAAAATTTAAAAGTTCTTGAATTTTCCTTCCTCTTTGGTTCTAAGCATAAATGAAGATTTTGGATCCTTCAACTAATTACTAACAAAAAAAAAATGTTATAACATAAGGCTTAAGAATAAGAAATTGAATTTCAATCGGCAACGTCTAGATTGAAATTTCTAATCCCGTTTTAAATTAAATGATATTTCTAATGAAAAAAATAAATAAATTATATAAGATGCGGATATTCCGAGTGCTGAAGAAATAAGAGAGATTCTTAAGACTCACAATGACTTTAGGGCTAATGTCAAGCCACCAGCACGTGATATGTTCGAATTGGTAAATCAAAAAAAATTTTTATATAGAGCGTTTTTATTAACATAGTGCCTTCCACTTTTTTTTCAAACACGTGGTGTTTATTTTTCAGAGACTAATTTGACGAGAGGAGCACACTGTGATTAGAAATCACTATTAAAAAAAATCTTTCATTCTCTTTCTTTCTTTCTTTCTTTCTTTCTTTCTTTCTTTCTTTCTTTCTTTCTTTCTTTCTTTCTACTAAAGAATAAAGTATATGTAACTAATCATACATAATATTATTCACACCGATATTAGAGATGGAATAATGAGGGAGCAGCCAAGGCAGACAGGATGACTAGACGTTGTAGTACATACCATGACTCGGATCAAGATAGAAAAATCCCTAGTATAAATATTACTATTATTTTTTAAAATATGTTATTATTCTGCGAATCGATTTAATATATAATGATAACACGCTAAGGTTGTTAATGTTTGCAATTTGCAAAAATGTTAACTCAAATATTTTAATTCTCTTCTTGGCATTTTATAGACCCAAAATCAATTCATTTTTTTCCTGGAAAAAAAAAATTTTATTTTAAAAGAATATGATACAGCGGGCCAAAATTTAGCTTGGAATTCGGATAATGTGGCTTGGAAAGATCCCATTGAAAGATGGTACAATGAAACCAAGGACTTTTCTTATGGAGGAAACAATGCAGGAAGAAATGTTTTACATTTTACACAAGTAAAAAAAACAACTTAATTAATGGTCATTTCGTTACTTCTTAATTCTTAAGCGACATAAAGATATTCTTAGTCAGCAATTTACAGAAATAATATTCTTCCTTAATTTTTTAGAAATTCATTAAATTAATCAGGTTAATGATATGTGTTCGTTCATCTATTAAAAGATCATAATAAGCTTTAAATATTTAATACATAATTTCGTTGATTATTTAAAATCTTTCATTCTTATCTATATTTTGATAGTAAAAATAATGTTTATAATATCTTTCCAACAGTGGCTATTTACAATTTTTTATAAAAATTAATGTTGGAATTAACTTTAAAATAAAATCTCCTTTTTTTTAAATATTCACAACTGTAAAAGTTTTAAAGAATGGTAAATTTAAGGATTTTACAATTGAGACACATTATAATTTCTATACCGAAAATTTTATAAAATATTATAAATAGGTTACCAAATAGGTTTTTTTTTATAGCTTACTAAGGTAATAGCACAATCAGAAGATTCTCTTAAAATGTAATTGTTACTAAATTTAGATAGAACTATACAATTCTCTGCGCTCCACTCGACTTTTTTTTTTAAGATTTATGAGTTAGTAGATGATTTTGATCGTATAATTTCTCAATAAATATTTAAATAAATACTAGATTTTAAAATATGTCAATTTTTAGGGACATTAGAGCATTGTCAATTTTGGGCTATTATCTGTGATATTAATTATCATATTTTATAAATGGAATCACCCATAGTGCACTTTAGCTTAAATTTTATGAAAGGAATTAACGTTCATTGAAAAAAATTTCTCAATCCAAAATATTTGCCGTCATTTTTTTTTTGTTTAGCTAAGTAATTTATGAATAAATTAGAATTAAGTAAAGATTGAGGTTTATATAATGTATAGCATAGACCTAAGCCCTGATAGGGTTCTGTGGGTCTCTGTTATATAGTTCGATAATTGCTAGTAATTAAATTTTAGTTTAGTTTTCTCTAAACAAATTAAAATTGAAATGAAAGCATTTTGAACAAAAGAATGATTTTCAAAGTGCTTATTTTGCTTCTCACTTATTTGAATTTTATTAAATAAAATCTTCACAAGAAATTTTTGAATAAATTTCTTTTAAGGCTCTCAGCTGTAAAGTATTATGAATTTACAATCATCTCTCAATTATTTTTCACTTATATTGATCTAGAAATTTTTATGTCATATTTGAATCCCCAACTAAAATCTTTTTTTCCAATTACAGCAATATTAGCACTTCCTGTTCTATAGGAGACGGACGATATCGATCAGGTGAACGCTTTTAGTCATTTAGTACCATATTTCGAGGTATCTTTGGTGACTTTTAAAAACATCTGGTCTTTTCTTAGTAAACCAATAAATGGACGGAAAGGAAGACATTTTGTTTATATAAAATAATGTGGCTATGTCTCTGACAAAAAAAATCGACATTTAAAAGATAGAAAAAAAAGAAAAATGCGAAAATCATTTACATTGCATTAAACGGAAACAAAATATTTGTAAGAATTTATATTATTTTATTTTTGGAAATATAAACTTAGATAGTGTGGGCTGCCACTAAAGAAATTGGATGCGCTAAGACTAAATGTCCCGGAAAATACATTTACACTTGCAATTATTACCCGAAGTTAGCTATTTAGAATTCTAAGATTTTTTTGAAATATAGAATCAGTCAGGGGATCTGACTGGAAAGCCAAGGTGGCGCAGTGAGATGGGTTTATCAGGGGTCCCAAAAAACTTAAGCAGCAAAGCCTCCCAAAATATTTCAACATATTTTAAATTATAAAGAAAGTCTAACTACGATGGTATAGTATATTTATACTTATTATAGTAACTTGTATTAGTTTGGTATTGAATAAGTAGGAAAATAAAAGGTATACACAATTTAATTGTCACAAATGTAAAATGAGTTTTCTAGAGAAAATAAATATGTTTATGAATTAATAGCTAATAACTTTGTAATGTATAAGGTTATCATAACTAGCCATTAACAATTTCAGTCATTTAAAAATACAATTAACCTTTATAAAAATGTTAATAAAAAATACTGGGCCTTTTAATATATTTTTGGGGGGCTTTAAAAAGAGCCCAACACTACAAGATATTTTGATAAAAGTGGTATGCCCACCACTACAAGCTTAATAACTTCGAAGTGGTATCTTTATGGCCACAAAACTTGCATTTTTAAAGGTCTTCACTGGAGTTTCTTTACTAAAAAATGGCCAGTCGGCCATTGAAACCACTGATATTATTATACTAGCATTATCTGTAGGGCAATTTATTTACTGAAAATGCCTATAAAGGTGTTTACGTCTTTTTGTGGTCTCACATCGACAAAATTGCACAGATACTTTTTTTAAACAATTTTTTCCATAGTATTTGAATCTATTTGTTGATTCTGATTACCACATTGCTTTTACAACCTTAAATTGATTAAAAACATTGTACCTCTCTAATAATATAATCTTCAGGGGTAATTCGGATATTGGTCTGCCCTATCTCAGATCAGATAGACAAGCATGCGATGGTTGCTTAAAAGGTGGCGTGTGTTCAACGGGCGAATATCGCGGAAAATTGTTAAAAGAATGCGGTAAAAAAAAATAAAGATAGTATACCATTTATTATGTTAACAATTTTTTAAAAAATTTACTAGTCATTAAAACGTATAATTATAGATGAATTTTGCGTCAACTTCTATAACAATTGCGAGTATTTAGCTGCTAGTCCAGGTTATTGTATGGGTAGTAGTAAGGATAAATGTACCAGATCCTGCAAATGCAAAAACGGAGTTCCAAGTTCATATAAAATATATATTTATAAAAAAAATAAAAATAAACTAATAATTATTATACGATTATACAAATAATAAATAAATATAAAGGTCATAATCAGCCCAATAATAATGATAATAATGATAATGATAATAATGATAATGATAATAATGATAATAATAATAATAATGATAATTATGATAATAATAATAATGATAATAATAATAATGATAATAATAATAATGATAATAATAATAATGATAATAATAATAATGATAATAATAATAATGATAATAATAATAATGATAATAATAATAATGATAATAATAATAATGATAATAATAATAATAGACAATGCACTGATGCATGGGAAAAGATTCATTGCGATCGGGTTGTTAGAGAAGGTTTATGTCGTGGTGGTAATTATCACGGGGAATTTTGCAAAAAATCTTGTAATCAATGCTGATTAGAGAACTCCACGAATCTTTTACACTATTAATAAAGATTTTGCATTCCATTAATTTAAATAATGTATAAGGGGTCAAAAGGGAATATTGCTTAATAAAATTTATATATAAATCAATAATTTAATAGTAGTAATCTTTATATATTATATGTTTAGTCATTGGGATATAAAACGGGTTTTTTTTCGGGGAATATTTATAAAATACAAATTTGTAATCACTTACAAAAATGTCCAATTTTTTATAAAATTGACTCAAAATTTTTTTGCTTGAGGGTAGATGTTTTATATTTATTGAGTAACAATAAACGCTTCTTACCTTGTTAGATTTAAATACTCCTAATTTTAATAGGGATCCCGCTAGTAATATTGGATCCTTAAGAGATTTAAACCATCTGTTGTTAAATTTAATTTAAAATATAATTGTTAATCTGTATCATATAGATATACTTTATTATTAAATCTTAGTGATGATTTAAGTCGAATTCTTGATATAGTATTAAGAAAAGAAATTAAAACTCGATATACAAATATTTTTCTACGTGAAGAGATTGGCATTCACTAATGACTCCCTAGCTGAGCCATCCCATGATACGAATATTGAACTCCGCCAAAAAAACACTACAACCCAACCATTACTTCAATTAGAGATTCGCCAGGGCCGGGCTATATTTTTAAAAATAAATTCGGTTTCGGGGCTGGTGGGCCTAATATTTTTAAAAAATACCGGGCCGGTTCGGGTCGGGCTTGAATTTTTTTTACGATATCATTACATTTTGTCCAAGGCGCTAATATTTTTTTTTATTTTGTAAGAGTAAAATAATTATATATTTATATAAATTCGGGCCGGGTCGGGCCGGGCGGATAAATAATTTTTACTTCAGGTCGGGTTTTTCGGGGCAAATAAATTAAATTTGTTCGGGATCGGGCCGAACAATCTTATTTGAAAAAAATTTTGGACTGGACCGGGCTTGAAAAACTAGGCTCGATCAGATCACCAAGCCCAATATCCCCTCAACCTCACTCCATTGCCTCTCAGTTAACGTTGAAAGAAGTGTAGGCTATCCATTCCTTTCTTCGTAATTTCCACCCATGGTCTTGATGGTTACCTTTCCTATATTCTTTCAAGACATCACTCCCTCCTAATTATGCTCACAGTTTCTCATCCTTGCTAAAAATAACTCGCCTTTGCAATAAACATTTTAAAAGTTGAGGTACCCAGCTTCGTTACTCCAATCTTTTTTTGGTATTAGTCTAATGGTTCTTCAGAAGTTCACGGATCATATTCAGCTCATTGAATAAGATTCTACCTTTCGAAGCTTAGTTGCTCTTCGAGAATAAAACATAAAGTATCATGTCTTTTCAGCCATCTCCACCACCTATAATTGCACACTTCTCTGCTAAATGGAATCTGTATTTAGTATCTTGAAAGCTATTCCCCGGTTAATTTACAATTACAACTAAACCAAAATGAACTTACTCACGCCATTGGCATTTGTATAAACTGCTTAATAACCCAACCTTACACTTAATCTTATTGCAAGTTTTACTGTTGAGATAAATACAAGACATAGTCCTCATCGTTGTTTTTGTAAAAGTCAAATTGTTAGATATAATTTAAATTCGATCATGAGCTTTGAGATCATCTCAGATTCCATTAATTCTGGAACCTCTAGGTCTTTTAAAATAATGGGAAATGTTCAGATGGGGTCAAATTCCTTAGAAGAGAAGTCAACTTCTGGTCTGGGTTATTCGTGGATTAATTCAATGACGTCCTTTAATCAAACTCCAAACATCCTTAAGAAAAAGGAACAATTAATAGCAAAATATTCAGAGATTTTACAAGAAACATATGGTAGGCACTTTTAGGGGGGGGGGGAGGGTAGTAGGATAAATTTATTGGGGGATTATCTACTAAATTTTTAGATAAAATATAACAATATATATTGCTGTAAAAATTAATACTTTTATTATATATATCTATTATAATACAATGTTATTGTCGACCAAATACATAATGTTGCAAATAATCATAGACATCATTTTCCAAATAAAACTAAGGGTTAGACATTCTCATCAAATTCAAATTTATGGTCAAACAATATGCTATAATAATCCATTCTTTGTAAATGAAGAGGGGGTTTTTAATTGAATTCATGATTTAAAAAGGAATTCTTTTATGTTCACAATATTTTGATAGTTGGTAGTAAAATAATTTTAAGTTCTTCTTTTTTAAATTTATGAAAGGAGTACCCAGGTGTAATTAATAATGCGAAAATTTTTTAGAAGGGTAGGCATAGGTTTTTGAGAGGGATTTGCATCCTTGTAGAAATCCTGTCATGTAGACGCTGTCATGGACGATTAGTGAAGACTTCTTTTTGAGACAGACTAGCCAATGCAATTCACAAGGTCATTTAGATTAGCTTCATGTGTAGCACCTCATTTTTACAAGATGATTATTTTTAATATTAATATTTGTTTTGAAAATTATATATATATTATTTTTTTCTACTATAAATTCAATTTTAAATATTTTAATATTCTCTATATTTTCCTTTTTCAATTTATTTGATGATTTATGTCTAGTTTTAACAATATTATTTACCATTATTATTGAAACAAAAATTAGAATGTTATATAATTCTTTACAAATATATTATAAAAATTTTGCAATGATTAGCTATAAACCTATGAACAAATTAAAATATAATGATTCAAATGTTGTTATGTATTTTTACAAACATCGAATGTCAATCAAGTAATGTTTAAATGTAGATTCGTAGAGATTATATATTTAGTTTTATATAATATCTTTTAACAATATTATATGTTATACATTGTTGAACATGGGTTATTATTTTATTATAATGGTTATTATATAGCGCAAATTTTTGCATGTTACATTCATTTAATTAACATCATTTATATTAACTTAGCTTAATTTTTTCATATAATTGTTTAATAGATTTTTTGTATATATAAAGGATAAATTTATTATAGTTTGAAGTTAAAAATTTAGTTAAATTGTAGTTAAAATATTTGATATAAATAAAAATTTTTAGTTCTATCTCTCCTTACTCCCTGCCAACCTTGACATACATGTCTAACATCGGTAAAATGTCAATCATTTGAATTTGTGAGAAAGCAACACAAGACTTTCAAGATTTATTTGTCATGATTTTGATTTTTCTTTAATAATACAATAAAATATTTGTTATTGATTAATTTGTTAAAGGTGCGCGTGTATCTCTGGATCTGTCAATCATCGTCAAATATAATTTGATGACATAGCTATCGGTATCGAGCTGATTTTAAAAATATCATAAGCGGAATTGATTTGATCATTTTAGGGCACTAGCTGTATGTTGCAAACATATTGTCTTGGTCAAATTAAAAGAAGTTAGATTAAAAAAAAATTTTTTCATAATTATTAATTAAATTTAATTTTAAAAAAAATAAAAAAATACTAACTATATCTGAAAGAACGAAATAAAATTATAATAAATATATATAAACACTCATAATTGGAAAAAAATGGAAGGTGAGGAACGTTAGAATATATTTTTTTTTCTAATTAATAAAAAGAATTATGTATTAAAAAGTGTTAATTTTTAATACTTTGTCCGACTCTGAGATAACGAATAAAAAGGAGAGAATTTTATATAATTAATGGCCCTACTTTTAAACAGCTGATTTTGAGCTGATTTTTATGAAACGGATAACTCAGTATTTCACCCAGAAAAAATATTACGCGAGCCCTTAAGATCTTGTTCATAGGTGGCACTCAAAAGGTTGAACATATATATCAACCAAATCTTGAAGTTTAGATAATATTTTTATGGCTAAAATTTTTCAAACGAGCCGTTTAACAACACTAGGAAAGTTAAATAAATTTTTTTCTTTCACCAAGGCAGGGGGAGGTAGAAAAGAAATATTATATAGGTGATACGTTATATTAAGCACACTAGCCCTAAACGTCACATATGTACCAGAGATATATATACAAATGGGGAACGCTTGGTTCTCTCAATAAAACTCCATCAAACTGGGATCCCACTTTTTTTTGGGCAGGCCGTAGTTACCTGTGCGAGCTAGAGGCAAAGCCCCTTACTTAAACGCGCACGGGAAATAAGAGAAGAGGAAAAAAGCCAGTGCCCGATTTGTGCATTTGACCGGTCAAATACAATTCGGTCAATTGACCGATATTTGACCGGTCAAATATGGTCAAATATGGTCAAATTCAAATAAATGTTTTTTACACCAATATTAACTTAATTTTGCATTTATATAATATTATAATAAATCTATGTATAATAATAAATATCATAATATTTTTTAATTCATTCTATAGTCAATGTTTCACCCTCCGTGGAAGAGTCTTGTTCCGATTCATATTCAATATCATTATTTTCTTTAATATTTTTAATCAATCTTAAATTATGAAACACTCTTACTAATTTTCCTGCTGTAGAAGCCTTTAATCTATTTCTGTTTTTCGTGTGAATATTGCCCCAAACCGACCAATTTCTTTCAGAAGAAGAAGTCGAACTAGGAAATGTTAGTAAAATATTAGCGACTTCTCTTAATGGGCAAGGTGGGCAAAATGCATTCCACCAACTTGAGGCCGAAATTTGATTGTTTCTTATGGAAGTTACAACTTTCCACATATTATGGCTATTAAATATACCGCTTTTGCTTCTGAAATTTACTATATTACTCAAAATATTTTGATTATCACCACCTTGTAAAATACCCAATTCTTGTATTATATTACATGCTTCATCAAATTCAGTATTAGTAAGATGCTCCCCTTGATATTGGTCCAATAAATAAGCAGCATTGTGAGCACATGTATTTAGATCAGTTTTTCTCTTTTCAAACATAACCTTAATTATTTTTTCTTGAGATGGAGAAAATATAGAATCATGGCATGATTGTATTATGTGTTTTTCCAAATTAAGCATCTCGTTTTTTACTTGGGCCAAAGTACATTTATCCCCTTGCACTTTCAACAATGAGGTAGCTAAAGGTTGGAGTATAGCTAAAAATTTTAAATTTTTCGTCAAAAATTCTTCGTTTAATATATTATTGGTAATTTCTATGGGACAAATATCACAAACAGCTTCTTCAACAACTAATGCTTTTAGAGCTTTCTTGCATATTTGAATTTGCTCCATACATTTTATTGACGATGCCCATCTTGTTTGGCTAATTGTACTTAATGTAGATGGTATGCCATGAAGATTCTTATTACGGGAAAATACTGCAGCTGGTATGTGTTTATTCTTGAAAAATTTAACAATTTTTTTAATTATTGAAATATGGTCAGTGAAGGCGTTCAATCGTTCAAAATCGTGAAAGAATAACTGCAATGTATGCGCTGCACAACCATAATATTGTATATGATTATAAATAGATTCAAATTTTAGAATTCTCCAGGCTGCTTTCATGTTAGCGGCATTATCAGTAACTAAAGAATAAACTTTTACCGGATTCAATTCATGAATTACATTTTTAAATTCCTGGGCAATATAATCTGCCGTATGGCGATTTTCATCAGTATTTAGAAATTTGTAGAACACTGGAACAGGCGTCATCACCATAAAATTAATAATACTCTCGTTTCTAATGTTGCTCCAGCCATCTGATACAATTGATAAGTAAGGAGCTTTATCTATTATATCTGCAACTCTCACCTCCATATCACCTGACGCTTTGTCTAGAAGATATCCAGCCAGCTGCCTTCTCCTGGGTAATGTGTAAATAGGACGTATTTTTTTAAAAAATTCTTGGATGTAGGGATTTTCAGTGATGTGGAAAGGTAAATTGCTCGCATATACAGCCTTTGCAAACAATTGATCCAGCTCATTTTTTTCTTTGGGATTAATTCTATCTATGAAACCGGTTATACAAGATTGAGATTTATATTTAATCGCCTTGCTTGTAGATTGATTAGAAATAATGGAATCAAATTCTCCTGAGTCACAAGATATTGTTCATTTGATAATCATTCTCACTAATTTCACCCAATTCTTCATTAGAGTTAGACTTAGAAGTATTACAAATTACATTTGTGATATTTTTTGTAGAGGTTGATATTTTGGAATTTGAATAAAATTTTTCCTTAATTATAACAGGGCACATAGTACAGCTGCTTAATAAATGTTTGACCATTCTATCAACGTGGGTGATATAGGACATCTTGCAAAACTTGCACACCGCTTTAACTGATTTACCATCGCGTACTTCTTGAAAATGTTTCCAAACATGATGCTTTGGTTTGGCCATAATCCCTAATATATTAAAATTTAACAAAAAATGATTTTGATTATTGTAAAGTTAATCAATCCTAACTATTTTATAATTATCGACCAATTTTTCCAATAATTTCTTAATATTATAAATATAATATAATATAATATATATAACTTTTTACCAGAATTGAATAATATTCCGTAAATCTGACCAGAACAATTAAAATGAAAATTAATTTTAAAAACCAAATATAGCAAGTGTAAGTAAAACAAATGAGAATTAATATAATTTATACTCGGCTAAATATTAAATAAAATTTAAATTTATTAAAAAATAAGAATGAAAAAATTATATTATGATTATAATAAATCGGGCATTTTTATTTTTTTTAAGAAAAATGAATTGAAAAAAATAAAGAAGGCGAGAAACGGCAATGATTAGGCAAAAAAATAACTAAAAATATTACTATATTTAGAAAAATTACAAACAATAAAAAAATTCTTTTGTTTTTAACAATTCATGATACAAATAATTTTTTAAATAATTGTAACCTAATAAGATTGATAAACATGCTTTTAATGCATACTAGTTAATTATATCAAAATATTTATTCGCCATTAATATTTTAGAGTATTTGGCCGGTCAATTGACCGACATGCCAACCCTGGTTATATTAGCTATGTTAATTAAAACCTAAAAATAAACATGATTTAAATATAAATACCTGTAAAAATTAGTGTTGTCAAACGGCTCAACTCAATATTTTAGCCAGAAAAAGATTCCCAAAGACCTCAAGATTTGGACAGACAATGTATGTCTTGACCTTTGTTCCTTCTATGATGAACGAAATCTACAAGCTTGCGTACTATTTTTCTGGATGAAATATTGAGTTAGCCGTTTTTGGAAATAGGCTCAAAAACAGTAGTACAGATACAGTGTACTTATTCAACTTGGTTCTTCTATAAAGTTTCCTGGACCGGATATGAACAGCAGTAACCATCAAGATGATCAAGTTAAGACTTTTTCCTCTAAAAAAAATTATATTCAAAATTATCACAATTAAAAGTGTGAAAGAATGAATGCGAAATAATTTATAAATAAATTATCAAAAATCATCTGGGCTTTTTAATTTAATATTTTATGAGTTATTTAATATCCACGCTAAAATATAACTTTTAAGAAATATTTTCGAAATAAAAGCATATTTCGCGCGTTTAGGATGATTGACACTTAACCGATTCGTAAATTAAACGATTTCGATCGATAGTATTTGACCAAAAGGTAGATTTATTTTAAACAACTTAAATGCCCCAAAAGAGAATTTTCGTCATTAAAATTTAATAAATATATCTCCGTTAGTTGGCGTTATATGCTCTAAAAAAATGGTAATCGGCAAGAGCGTCGCTTGCCAACCGATCCGATGGTCGTGGGTTCGAATCCCAGCGATGGTCATGTTTTTTTTTCTTAATCGAACTTGGTGCTTCCGTACTTGGGGGGGGGGGGTGATGGAGGCCGGATTCGACCACGTGATTTCGTTATAATATCTTATTAAATTTTAATAAATTTTGGTCATTATTTAGCAAATTTGGTTGGCATTTAGAAAATTGCTATACGTTGACTTGGTAGTAAGCATCATTAAACTAAAAAAAAATTTACATTTATATTTTAAATAACGTTTCCGAAAAAAATTAATGATTGGCAAAAGCGATTTTTAATAGACGTTTAAATTAAATAATCATACAAAATTTTTTATAATTATTTTTTCATTAAAAATTAGACATAAGGATATTTATACATTAAAATTAACAGGGTAAAAATTTGTATTAAAAAAATTAATTTCATCTAAAAAACATTTAGATGCAAAAATTATACAATTTAGAAGAAGAAACGAACTAATATAATAAGATCTGTGGATGGGTATGCAGTTATATCTGCCTATTTCTAGGAATCTTTTCTGTCTGAGATAATAGTTACCCTTAGAGTCATCATAGATAGTAGTGAGTTTTTTTTCCTGAAGTTCTTAGGAAAAGTGATGAGTCATTACCATATTAACCTAATGTAGGAGTGCAATTTTTTAACGAAAATGTCAAAAAAAAGAAGCTTTAATGGATAAAAACCACTGGTATTTTGAGTAATATAATGAGCAGAATAGATGTATGAATTTAGATTTTAGAATATTTCAATCTTACAATATTTATTTCGACCTTGTTTGAATTGGGCTAATTGAAGTTGAATGCTTGAAAGAGCAATATATTCGGTATATATCAAAAGATACAACTATTTAGAAGTACCTAAATAAGGTCGTAATGTCGCCCATCCATCCTATCAAGATGAAAAAGGGAAATAGGAAAAGTTCTAAGGTATATGTCGGATTTCCAAGTACGCACGCAACGGGAGGGGTGATTCGAACATTTTTAACAGCACTCTTTAGAACTTAATACCTCTGAAAATAGATTGAACGGGGTTAGACCTTCTTTGTATACATAGGCAGGTTGGCACCCAAGCATTAAAGAATTCATTGTAAGATGAGCTCAAATTCCCAAAGAAATTCCAGATTATAAACTTTCCCCAGTATACGCTGATTATATGTGTTAGTGTCGATGTGTTATTTTTTCAGCATTAAATCATTATTTTGAGCCCATATTTTTAAAAAAAAATTATAAAATCCGATCCCACCGGAAATGTAATTCCAGCAATGCTTCAGAATACCTACTATCTCATGAATTGTAGACAATCGTTGCCGTTCCAACCTTTGAGTCTTTTATATAATTTATATATTTTAAAAAATATCTATGGGAAAACTAAATATAAATTATATTAAGTTAGTGGCAAAAATTGTTCGGAAATTCATAGGGGGTCAGGGGAGGCACTAGCCATTACAATCTCTGGGGGGGGGGGGGCTGGCTAAGCTAACATTATCCTTGCGCACATTTTCATGAAGGATATTTAAAAAAAAATCACAAAATAACTGAAATTTATTTTTAAAACCCTTTAAAATTAATTTCGATTCATTGTTTTAAATTTTAATTTATTTGTTTCCGGCATGTGATTTTTTCTTCTTAAGCATTCTATTCCTTACATTAGACCCTTAAATTCCTCGTTAAATAGTAAATCAGGATTCAAAGCTAAATCTGGAACAAACGAACCCCAAAATTTTTTTTGAAGAGTTTTCTTAACTGTTAACTTATAAATTTTTATAATAACTTCTGAAATTGGGGGGTTGAAAATGAGTTTCAAGCATTCATGCTAAAAAAAAAAATCATGATATTACAGATATTTGGAAAAATGTAAATTATCTGCATGAGATTTAGGATTCTCTGTATATTCTTCACATTTTCGACTTTGGGTATGTAATGTTAGTTAGTTAATTTGTATGTTTAAATTGCAATATAAAAATTGGAATAAATGAATCGGATAAAAATAATGAAGCCAAAACTGGAAATATTGGTATTGAAATTGTCACGTGAGATTAATTGTTTGTGGACATCCCTTTTATGTCATATTTCCGGAAAAATTAATCCATCAAATATAGTTTTTTTTCCCCATGATTTTAGAGAAAATTTTATTTTAAAGATACTTAATTTCTGTATAGAAAAAAAAAAGGAACACATTTCCAATAGGGGAAATTGAATACTCCCAAAACTTATCTTTAAGGTAGAGATACAAGGAATCCACATCAAAGGTACATGGTTCCTGTAATAAGAAAATATTCACATTAAAGGGTAAATATAGAGTCAAGTGATCCAAGTTTCATGAAGTGTCAATAATAAGACACAAAGGATTCAAAATGTAAATCATCGAAATGATTTATGTTCATGATAAAAAATTGACACTAAATTCAAATCTTACATTTTTTTATTCATTCATTTCAATTATATAATGGAAACAAATTTAGCATTGATCTTTGGGCTTAATCATATGCAGAAAATACTTGTAGGAAGAGAGTTTTCATCGTGTATATGGACCATTATTAATAAATTTATTTATAATTTAACGTGATGTGAGATGGCAAATTCTATTTTGACGGTTTTAATGGGAGAATTTTTAAAAAGCCTACAAATTATAAAGTTAAAAGAAAACAAGAGTTACATTTTTACATTACAAAAATGTAACGGTTACAAAAGCTCGTCGTTACACATGAAAAATTTTATCCAGGGTAAAATAGCATTTATTTAATTAAAAATAAGGATGGGTGTAAGAGTCTAGAAAATAATTATAAACTGTCAAGTTTTCCGAAATTATATTAAATTATATATTCACAAATTAAAAAAACTTGTATATATTTTAAGCATTAAAATTATTAAAAACCTTTTACAAGTGCTTAATAAATAATGTATACATAATAAATAAATCTAGGAAGTATTTAATTAGAATGTATATCGAATTCCCTGATTCGTAGTTTACACATGTTTTATATATCTACTAAATCATAAAATAAAAATCGCGTTTTCCAGTCTTGTAGGATAAGTCGAGCGAATATTCTGAACTATTTCGTAGCGATAAATGAAGGCGTGACGCCTACAGGGTTCTAATTGGTTTAAAATATATATATGAAAAATTAGTTTAGTTCTTTTAATCCATAAAAATGATATATTTTTTTTTTATATAGATATAGATTAAATGACAAGTTTTGTTAGAAGGGCTCGGCTAACTCAGCATTTAATCCAGAAAAAAAAATACTATAACGCAGGCCTGAAGATTTTGCTCAGAGAATGGTTACCAAAGTCTAGACATCTCATTACCAAAAATCTGGAGGCTTAAGCAAATTTTTTCTTTTCTAGCTTGTATATAGAGTTAGCCGTTTTTTTCAAAAGGCGGCTCAGAAACTAGACCTTTAACAACGCTATAAATGACCCTTAGTATTACCAACTTCTCTAAATGAGTGGGGGAAGTCTGACTCTATAAAACTTATTAACAAACACTTCCATAATTTATTAGGGCTATACTGTCCTTTTTTTTTGCTAAAATAAGGCTTATATAAAGTGAATTTATTTTATCCCCCTTATGAATGATTTAATAATGAAAATCAATATTGTCGAAATATATTAATGATAAATATATTAATACTTGATTTATTCTATCCATGTCTGGTCCGATATTCTGATATGATATAGGAAATAATTTTTAGAAATGCTTTATCGCTCTTAATATATATATATATACATACATATATATAAAATAAAAATTTTACCGTTCCTATCCTTGTGCCATATTGGCTGAAAAAGGTGACATTGCAGGTGTTTATTTTTCCACTGTTTTCGTCAAATGTGTGACAGGATTCGAAAGGTGGGCAATATAAATGTAAGGTTACCGTTGTGGACGTGCTGTCCTGATTGGACATCCTATGGACACCGATAGTATCTTTAAAAATTGAATGAACTTGTACTATTTTTATTTAACGAATCAATTTTTTTTTAAAAAAAAAAAGATTTTTGCGCTGAAAGTTCTCCTAGAAATAATGACAATTCTCATAATTGTATACGAGTAAAGGCAATGTCTATAATCAGACGCGGTACATTTAAGAATGATTGAATTCATGTTCAAATTGCTCTGAAAATTATGGGGGTACTTTTGCACATGCTAGAAATATATTTCTGGAAAAGGAGATAGTGGAAACAAATATCAGCACGGTTTTCTATTCTAGAATGTTCTCATATCCATCACTTTTTTTATAACTACGAGCCCAAAATTTGTCCAATATTTAAGAAATATTGACCATAATAAATCGAGGGTAAATGAAATAGAGAGGAAGAAGTGACTTAAATTTTAAACGTTGTTTTTATATATTTATTTATATATGGCAAAAAAAAATTAGTATCTATTTTTTAGGAAAAATACATTGGGGACGTTTTATCCTTTTTTGTGGGGCATGTTTGAGCCTCCCATTTTCTATACATTTGATTCGTTAAAAAATAATACAACAAATCTAGTAACAATGTCACTGTTGTTAATCCTATAGAAAATATTGTAAATTTGTCGTCAAAATTTTATTTATCTTGTTTTCTTAAATAACTCCCAATCATTTTGTAAGTATAATTTAGTGAATGTATGAAAGATGAGATCCGCCGACTTAATACCTCCACCAGGTCCTCAGGATTATTTAAGAAATTAATTATAGCATATCAAATTATCATAATCGATGTCTAAAAACATTTAAAATTTAAGTCTGGTCAACTTTTATATAAAAAAAATGTAAATTTCTAAAAAGTTTATTTTTGGTATGTCTAAATTTAGATTTTGCATTTATAATTTTTCGTAACCTACTTACTCACCATATTAAAATACATATTTGGCCTATATTTCGAATCTCAAGGATTATTAGTTTTTTAAATTATTTCGAGAAGAAATTTTCCTGTGCCCGTGGATAACACGAACCCCGGTCTCCCCTCACCAGGCACCACTCCCGCCCGCCATTTTAGATATTAGAACTCCTTTTCTAGGATATTTTAACGAATATAAGTTTGTGCTTTCCTAGTGTCCTAATTATTTAAAAATGATAACGAAATGAGCAAAATATAAACTAACCATTGATGTAAGAAACTTGATTTTTAACGTATACGTTGTGTCCGGTTTGGTACATCTTGGCTTCGTCGAAATCGTTTACCACGTGGTACAATTCTTCGCTCAAGCGTCCCTGCAGCACCTTAGGAATCAAAAATAATAGTTGAATTATCAAGAACTTCTACTCAACATTTAACTAGTTGTGTTGTTAAACGGATCGATTTGAGCCGATTTTTAAAAACCGTCAACTCGATATTTTAGCCGGAAAAATGTTGTCTAAGCCTCGAGGTTTCGTTAACAGATGTCCAATCCTTTGTTCCCTTCTACAAACAAAATCTTCAGGCTTGCCTTATATCATTCCAAATGAAATATTGAGTTAGCGGTTTTTGAATATCCCGGGTTTGAAAAAAAATATTCCGGAGATCGGACCGGATTTCTATTCCTTGATCAATTTTTGGGCGCGGCCTCTAGATCTTGTCATTTCGAAATAATTTTTAGCTTATTTTTGCCGAATGGTTTTCAAAGGGGTAATTTAAAATATGAAGCAATAAAATGAATATTAAATTCCGTTCCATTATACTGATTTTCCAATATTTTTCCAACCGATTTAAATGAACGTAATTATAGTTTTTTGGAATCCGACCCGGCCCCCGATTATTTAAATTCGTACCATTACTCGGCCCGTTCTAGGCCGGGCTTGCGGATGATTGATCAACCTACATAAAGCCGTTATATCTTCCTACTAAAATTTTGAAGTCGAGTTTCTCCATTAAGTATAGGAGGCTGTCAAATACTCAGGGCAAACGTCAATATAACGTATCATTCTAATAATCGCTTACTTACCGTTACCGAACATCCTACAAGCGAAAAGTTGAATACTCTTCTTAACCCCCTCAACAAGAATATTTAGGTTCACGACAATTTTTTTTTACCTTATTAGACCTCAATTTTGATGTGATAACAAGTGATCTACATCGGGCCTAATTCTCCAAGCCCGACCCGGCCCGGCAGAAATTTTTTTATAAAGTTTTACTCGGCCCGGCCCGAACCCGAAGTTATTGATTTTTTTAAATTTTGCCGGTCCGGCCTGGCCCGAGTTTGTTTAAAATAAACGATATCCGTTATTTTTGGCGTCTACTTTCTATAAAGAAAATCACATATCTTTATTTTACATAAAAAAAATTCAACACAAAATTGATTAGTTTAAGATATATTTTAAAAAAATATTCTAAGGCCCCACCCGACCCAGACCGAAGTCCGTTTTGGCCAGGCCTTCTTTCGCAGATCTTTAATGAAAACCTGATTTAAAAAAAATGTAGCGCGCTAAAGCTATATCGTTACTTTAACAGCACTGTATTTTAGGCTTTTTAAAAAAAAAATATGCTAATTTTAGGGCTCGATCTATGAAAATATTTGGCGCTAATTCCCCTGTTCGGTCTTTCGGTCCGCGCCGACTTTTAATTTATACAATATGACAGAAATAAGAAAATATTTTTTATTTTTTGGTGGTTTTCGAAAAAAAATAAAATTTCAAAATGCGTACAAATTATTTTTGAGCGAACGTTATACCATCATTTACAACTAAACAAGTTTGGTTATAAAAACTCTGAAGCCGATTCTTAAAAACGGCTAAACTCATTTTATTCAGCATATAGGGGTTGGTGACAAAACACATTGTCCCCAATTCCAATAACCAAGGTAAGCAAGGTGGAAAAGTGCTTCAAAATGATATAGGGGTATATCATATGAGAGGTGTATCACCCCTCACCGTAATAATAAGAGGGGTGACATAATATATATACCTGTCTCATAGATGGCACAAAGGTTTGGACATCTATCACGCAAATTTCGAAGCTATTATACTTAGCCGTTTTCAAAAAAATTGGCTCAAATTGAGCAGTTCAACAACACTAAGCCAAACCATGCCGATATATAAATATTATATCAAAATAGATATTAAATTTTAAAAATATTTTATCTCAATTTTAAAATCAAATTAAAATGCTTACAAAACAACTTATAAAAAATTTTTTAAAAAAATACACATATTTCACTCTAAGCAATAAAATTCGGCTTTTTTTTTACAAAAACCAAGCCAGAGAATTTTTATATACACGCCAAAATATTCAAATAGAAATTTTTTGGACATAATTATGGTTCCCATGGAACTCAATTAGAAAATTGTATTTTTTTTACAATCTTATATTTGAAAATATACCAAATTAAATATTATAATTGTTTATGTTGAAAATATTAAGATTACGTGATTGGTAAGTATGCCAATTGATAATTTGTTTTTTAAAAACAAAATTTTTTATAGCATAAAATTAGTTAATTAAGAGTTGTTAAAAGATACCTTTTAAATGGATCTAGATACAGATACCAGGTTTTTATATCTAGAGGATCTTGATACATACAGGATCTAGATACTTGTATCAAGATCCTTCAACAACTCTGTAATAATTATACTTAATTTTGAATTTATTAAAAAAATACATATAAAAATACATATAGGATAGGTAATTTCATTTCCTTTTTATAACATTAAACCATGGAAAATGAATGCACAAATTGATTGATTCAAATGTATTTTTTAAAGTTAAATTGTATTATGAACATGATTAGCTTTAGGGAGCTGTATTGATTATTCCACATTTAGTCATTTAAATATTTGATTTGAGTCAAAATCATTTATTTTATACCACAAAACAATGCCTCCATCTTAAGTAGTGTTGTTAAAGGGCTAACTCAATTATGCAAGCTTGAAGATTTTGTTTGCAGAAGGAAAAAAAAAGTTTAAACATTATATTACCGAAATCTCGCGGCTTAGGCACTATTTTTTCTGGCTAAAATATTGAGTTTAGAGTCGGCGCCAGACAAATTGCTTAAAATGTTTCTATAGAAGGCCTGAAAAGTTTAGGATCTAGGCACTTCTAAGTCTCTTTCCTTTATAAGAAAAAAAATAATATATATATTAGGGGGTGGTTGGGGGGGGGGGCAAAACAAAGGTGAATCGATCAAAAGTTTCCACGCATGCGCCGATCTTTAAACTCAAATAAAAAAAATATTTTACCTTAACAAAGCAATGAGAATTTGAATGGTCATGGATACTGCTAGACATGTTTGGTCCCCAGCATAAAAGCATTAAATTGTATTTGCCATTGCCTTTGTCGATCAAATTTCGCGTGTATCTAATTTATAAAAATTTAATGAGAAATGAAATTCGTATCCCCTTATTGGCTCTTTTGTTTGTGAGTCGTCATAGTATTTTGTCTGCGCTTCTGCGCGAATCTAAAAGTAGTGACGTCACTATCACTAGGAGGGGTGGGGCTATTTGGAGCTCGAGGGTAGTCAAAATTTTAAGATAACGCCCTCTATTTGTTTACAAATTATTTAGAGTTCGAGCACTCCATCGAGTCCCGACATCCCGAAAAGTCTATCCTCCTCTTCCTTTCTTCCTCACTTCCTTCCGTCCATTTCCTCTAAAATTAATTTCTATTTTTAAAGGAATACTTTCAAGGGCTTATATTTTTACGAACTTTGTCCTAATTTTTTGGTTTTATTTTATTTTTGAAAATGTGTGTTTACTAGACTAAACTATACATTCCTGCCAATATTTATAATAATTTTTATTTTTGGCGAGGAATAAAAAGTTTAAAAAAAATAATAAGACAGTTGAAAAGTTGAAGTCAGCAAATATTTACAAATATTTTTTTTTTTTACCTTTTTTCATATGTGCTTTAGTAAAATTGGCATAAAAACGTGTTTTTTAAGTATATATATAAATGTTCGTCAAAAAAGAAAATGTCAACATGAAGCTGTTTCGATTCTTGGCAAAGGGAATATAATTTGGAAAAAGACATCTATCATGCAAAGTCCACTTATTTAAATAATCAAATCTTGTGGTAGCTTTTTGAATAAATCAATCATTTTCGTGATGGGTGACCAATTCAGTTATGACAGAAATTAACCCCCCACACAACCCCCCAAAAAATGGTAGCGGCTTCAAATTTTAATGGCCTCAAGGAAAACCGAAAAAAAAAGAAATTAAACTGGTTGTCTTAAGGCCGGCTCAAGTTTTGCCTGAATTTTTAAGCTTTGATCAACTGCTCAAAATATTTCCAATCAATTTTCTTCCAAAAAAATTTTTAATTGGCATTGTTAATGATTTTACGATTAAAAAGTGGTGAATGTAATTACATTTATCATCATAACATAAGGGGAAAAAAAACGAATTTCGAAGAAATCACATGCTCATGATAAGGTAATTTACAATAATAATAAAAAAAAATTCACTTTTAATTACTTGGTCAATTAATTTATTTAAAAAAAATTAAAATGTTCAACCTCTCATTCACATTAGGACTATAAAGAAGAGAAGACAGATAAATCATCCATTTTAATTTTCTAGTTTGAATATTGTAATTAGGGGATTAAGGAACCATGAAGATCTCCACTAAGCATACCATTGCGAATATTTCATCGTGTCCATATGGAGTTTATATAATATGATATAGATTATGATTTAAACCTGTAAGGATCGAAGTAGGCGTAAGGTCCCCATTCATTCTCGTTGGATTCGTAATTCTCCATGACTTTCTTCAGGACATCAATGTCAATCGTGTCCCGTTCGAATAATTTTCGGATATCGGCCTGCATTTCGCTCCAGCTGCTAGGACCGGTTAATGTCGAAATAGTCATTCTCGAAATTCTCTCCGATACGAATCTTGTTTTTTTTTAAATATATTATATTTTTATTATCGCGGATTTTTATCGCTCGTTAGCTCGCTGAGGAAGACGAGAATTCCAGTGAACCGGAAAAAAGTTTGACAATTAATTTTTTTTTTTTTTTGAAAAATTTTATATTTATAAATTTATGTGGTATATTGACAATGACAGGGGGGAAAAAATAATAAATTTTAATATTAATAATAAATAAATAATTTAAAATAATTTAAAATAATTTTATTTTTTTTGTGTTTAAACTTGATTTTTTACTTACGTTTAGCCTAGCCTAGGCTAGCGTATTTATCTATTATTTTTTTATAATTTATTTTGTTTATATTTATATCTTGAAAATTTAATGATATATAGTATATATTTTTTTTAAATATTATTTAAATATATATATATATGTTACAACACTTAATTTATTTTATTTTTTTATATAAAAGTTTGATTATTATACGATCAATCAGTTTTTAATAATTGAAATTATAACTGCTTTCTTATATAGCTCAATGAAAATTAGCGAAGATATTTTTGAGGATTTGAATGCTTATTAGATAACATTTAATTTTATAAAATTTTTAGCCACAAAATTCGTATTCAAACTAAGTTTTGGAAGGATAAAAACTGGGTATTTTAAAACTGATCCTACCTAGAAATCATCAGAATCCTAAAAAATCTTCATTTCCAGAGACCCCCGAAGCAAGGCTTTTGTTCCATAGAACCTTTGAAAATCAAAAAATGTTTTGGTCCATTTTTTGTTCTCCCATTACTTTCCAGATTTCCCCCAGAAATTTCTGAAATCACCTGGAACACATTCTGGATAATTCTCAAATGCCCCCCCCCCTCTATCTAAAATATGAGCATTTTTGTTCTTCGTTCCATCTCTCTATACCAATTTCCGGTTTAGTCTTGGTTTTGTTATTCTTAGACCCCGACTCAAATAAAAATATTATAACTGAAAATGGAAAGCACGAGAAGACAAATATAAGTTTAAATGATCCTTTATGCTATAAATCAGGCCCCGATATCTTTTTTTTAAAAAAAATCATGTTATATCACGTGCCAAACTTTCGTAACAGTCATGTGATTGATAAGTGGATTTTTTATTTTTCTCAAGATTCGTAGGGTCACCTTCCCATTGGCCAATTTTTAATACATTCACTTTTTATCATAAATATATAGCACTAGTTTTACCCTAAAACATTCGCACCGAAGTAGATCGCAGTCACGTGTTTAAATTTATATTTATCAAGTCATACTTAAATTCCTTATACAAACTATATATTTAAAAAAATCATAATTCTTTCTTTTCTTTTTTCTTTCTTTCTTTCTTTTATATAAAAAAGACGTGATTTCAACTTTCCCATTTATTTTTGAAATAATAAGTTTTATGTTTTATTTTATTACTTCATGACCAAAGATATAGTAGAATAAGCTAGCCTCATCCCGTTCTGAAAAGGTCTTCTTTAGACTCCTTAATGACTCTTTAAAATTTTGTCACTTTTCTTCACAACGAATATGATATCAAAAAATAAATAAGTCTTTTTTAAAAAAAAAATCATCATAATTATCAATTTTTCTAAAATCGCGTTTAGAAAACGCAACCAAGTTTAATCGCGTAATCGTAATCACTTACGCGTTTTTTTTGCTACTTTTGGGTGACGCGTGTTCTATAACATCATTATCATCTCAGCGTTCTTATTTAGCTTATTAGATATTATTATCTCTTTATTCGTCACATTTTTTTTTAATTTTTTTGAAATTCTTTAAAATTTTATATATTTTTTATCTCTCTTTATAAAATAAAAATATCTTTTTTTTTAACCTTGAATTATTTTTTTATTTTTATTTCTTTTTTAAATTTATTTTATTTTTGAAACAATTTATTTTTTAAGGTTAATTAGCAATTTTAAATTCCAAGAAACACTTACAATATTTGGATGCCACTAAAAAAAAATCACACCCTCAAAAAAATTGTATCACGTGAGATATTAATTTGTCATTCGATTCGAATCAGGTGATTTTCTACGTGATAAGAGCTTTTAATAAAATATTTATACGAAAAACCTGCGACAAAGAACATTTATTTAATAAATTCGAATATTTTATGATTTATAAATGGGAGAAAGAACCATAGGAAATATTAATTTTATATAAAGATAATAAATAAACAACAAAAATGTTTTTCCCCGAAGATTTATGCTAACCCTTTTGATCTTTGGGGCTGGTTTGGTGGAATTGGCAGGGTGGGGGGGGGGGAGTCAAGGTCATTTTAAAAATTTTAGCGTATTTAGTTCGTATTACGGTTTAGAATCTGAGCTAAGGGGTACTCTGAAGCAACTTATACAAACAGTTACTTTTTCTAAGCTTTTTCGGTCGTGTCCCTGCTTGCAACTTACTTTTGATTAGGCTAAACAGTTTTTTTGAACGATTAGTTTGTTTTGATTCTTTGGTTGTCGTTATTATTTTGCGTTTTTTTCGCTCTTAATTTTTTAGACTTGTTTAACCCGAAGCAATATGGCGCCGGCTCTAAACAGCCAGCTGTTTTGTACTGAGTCGAATCTAGGAGCACATCCTTCAGTCAATTAAACAATTTCGATGTCAATCAAACACAATCTAAAATATACACAATTACGATTTTTTTTTTCAATTTATCGCAAATTAAAAATATTTGAAAAAAAAAAACTTATATTTTTTATTTTTTTAAAAAATCATTTTAAATTTTTTTTACAAAATATTCAATAACAAATTATTTTAATTTATTTTTTTAAAAAATAAAAAATTAGGTATAATAAAATAAAATAATCTATAATAAATTCCAATTTAAGTTTCATCATTTTTTCACAAATTTATCATAGGATCAATAGGTTAAATAAATCAAGGTAACGAATGAACGATTAATTAATGTGACAAAAAAAAAATTTAATTAATTAAAACTTTTTCAAATATCGAAAAAAAGTTTTAAATTAAAATATTACCTTAATTTCTTTTAAATAAAGACCTTTTGTTTCCTTCCTAATGAGCAAAAATCTTCAGGGCTGAGTTGATATTTTTCCGGATGTGAAATCTTGAGTCAGCTGTTTTTTAAGAGCCATTTAACAAAATAAAAACACAGAATATGGTATAAATAGAGAATACTTATAAGAAATAATTAAAATAAATATACAAGTCAAATGTTGTTTACCCGTTAAAGAATAAAAAAGGAATTTGTTTTTATGCTTTTATGTTAAATATACTCAGATCTTAGATGCAATTTTTCTAGACAAGTTTCCAAAGGATTGATCACGTTGAGGAAGAGATTAACCGGGAAAAAAAAGATTAAATGTGACAGGAGAAAGTTCAGATAAAGCTGTTCTATTACTTTCGACAAAATGGAGTGAGGAGGGGGGGGGGGGGGAGGGAATAATTGGTGGAGGAAGAACTCTCGAAGAATTGGGGAGGTACCTGAATGATGGAAAATTTTAGTGGAAATGGTGATGGCATTTTACAGGATAGCGCGGAGAAAGATAATTTGCATGGTTTAGAAGAAAAAAAGTTTCAGACCATTTATAAAAGAATGATAGCAGAACCTGGCTATGATCCTATGAGAATACGGGGAATTTTGGTTTATAAGTGAATCCTAAAAAAATCCTTCAAAAGAAATACTTTTTGGAAAACCTTCCCATTTTCTACGCAACAATTAGATTACATATGACATAATGTAATCTATCTAAAACAAAATCGTATAACATGTTTACGGAGAAAAAGGGGGGAGAATGAGATATAGTAAATTTATGAATATATATTATGCCCCGCCATTTTTCTAATTATTTTATATTAATTTAGTTTAAGGCCTGGTCCACTTTAACGCTACATTTGAAGGCTGTTTAAATGAAGCGTTTGAAATGTAAGAAAAGAAAAGAAAAGAAAAGAAAAGAAAAGAAAAAGAAAAGAAAAGAAAAGAAAAGAAAAGAAAAGAAAAGAAAGAAAGAAAAGAAAGCTTAAAATTATAGAATAATTTTTAAAATGTTTTGTCAATAATGTAGGTATAAATGTCAATAAAAATAAAGGAAGGAAATTTTTAAAACAATGAAAAAGTAATACTGTATTTTAATATTTTTTCAAAGGTGGATTAAAAAATTATTTTTTTTTGTTATATTATAATGACAATTTTATTTTCCTTTTTTTTTTTACAAAACCTGAAGCGAAATTATGGTCAAAAAATGTTTATAAAAAGTTTGATAAACAAGGGTAATAATAATTAAAATTAAGTTTGTAAATTTATGATACTACATAGCTGTAAAACTAGTGTTGTTCAAAAACCGGACGAATCGATTTTAAAACACGGCCCGAACTTTTAAATAAAATCCGGATCGAGTCGTGTCGGGCCTTGGAAATTTTTTTTTTAAATATATTTAAATTTATCAATTTCATATCTAATTTTTTTATGTAAAATCAAAATATTTGATATTATTTATTGAACTTATTATACGCCATATAACACATGCGTCTTTTATTTTGAGTAATTATAAAAATTAATTTATATATTTAAATGAGTTCGGGCCAGGCCGGGCCGTTAAATTTTCTTTAAAAAAAATTTCGAGTTCGGGCCGGGCTGGGCTTGAAAAATAAGACCCGATGCAGAGTAAACCAAAATAACAATATACGAGTCTAAAGATTTTGCCCATAGCTGGCTTAAATGCTTGGACATCTATTTGCCAAATATCGAAGCTTAACCATTATTACAGCTAAGACCCTAACCTAACCGGTTTGAAAAAATTAGCTTGTTAGCTGCTATTTTTAAAGTTTACCCTGCCCTCTTACACGATATTGTGAAATTAGAAATTTTTCAGAAATGTTTTCAGCCATTCTCACAGTCTCGATAAAATCAATGTTTTTAAGGGTATTTAAAATGCTATGTTTTTTTTTTAATTATGGAGAATGATTTATATTATAAACAAAAAAGGTTAAAAATAGGCATTTTTCGTTTTTGTTATTCCGTCAAATACCTACACTTTAAAAGTCGTAAAAAAAAAAATCCCTAACCCTCTTTACTCCATCTAAACAGTCGGCAGAATGGCAAAAATATTCTCTCTTACCAATCCAATTAATTCCCACCCCTCAGCCACATGTTTAACTAGGAGAATAATGTTGGAGACAATATCTAGACCTATTATCTATCAGCGAAGAGCTGGGAATAGGCAGGAAACTTTGATGATGGTGTGATATTGTATAGTAACATCTACCCTTTTTCTTACGCTTCAAAATATGCAGATCGATAGCCAAAGCTAGAACCCCTATTCTCGTTTTTCACGGTTAAGACTCCCCAGGCATTATGGAATGGACTCAGTAATAGAGCCAGATTCCTGAGATCTACAAATACTCCATTCAGACTTCAGCCCTCCGCACTCAGCCCTGATAATCTAACCCCAGGTGTGATGGCATTTGGGTTTACTAAAATTTCGAAAAAATGGGTGGGTTTAGAAGGAATGCTTAGCCCGTATTCTCTCTTTTCCGTCGATGGTTGCAGTATATTATAATTATAGTAAATCTCAATCCTTCTAACAATCATATTTATTATTTATTTTTTAATTTAATGTTTTTTCTTTTCTCATTTTACTTGATAATCTATGTATCGTGACAAATTTTCATATTGTATCTTAAATAAGTAACTTAATTAAATTGATGGAAGGTCAACTGGAGAATGTCGAAGAAGATACAAATGGCCCAAGGAAAAGTAAGAAGAAAAAAAAGAGTAAAAAGGGCGGAAAAAAGGACAGTTGCTTAAAGAACGAATCCGATGGTAGTGCAAGGAAAGATGGTATCGATGACAGTACGATAGTGGCACCCATACCGGCTATGTTTGTCCCACCGATTGTTGCGGATATCTACGAACAAAATATGTTACTGGAAAAAAAATCGAGTCGCGACAAAATCCCGTTGATATATCCCAACATAGACGCGATCAAAATAGATAACCCGGTGATTAGGGTGTCCGGAGAAAATATGCCTATTTTCGAAATCGAATCCCCGAAATCAGATGGTGAGCCAGTTATAACAGCTGACCATAAAAGCTTTCTTTCTTTCTTCTTTCTTTCTTTCTATTTTTATTTATTTTCGGAGAGGGGGTGTCTCAATGTCATTCAAACTTAGACTCCCGATTCATTTATTAAAATAACGGGCAAACATCGAAGCCAGCTGTTAATCAATGGCTCCCATTAAGGGGAATTTTGTCTAAATGCCTTCCACACATTTCGTCTAAATGTGATTGGCCAACTTCATTGGGTTCACTTCAAATATCTAGCTCGGTTTTTTTTATCTTACTGTCCTCACTGTAACTATAGTATTAGGATATATCTCCAACCCCTTTATGGGTTATATAAAGCGATAAGAGACGGTTAATAATTCTTAGATGTTCTAAGCTATGCATCTATAGTCAATACATTTTTAATGAACGATCGTCCTAATCATTGGTATTAAAGTCATTAGGGAGAGAGGGGTTACATAATTTTAAATAAATTTTATGTTTTGGCGGCCAACGAAACAGAAGCAGCTGGAAAACCGCGAATCTTGAAAGGGCGTTATCAACCTTTGGACGATGACGATGTCACTTTAATGATGATCGAATCCAAGTACAATGTTGTGATTTGATACCTATAAAATTAGGATTAACTTATTAGCAATTTCCCATTTAGTAATTATCATTTTTCACAAGAATGATACAATGAGACAAGTTTTTGGTAAATGAGAACAATATTCCCTCGACCAAATATTGCAGATAGAAAATTCCTGAAATTCCTGTTTCTCAACCTCGTAGGATTTTCCATCCTAATCTTATCATACTCTTGTATTTTTTTTCCCCACTTGAATTTTTTCTCGGCTTTTTTACATTTTAACAGAAAGCTTTCACGTAATATTATTGTTATGTCCAAAACAAATTTTTGAACACTAATTTAAATAATCCCCTTATATTCTTTTTTCCGCTATAACTAAAGTACACGGGTCCCTACGAAATTAGCGGGTGGTTAGTTCTATGTGATCTATGAATATAAACAAATTTTAAACTGAACATTTATTTCAAAACGGGACACTTGAATTTGTTCGAATTGATATATCGCGCTTAGGAGGTTATAATGAAAACTAAGAATATTTTTAATATGGTATATACAAACAAAAGAAAGAATTATTATTTTTTTTTAAATGACAGCTATGTCTCAGATGGGGTTGACAGGTTTAAAGAGTTAAGGGTTAGATAGAGCAATATAATATTAAAAGAAAAATTAGTCTGATATAAAAAATTTGATCGTTGTTTATAGTGCACAAAATTGAGCGTTTACGTTTAGCCGTGATTTTTTTAATAAAAAAAAATCGTCGATTTAAAATTTTAAATAAGTTTTCTAAAAAAAAGGATTTGTCTTTAAAAATTATATTATCGTCTGCGTTTTTATTTCTTTAATTTTGTAAATATTCCTTTCTTGGGATTATAAGTAAGTTATTTTATATCACATCTTTATATTAATATTAAAAGCGAAGAAATAAACAAAAAGTATTGAAATAGCAAACCTATTTCCGGTTTTTTAAAATGGTTGCTAACGCCAAACGGGAAAGGCCATTTAAAATGCATTATTTGTGCTTGCAAAGCAATGTTTGAAACGCTCAATTTGTGAGCGCTATTAGGCAGTATATCTATAAATGACACCCTTTTTCACAGATTTCTGAAATGTCTAAAAGTATTCGAATCCACGAAACAAATAAATTTCATTCGTGAATCTTAATTTATTTTTCTTTTTAAAAACAAAAAATTTTTTAATTTTTAAAATATAAAATTTAACTGCGTCTTAAAAAACTTTACAAATAATGCAGATTAAAAATTATTTAAAATAATCAAGGATTTTTATTTATTTTCATAAAAATTCTTATATAAACTACCGAGAGAAATGGAAGCGTTGTGGAGAGATTGAGAAGCAACATATGATTTTTCTTTTTCAATTTTTTTAAAATAAATTTTCTTCTTTATGAACTTATGAACTAATGAACTAACTCGTTATCAATAAAAATTAATATATTAAATTACGAACGAGAAAAAAAAGGTTTAATTAAAATTAATTATATTATTTTATGGTGCAACACAAATTTATGTTTAAAACGAATCCTGTCACATTTTATAGAATATTGATGGACAGACAGAACAGTCGTCAAGGGGGATCTTAAAATATTACCCGCAATTTTTCTTTAGCCTCCCAAAAGCGATAAAAAAAAAATATACAAATTTTAAATTTTTTTTTGGCATTGACATCTTAAATCCGCAAATCCCGGCCGGAATTTAAAGGTGGGCAGGACATAGAAAAAGTCGTGATGGGCATCCCCTAAATCTTTGATTTTAAATGTGATTAATTTTAAAAGGCTAAACTTAAATCTATAAATAAAAATTTTAAAAATGTATTCCCTATTTTATAGATAATTATAGTTCATAAGTGGTTCAGTAAATTTTAATGGATCTACCCCGATAAGAAAGAAAGAAAAAATAAAAATCCAATATTTTTTATTTTTATTAACACTTTTAAAAAATAAATTACAAAATGCTTATTTTCTTTGCATTATTTTAAGAGCTGGTCTGTCTTAACCAAAATGCTAAATCTATATAAATGTTAAAGTAAATTCATGAAAAAATAAATCAAGCAAATTATATGTCATGATCCAACTAAAAACATGTATAGCATAATGCAGATTGCTGAAATCGGTTATTTATAGAAGAAATAGATAGCCACAGAGGTTAGATGTAAGAATAAGAACATTAATTGACATTTGGGAATATTGAAAATATGATGGCCGGAAAATGAGTACAGAAAAAAATTTAACGGGCCGGGTCTGAGTTTTCGTAAAATTTTAACGGGAGCTGAAAGAGTGAAAAAAATTCATCGAGCTCACCTGAATGATCGGGTCGGTCACACGTGCGGGCCGGAATTCGTAGATATCTGATTCACATATAAGCCAATTGTGATTTAAAAAAATTTAATCGCAAATTCGTTATTGACTGGTAATTAGCCTTCCTTCAGATAACTATTACTTTGGTACAACTAGTTACCCAAGATGACCTAGCTTTTAGGTAAAATTAACTCAAACTAATTTAATTCAAGGTATTTAACTCATTATTTTTTAAGAATTTGCAAGTTATACCTAAAATTGCCGATTTTTGTTTGAAAAAATATGACAATTCAGAAATCCTTTATTATTTTTTTTTAAATAATGTATAACCGAAAGTTATTTTAACACTACTAAAAAATATATATTATATTTAAAACTTCTTCACTCACTATTATTATATAATATAGCAAGTTCACGCTTTCTCCCAAAGAATCAGGTCTTAGGGTAAGCCCATCGAAATTCGCTTTAAAGCCAAAACCGTCACAAGGTATAACTTGGTTTGATTTTATTTTTAGAGATACATATGTTTTATAACAAACGTGGTAGAATGAGGCATGAATCAATTAAGGTCAGTAAAAGCATTCTAAGTTTCCAATTCACGAATCCCATTATAAAAATAACTTACATTTTCTCCCCTGGTTCATCAAAAAGTTTTATCAAACAGCACTGTTTGAAAGTCAGCATATAATAGTCCTGTCAGAGGTATCCATTTTAAAATCGAATATTTTTAGTTTGTGGGGAGGGAGGCACCTACATTTGTGGTGGATCCAGGAGGATTTGTGATAAAACTGATGCTACTACAGATATTTTATTTAAAAAATGCATTTTACATTTGAAAATATTATACTTTAGGTGTTCTGACTAATGGCGAACCGATACAAAACCAACTAAATCATAAAGTAACGAATTTTTTTTTTCATTTAAATATATATTTATCAAGGAACGAACTAAATATATATAACACTTTACGAATAATCAATAATTGATATATTATAAATTTTTCTTATTCAAATTCCAAGTATTTTAGAATCAATACTTTATCTAAAAAAGTTTATCTTTTTTATGTATGTATACAATTGTTTAAACTAGAGATGCTCATTGTATCGTATCGATACTTTTAATTTTAACCGATACAAAAAATAATTAAACTTTGCATATAGAAATCGTCTACAGAGTATTATGGTGTTCTATATCCATTTTTAAAAAATTGTTCAGGAAGAGCATTTAAATAAAAGTATTACTTGTATTTTAAATAGATTACAATATAATATAATTGCAAACAGGTGACCCGGAAAAAAAGATATTTTTGCGGGTCCTGTTTCCTTCCAATAAAAAAAAATCTGTTCCTCCCGTTCTAAGTTTCGGCACAAAAATATCTATTTAATTCTACTACATTATCATATACCATGAAATAGAAAGGAGTTGTTTGTAAAGTTGCATTACGTTACACGAGAGTGCGATTAATACATCAAAAATGAATATCGAAAAAATAAGAATTGACCAGTAAATAAAAAAAACCAGTCAATATGTAAAATTTTAGCTACTTTACGGTTATGCTGTTGGAAATGTGCATTATATATTGAATTCTTAGTAGCACTATAGCAATTTAACAGCTTACAGTTTTTTAAAATCTGTTTATGAGATCAATTTTCCTTTATTAAAATCATTATCTCTTAGATTATTATTAGGAAACGAATCAAGGATAAAATTAATATAAATGAATAAAAACTGATCTTATAAAACAGATTTTTTAAATCTATCAGCTGTTAAATCGGGTTCGCAATGGCGCATAAAAACTTGCTATAAAATGAGACTCGACAAATAAACGAATAAAAGGTAAGGTATGATTTAGTTAAAATTATATTATTTGATGTAATAGTATAGAAGTCAGATATGGCGCTAATATCAACGACGTGCGACAAAGTCGACGATAATACCGAGCTAGAAATCAAATCCCAGCTGGGATCAATCTTGAATAACATAAGGAAAGGTTTATAAAGATATTCTTTCATATTAATCCTCTTTTTTTTTCCTTTAAAGCACATCTTTGCGATAAAAAAATGTAGATTAGAACCCAGAATAATATTAAAAAAGAAAGCATTAAATAAATCCTTTACATAAAAAAAAAAATATTATACTTAATATTTTTATAAAGAATATGTGAAGATCTTTGGGCGTTAATATTCATTCGGATTCAGTATCAACGTCAAGGCGATAAACGGAGGCGAATAAATATTTACCGGAAAAATAATATTTATACTATTTTGACGACATGTTTTCTCCCTAGAAGTCGATATTTTCAGAAAAAAAATATGTAGAATCAATTCGAAATAAACTGTTTAAGATAAAAGCTAGCGTTGCTAAAAAACCGGGTTCGGTTCGAGTTTAAACAACGGCCCGAATTAAGATTATAACCCAAATACCTAAAGATTTTGCTCATAACTGGCAGGAAAGCTTAGACATCTATTTGCCAAATTTCGATGCTTACAATAATATTACTTTAGCTAAAATATTAATCGGGCATTATAAGAACCACTAGTTGCAAGCTGACAAGGTTTAACACAATTTCACAAATTTTTACATTAATTTAAATCATCGTTTAATTCATAGATTTATTTATATTTGTGGCGTTCATTTTTTATATATATAAATTATCATAATATCAAGCAAGGGGTAGTTTACATGTGGGAAAAAAACACTAATATGTTAATATTCAAACGGGCGAAAAATAAAAACACAAAGATAATTTAATATTATGAAATGTTTTTTGATATCATGACAATTAAAAATATGATTTATTTATTTATTATACAAATTATATAAATTACACTATATTCCTTAGGTCTGAGAACGAATTATAAAAAATAGTTATATATTTTCTATTTTATCACTATTAAAAATGAATGATTTTTGTAAAGTTGGTGGGCACATAATAAAAATAACCGCGTTAAACAATAAAAAAAAATGACTCAAGGGTCTACGATTTAAAACATTTTCCACAATTATTCTAAAAAATATATATTTTTTTTTTATTGTATATTATTTTTAAAAAAATAAAATATTACGACCATAATTTAAATCATCGTTTCAAAAATTGTATTTCAATGGTTGATTATATTTAAGATTCAAGGCACCTTCCACGAGGCGCTAACAATCGATCCCCTTAGATCCTTTCCGTTCAGGTTTCTTCCCGACTTTCGGTAGATGGTTTAGCACTATTTTGATCACGCTTTTCGCGTGGTTCATCCTCCGCCTTAATCTTATCTTCAGACCTCGCAGGACTCCCCTCACTTTCCTCTTCCCCCCCTTTACTATTCCCGCCGTTCTTTCCGTTCGCCAACGGCAAGATTTTACTATTTTTATCTGCTCCCAACTTCCGGAAAAACGAATGTTTAAGAAGTTCCCCAAGAGTGGGTCTTTGGGCCGGTTCGTATTCGAGGGATAGGTAAATCAAATCGAACAGCTCCAAGTGATCGGGAGCGTTAGTTTGCGGGTAACGCATGAGGGGTTTGCAATTTTCTCGCACGTAGCGACCGGCCGAGCTGTACTCGTCCCAATCCAAGCGGCCATGGTAGAAATATTTGGTTCTTGTTTGTTTTTTTCCAAAAAAAAATATTTTTTAAATAAAATGTATGAGCATATTTTCAAATATTATATAAAAACTAGCAATGAGCATTCATTGTATATGATAATCGAAAACTTGGATATAGTTTAAAATTGGTTTTGGTCTGGGCCTATTGTTTAAAAAAAATCATTTCGGTTCAGGCTATGGTAAAAAGTTTAAATTATGTAACGTGAAGTAGGATGAAAAAATGTCAACTATTTAAAACAAAGTTATTATATTTTATATAACCAAAAAATAAAGTATCACAAAAAAAAAATTTGACTGATCTTGACAGGTAGCAATCTAATCTGATTAATTTCGCGTATAAATGGCATCAATCTAAATCCAAATATCCGGAATAATCGCGTGCAAACAATAGTGAGTCTGTGGATGTGCAGCGTGGAAGGCGACGTTGGGGATGTGTTAATTAAAACAGCGATTCGCAGATTGAATTTAATTAAATGGCTTGAAGCCAAATTTATGATATTCGCTCATTGTATTTATCCTGGGCGAGTTAACGCTTCCAATATTTTACTATTTTCTATCAACACCATTTTCCTGTCAATGGTTAATGAATTGAAGGACAATACCAATGACAAGACCGTACCTTAAGAAGTCAAATAAATTCAGAATGGGCCAAAAGTGCTATATGCGTTGCTTTTCAAGAGAGCAGGATGATTGGAGGAAGTAATTTGAAATACAAAATGCACCATTAGAGCAAAGAGTGGACTGGTTCATTGTAGGCATCAGTATCAATTTGAGGCCAAGAGAGGAATGTTAAAGGAGGGCATATGTTATAATCAGCAATTATATCATCGCAAATATGATGCAATATATATATACTGTATATTTTGTATTTGCAAGATACATATTTTAGTGATTTCTTTTCATCATGCATCTTTTTACCAATCGTATCAACAGGGAGGAAGAGAAATAAAATAATTATAATGTTACCAAGGTGAATGTCGATGATAACATTTTACGAATTGTACGAGTAAGGAAGAGATTAAAAAATAGTAAAATTAATGAAATAAATAGAATATTTGATGACTAGAAAATCATTGTAAAACAAATTATGGTAATTCCTGTATATGACATTAAAAAGTATTATCAGATGGGAGAGCTATTGGGTCAAATCACGTGTCGAGGAATATATGGTTGCACAGGCAGAATTCAAATGGTGTTAACTATTTAAACAAGGCTTCTTTTATTCATCTATGTATCACAAAAAACTGTAAATCTTCTTTGTACCAATTACGATTAGAAATTTCTAATAAACAACAAAACCGTTTATATAAAAAATACATAACACTCGTGGAAATAAATTACTAATATACAAAATATACATTACTCATAATAATTCCCAATTGTAACATCTCCCCTCCTTTAACACTCCTTTCTAGGCCTCAATTGATCCTGATGCCTACAATAGATAGCTCTCTGTCCTAACGTTGTATTTTGCATTTCCAACGACTTCCCCCTCCCTTTCAATCGTCCAACTAAACTTTCCCCTGAACAGTAGTAACGTATATGCCTCTAGACCCTGAATTTATTCAATTTAATAACATATCCGACCTTGTCATTGGTAATAATACAATTCGTTAACCCATTGAAGGGGAAATGGTGTTAATGGAAAATAACGAAATAGATAATGAAGAAGATATTGGAAACATGAACAAACTTAGGATAAATAAAATAAACGAATATAAAATTTGTCAAGTCATTTAATGGCATTAAGTTCGATCCGCAGATTAGTGAAGTTGGGGAACGGGTTATGCCTTTTAATAAACGCAAAATACGCCCTAGAACAGGTCCTATCTCAAAAGATGGACTGCCCCACTTGCTCTAACAGTCAAACCTTCCCGCATCCATTGACTCATCTAAATCTTCAAAGCCACAACATACCTTGGGTGAATCCTCCACTATGAGGATCGACCCAATTGAACATAATGAGGTTTTAAATCGGGGATGGCCTACTTGCTGTAGACTACTGTTTGCAGATGATTATTCTGGATATTTGGGATTCAGTTGACGCTATTTATGCTAGATTAACCGGATTAGATCGCTACCTGGCAAGATAAGCCATTCCAGCATCTTATTTGTCAGACAGTGGTTGGGGCTTAAGCCAATAAGTTATTAAAATATGTGTTATAAAGATATGAATGTGTTGGGAAAGAAATTGAATAAATGGTAAACAAAAAAAATCATGAGTAAATTAACTTGAGAGAATCATTTACTTTGTTCTGCGACACATTCTGTAAGGTATTTGGCCCAAAATTCGCTCCATCATTCCCAAGTGTTCCCTATTGTCGTGAGTCTATATAAAATCATAATATAATTATTTTTTTATACCTAAGATTATAAACTAAGATCTATATTTTTGATGACATTTAGCAATTGCATTTTACATTACCATTCCAGTGCACACAAATTGAACGTTTCAATGCAGCGTTTCAAAAACGCAAATAATGCATTTGTTTAAATTGGACAACAATTATTCTTTTGTTTTAAATTTAGACGTTTCATGTTAAAAAAAATAAAAATTAACGGTTCAATTTAAGTTTACATTTTTTTTTATTTACGTTTTGGAAAGCTGCGTTGAAATGTTCAATTTGTGCGCACTTTTCTGCCATATTTTGATTCAATTTGTATCAGAATTCTAAATCTTTCACTGTTGATGTTATGTTCAGCCAACGATTATGTGAACGTTTTCCTTTGAGCAAACCGCTACGCAAGATGTGATGAGCAAGGATATGTAAGCTATAACTCTGCAATGGGTGGGTTTTACCCAATAAGCCCCAACTCAATCGTTGTTTTATAAAAAAAATTAATCCACACAACACTAGTTTTTTTTTAAAAAAATTCATCCTCTCACCCTCCCATTTGCCTAAAAAAATCGGTTTAACCCACCTGCTCACCATATGTTCAAAAATAATTTTAATGGCTGGTTTGGCTCTTTATTTATATTTTAAATTAAGTTTATAAAATATTATGACTTTAAAAAATGTGTGTTCCGCTCATTTCGCCTAAAAGAATATTTAAAATTTACCCGTTTATTGTTTTAAAAATATTTTAACCAGTTAATCCCCAGCCCAATAATTAAAACATTTTAGCCTGCTTACCCAGGCCCACCTGGTGAATGGGCGGCTAAAAACCCACCAGTTGCAGACATCTAATGCTAGAGGTCTGTAATTATATTGAACTCAGCTGTTAAGGACATCATTGTCTACTATACTATACGACACGTCTTTAACATTTCCTCTTAATGTTAATGACGAACTTTGAGTATGCACAGTTTCTAATGCATTATAAATCTGTCCAGATATTAATATCGTTGGTGAATAAAGCAGCCAATAAAAATCTCTTATTTTATGATTTTGTATTTTTTTTAATGAACTTCTGTATTATTAATATTTTTTTTATAATATTATTTTCGTACTTTTATGTGAAAATTAGGTAAATTTAAATATAATTTTTAGATCTGAAAAAGGTTAAAAAATAATAACTGGAAAGAAGGTATATCTTCTTTAAAACCCATTAACAATTATTATTATTTCGAAATAATTATAAAAGGTAGTAAGTTCGAGTGCGAATGATCAATAAGTTAACACTGATAGTTTCCAGTTAAAAATTTTTTCAGGAAGAGAAGCAAGAAAATTACTAAAGAAAACATCAAGACCATTAGTAGAGTATCTATGATAGTGGCTTTAAAAAAAAGTGGTATTTGGTGCAACTCTTATATTTCAGGTAATGTGATATATTGATTGAGATAATTAAGCAATCAATACAGTGAATGAGTCGACTGATTTACAGCTGGTAACATGGAATAAATATATTAAAAATTGATATTCTAAATGATATAAATAAGTTACTTGGAACAACGTTAGCCCATTATACAATTCAAAGAGTATAGCTCCTATGCTCCAAACATCGCAAGAATGAGACCATCCCAATTCTAACAAATTTAAAATTTGAATTATAGAAAGAAAAAAATTATTTTTAAAATTATATCTTTTCAAAAACCTAAAATGACTTCCGGAGCTCTGTAATGCCTAGTGGATATAATGGTGCTGTGGTGCTCATCGTCAAAGGTGGCGGATCCAAAATCGATTAGCTTAATCTGCGAATTCTTAACGACCCTATACTTCTTACCCTATTTTTTTGATAGGGGGGAAAAATAAGTTTTTATTTGATTAACGCCAAAAAAAGTGAAGGCATGACGATGATTACAAAAAAATTCTAAGATAAAATAAATGATTTTATATATTTTACTAATTTTTCCTAAATCATTCATAATGCAAGAAGAAGAATATATATATATATTTAAAACTGTTTTGGGATGTATTTCAATGTCGTATTCTGAGTTAACAAATAACATGTTTTCGGGTTTGAGGTCGGTATGTGACAATTGGTGGTCGTGCAAAACTTTGATCATATATATTATTTTTTTAATCAAATTAATCAAAACTTTTGAATAATGTGACTTGGTATCGGGATGATCTTAGAAAATCGTCGACTTAGAAAGTTTCAAAATATTTGAATTCAGAGTAAGATAAAAACAAGATTAGGATCCCTATAAATCATCGTAAATACGTACCCTAAATTTTATTGCCACGTTAATAAATCATAATATCCCTTCCTCGGGGAAAAATATGTAGAGCAAACACATGTTTATAATTTGTTTTTTTATTTACTTGAAATTGCTTAAATTATTTTAGGAAACAATGTCGCTCATTAAAATAAACATTTATCGTTTAAAAGGTTAATACAGTATGGATTAGCTTCGAATCATTTATTAAGATAGGAATTAATTGGTGTGTATATATAAATATCTTTGAATTAAATTAATGATAAATATTGTACATTTAACTGCTCGGCATAGCTGTTGACCGATGTGTCTAACGTGGTCCAGGGGGTAGGATTGATAATTATTTTGTTTCTAATTATTAAAAAAATATTTTTTAAAAAAAGTATCGTTAAATAATCAATATAACGAACGTAACGGAATATTTAAAACTCCTCGGGGAAAAAAAGCAAGTTATAAAAAGATTTACCAGGAATTCGAATACACTAAGACCCAACATTTCAAAGAGTATGCATATGTGACCATGATAGTTCAGCCAATCTAACATTTTTACACACAAACTAAAAAAATAAAAATTAATTTATAAATATAAACAATACTATTTATTCATATTGGTTGGTATTCAATACTATTTATTCATATTGGTTGGTATTTAAAAAAATTTTTTTTTTACAATTTTCCTTGTGGATCCCGTTTGGCGATGTATTTTAATACGTTGATTTCTAACTTGGCCGCTTCCCTATACTTCTCAACATTCTTTATTATTTTCAAGGCGGCCATATTTTCGTTACTGAAAAATAAAATATTTTATTTTTCGAAAATATAAAAATTATAATAATGTTTGAAAAAAAAGTATCGCCTTAAATTACCACCAGTGAGTTCCCGGATATCTTGACTAAACTTAGAATATGGTAAATTAATGAATTTTCTGATTTGAATCAAAAACAAATGTGTAGGGGAGGAAGAGCAGCATTTAGGGTTAGCAAAAATGGTGTATTTTTTTAAGAGTTCTGAAAAAATAACTCCAGGAGGATAAAACGATTAAAATCAACATATTCATCTTTATTACAATTTTTCTATGAAATTTATGAATAAATTATTGCTAAAAAGCATATTGGATCGACTAAAAATATACAATCATATGTAATCCATTAATATTTAATATTTGGGTCATTTTTTTACTAATTTTTGTAGAGTAATAAATTCAAAAAATAATTTTAGTGTTAACAATGATTTCAATTTTTTTTTTTATTTAAACTAGAAAACAATAAGATAATCAAAATATTAAATATCAACATTTATTTATTAAACAAGGGTAAAATTAAAATATTTAAAATTATAGATCTTTTGTATCATCTTAAATTTAATTAATTATAATAATTTTTTATAGGTGTTTATTTTAAAAAAAAATCAATTTCAAGATTTATTCAATTAAAAATCGTTTTTATTAATTAAATTTAGCATATAATTATTATAACTTATATGCAAGAAAATATAGCAAAATAATATAATTTAGAAGCAAAAATGAAATTTGATTTAAATCGTCATTTTTATTCAAAAAAAACCAGAGTTGAAAAAAATCTGATTTTATTAAAAATATTTTTGACCAAATTTTACCTTAAAATATCTTCTTATACAAGTTAAATTAGCTTGCTTTCATAATAGAAAAAAAATATAAATAAATAACATTTTATATAATAACTTTTGAATTACAACACAGAATTTATATACGAAAAAAAAAAATTCATTTTTAATTTATCTTTAAATTTAAAAAATATAAATAAATAGATATTAACTAAAAAAAAAATAATCATTTAATCATAATTTTATTACAAATATATTGAATATCGGTCGAGGTTATAACCCCCCTACTAAAAAAAATGGAAGCTGAAATAAACTCCCAAAATAAAAATTAACAAAAAATTAAATTCTAAAACAAAAATACTTTCAAATTTACAAAAAAAATAAAACCTAGACAAAAAAAACCTCGTAATTTTCAATTTCGAAAAATATTTCCTAGAAAAACAAAATACAAGCGAAAATTTAATATAAAAAAAATGTTGGGATGATTTTTTTTTCCCTAAATAAAATTATATTAAAATCAAACTGGTAATTTGGGGGAGGGGAGGAGATTTAGACGGGTATAATTCAAATAAGTTTATAAATAATGGTAGTTTCGTTTAATTTCACCGAAAACTGTATATCTGATATAAGGTCTTGACAGGTATCAGGTGTTCGCTGCTCTGCACTTGGAAATGACCAAACGTCGATCCCGTACAGGAAGGCGAGGATTTCTTGGAAAATATTGTCATCTTGAGCCTCGAAATTCCGACAGGCCCAAACCTTCCTGTCAACTATGGGGAAAAAATCTCCAAGCTCGGATAATTTACTACTTTTGGCTAAAATCTAGAGTTAGCCATGCCTTACAAATCAGGCTAAATCAAGCCGTTAAAACACTGGCGTAATGCGACCAATGACATATAATAATACCTAGACTGACGATTCATTCATTAAATAAGCGTCGTTAAAAGCAAATCAGCTGGACCCGCCATTTTGGTAACCTTTATAATAATTATTTTCATGTTAAAAACTAATATTAAATTGATAACTTACTTACTTATTATCTCGATGAACAGGCAATTCTTTAATAAAGTGTGCATCAGATATAATATAAAATTAGGCTCTCGTTTAAAATTTTAATATTTATTACAGTAACCAAGATGGCGTCTCTAGCTGATTTGTATTGATGTACACTTTTAATGAATGAATCGTCAGTCTAGGTATTATTATATGTCATTGAATGCGACTAATTTTATTTTAAAATCATTTTCTCGTGCAGATCTAACAAAGGAAATCAAATTTTGGTTCCTTTTATGAATTTATTATTATTATTATGAGAATGATATTAATTATAGTATACCATCATAATATAACTAAAAACAAACCAGATAGGGGTTTCGCAAATACCAGATTCGATATTGAAAAAAAACCGGTAAATCTCGGTCTTGATCAATATGGGCACGTGGGTAATAAAAAAAAAGTTCTTGTTTAATTTAATCTATATAGATCTTATTTAAATATAAACCTGGCAAGTAATTTTTTTTCTAAGTAAATAAAATTGAATGATTTAGCCTAAATTTAGGGCTTAGTCACCTTTTGGTAAAAATTTTCATTTTGTTGCTTATCAAGGAAAATAAAATAATATATCAAAAAATTAAACTAAATAAAATTAAGGTCCAAATATTAAATAATGTAAGAGAACGTCAGCAATTTTTGATTGATTTGAGAACAAAATTGGCAGATATCAGTTAAATACAAGTCGGAAAAAAAGTAAATCCACTATAAAAAAAAGGATAATAAATTGAAAAAAAAACATATTTACAAATTGCATTAAGCATTCTAGTATAGCCCTAATGTGTGTTAGACCCTGTTGGTAAATTAAGTTTTATAAAATTACAGTATTCTAAGGGCTAAGACCTGATTTGGGCTAGGGTAATTTACATTGCTTGATATGCCTAAGTTGGACCCTGTTGGTAAATGGAGTTTTATAAAATTACAGTATTCTAAGGGCTAAGACCTTATTTGGGCTAGGGTATTTTACATTGCTTGAAATGCCTAAGTCGGACCCTGTTGGTAAATGAAGTTTTATAAAATTACAGTATTCTAAGGGCTAAGACCTTATTTGGGCTAGGGTAATTTACATTGCTTGATACGCCTAAAATAGGCATAGTATGCAATTTCTTTTTACCAGTTAAATATACATTAAAATTACGAATCAGTTTAATTATTGATTTTTTTTTGCATTGGTTCAAATTAGCTCATAAATAAAAATATCGGATTGCCATGAATGGGTTATAAGAATAGTTTTGTGTGAATATTAGCATAAATATTGCATCAGATTAGTATAAAATTATGGATTGGCACAGTTCCTGGTAAAGATGAAGCATTAATTTTAAACCGATTATCCATGACATTCAAAGGATTGATATTTAATATGCCCTTTATTTAAGAGAACGCAAGAAGTTGGACAAATCAAGATTTTTTTTCCACTTGAAATGTTTAAATTTAAAAGGTTAGGGTTGGCATGATATAATAAATTTGATTAAAATCTTAAGTAAAAGATTCGTTTCAATAAGAATCATCATTTAAATCAATTTACCTTCTTTTTTGCTTGTAAGTAAAAAAAATAAGTCTCTATTTTAATTCTAGTGATTTGCATTGTAATTTAAAGCAGAGACCTGCAGGTCCAACCCTAAGCCCAGGCCATATTTTAATTTTTTAAAAAATATACCCAAATCAAGCCTGAAATTTTCTTTTTTAAAAAAATATTTAGGCCAGGCCTAAAAAAACCCCAGCAGCAGTATATTTTACATCTCCATTAGATGCTGTAAAAATTAAAAATAAATATATTTCAAATAAATCTGGGCCGGGCCTAAAATCTGAGCCAGACTATGCAAATGGTATATCTGCGGGTTTTTGATTTAAAAGTCAAATTTTTCAATTTGCACTGATTTAAATAAATAATGATATTCAATATTCTTAACACTAATAAAAGTAATTCACGGAGTTTATAATAATATTAATAGCTAATAATGGCTATTTAAAAAATATGGTCCAGGCACAGCCCGAGCATATTTTTTTTAAAATAAGATATGCCCCAGCTCGGTGGACGGGGCTGCAGGTCTCTGATATAAATATTTTACTAACATGAAACTAAAATATTAGATATTGTTAACATTAAAATTGTGTTTTGATTTATTGGAGTCTTTTATGGTCAACCCAATAGATCTTTACAACCTTTCCTCAGGAGTCATTTTTTCCCAGAGGAGGAGTGGATTGGGACCAATATAAATATATTTGTGTATGTTTAAACTAAAAAAAAAATTGTTAAAGAATTATATTACTGGATATTTAGCCAAATATAATGTCAATTTTAATTTCCCTTATCTGAACCAAATGCCATGACTCATTTCAAGGATTTTATTATAAAAAAAATCTTCCTCTCAACTCAAATAATATCATTACACTCCATTATCAAAGTTGGGTTGAATTTATAAAATAAACTTAAAATATGTAGGGGCCATTTGGTCCAGTTAGCTGACATAAAGAATACAGAAAAAGATGATTTTGGCACAAGGTCCAAGTCTAAGAAAATGAGCGTAAAAATTTACAGCGAAAATAATAAGAGGCCAATCCTAGCAAAAAAAATTCATTAGGGCTAGGCCAGGCAATATTTTTAAAATAGATTTTGGGTCATATTAGCCGAAAGGTAATACGGGTTAGGCCAATATATATCAGAGGAGCTGGTTGTATTGCAGGAATAATATAATCCCTATAAAAACCCCAAGAAGATTCTTGTTGGGCCCCCCATAACTTGAGGCCTAATGAGACCCTTAAATGTGCAAAAAATTGTCTTGAGATCCCACAGGTGATGGGTGCTGTGGGGGAATCTATTATGCCTCTTATCTCTAGTGACATTGACTAAAAAAAGTGGAATTGGTAAAATGAATATATAAATTATATAATATAAATTTATAGTCTAAATGTTACTTGTCTTCCCTGACTTTGACAACCTTACCAAATGTTCCTTCTCCTAAAGTACTCAATATTTCATCTGATTTATGTTTAGGGGATAAAAATTTTAAAATATTGTTTCATAAAAAACTATAAGAATAAACTATTTTTAAAAGAAAGTAAGCTAAATTTTGAAAAATTGACAAGAAAATTTTCTTATGAAAAAGTTTCAAGAAAAATTGTTTTTTTAATAATAAAAAAAATCCATGTCTTAGAGTAAAATCATATAATTAAGCATAAATTATATTGTACATCTATCTTGAAGCCAATCTCCGTTATGATAAATTAAATGTCCTTCTTTGTCATCGTCAACACTTCCTTTTCTTTCTGACTTTTCACGCTTCTTAACATAATTTTATAACCCACCAATCAAATCAAAAAACAAGTGTTCATTTTATAATATCCATCCACAGGGTATCCAGAAGGCAACACCAGGTAGTAGCATTTCCCAATTTATCATAACACAAATGTTCACGCATGATTTTTTATTATTTTTTAAGTTTGGCAGGAGGGCGTATTTATGTTTTTATGTTGAAAGACAATGGGACAATTATATGGATTCAAGAATTATATAATCATTTTTTTACAAGTAAATTATAATATATATATAAATAAGTAATAGGATAATATCAGATGTAAGAGATTATATAATTATTGGAATAGTTTTCAAAATCTAAACTAACTTACCCTATAATAAGAATTTTCATAAAATTTAGAATATACTCTTGTGTTGTATCTTTCATATGCAATTGGCATAATTAAAGATTAATTAAAACCACTCTACATATTATTTAAAATTTACATGCAAATTATTTAATTTAGTTTATCCTTCTCATTTATTTTTTTAATGTAAAGCAAAACAGAAAAAAACAATAAGATTTGTAATTTTTTAAAAAAATAAATGCATCTCAAAATTTTAAATAATTCAACAGGTGCATAATTTTAAATTATGTAACATAATTTAATTATAACTTTTTCACTAATCGTGGATCGAGTTTTGTGTTTATGCCTTTTGTGCCGGTGTTTGTGTCGTTTAGAAGATGTGGTTGATTGGTCATTATCTGAGTGTTGCTTTTGTGAATTACTAAAATCATTATATTTGGAATCACGTGAATATTTTTGTTTATGCCTTCTGTGTTTATACTTGTGAGCATTATGGTGACTAAAATTTAATTTTTATTAAGATATTTAAATTAAATTTCACTTTGATTCGTCTTGACTTTCATCGTCATGTTGATGATTATATGATCGAGGAGAATGACTGTGAGAACGTTTATAAGACCTTGGCATGTCTAACAAAGTTTCAGTGATATAAGTTAACATGTATATGTATGTATATCATTAAAATATTTATTTGGATCTTATCATTTTTGTTAAGCTATTCAAAAAATGGCAATTAATTACTGGCATTTTTATCCACTGAAAAGTAAGAAATTATACTAATATCAATATATATGTCATTGACTTGTATGCAATTTTTACAAAATACTTTTGTTTATTATATTTTGCCTAATGTATTTTAAATTTAGGCATATATTTTATAAATTTAACTTTCCTCGAATATTTTTAAATCCACTTTAATGAGGGGAATGTTAAGATATGTATAATTCTTCTCAGTTTAGCATTTATTTAACTTTTATTTTATAAAATCTACCATTTATCTATTTTGAATATTAAAGTTAACTTATAATTTTATTTTATTTATTAACTATTATCATTATTCACATTATATTTTAACTTAAAACTCTCATATTTCCAGTTTACCTAGGTTTATTTTTGCATTGAATATACATATATATGTAGTTTTTTTTAATAAAGAATACTGAAATCGCTGAAAATGGGGTGGGGGTGGGACATATAAATCATAGATTCAATATATCAGTAGTTATTTTTATTTTATTATATTATAAAAAAACATTACAATTTTAAGTTATTTAAAAAAAATTCCAAAAATTTAATATTACACTAGTAGATGGCCCGTCAAACTGGCGGGGAATGAAAATTTTATTTGTTCTTTTATGATAGATATTACCTTTTATTTAAAAACCATATCCAATTATTATTCTTTTTACGCCCCCCCCCCCATTCAGGTTGTCTAACCCATTAGAACTAAGAGTGAAAACTATTTTTTAGTCAAAATATATAGCTTTTTGTTTAGATATTACTGATTACCTAATGACTAATATTTCATATTAAAAAATCCCAAGCCAGGACCAAGCCCAGCATCTACATGACAAGATTTTTACTGGATGCAAACCTCGTTCAAAAACCTTTGCCTACCCCCCTAAAAAATCCCCGCCGCCTTCGGTGGTGGTGTTTTTTATTATTATTTTCATCTATTTATTTATTAATACTCTTTTTAAAGAATTTATAAAGGATAACTTAAATTAATCTATCTCTACTACCAACTATCGATATTTTGTAATATATATAATTTATTTGTTAGATAATAAATTCAATTAAGACCTCCATTATTTACAATGAATTAATTATTATGGCATTATGAGATTGATAGAAATATCTAAACCTTTTAAATTACATTTAAAAGGATAGTTTATTTGGAAAACAATGTGTATGATTGTTTGCAATATATAGATTTGGTCGATGAATTGTATTATAATAATACTATAATAAAAGTATTAATTTTTACAGCATTAAATTTTGTCCTATTTCATCTCAAAATTTAATAGATAACCCGCCAAAAAATTTATCCTACCCCCATTAAAGCAGCCTACCCCCAACCCCCTCAAAAAAATAGGATGCAAACTGTTCCTATCCCTCCCGCTCATGTAGACGCTGTCCAAGCCCACAATAACTTTGAAAAAATTTCCCCAAACCCTATCAAGAATCATAATAATTTTGATGGTTCAGAACTATAATAAAATTTTTTAAAAATCAGAATTTATTTAGAAATGCAATCAAAATCAGCATGGTCCTTGGGTTTTTGATCAGGCCCAGCCCTGGCCTCAAAAATTTTTTTTAGGTCATTGTCAGGCCAATATTATATATTAAAAAATTTGCAAGCGTCGAAGATCTTACTTTTAAAAAATCCCCCAAGCCCAGCACAAAATTTTAAAAATTTTTTCTCACCCTCCAGCCAGCGTCTACATGACAGGATTTTCACTGGATGTAAGCCCCCTTCAAAAACCTTGCCTACCCCCATAAAAAATTCACGCCGCCTTCGGCGACGGACGGTGTCTCTTTATCATTATTTTCACCTGTTTATTTATTGATACTCTTTTCAAAGAATATATAAAGGATAACTTAAATTAATCTATCTCTACTACCAACTATCGATATTTTGTGAATATAAAGAATTTATTTTTTAGAGAATAAATTCAATTAAAACCTCCATTATTTACAATGAATTAATTAATATGGCATTATGAGCTTGCTGATATCTAAACCTTTTATTTAAAAGGATAGTTTATCTGGAAAACAATGTGTATGATTGTTTGCAATATATAGATTTGGTCGATGAATTGTATTATAATAATACTATAATAAAAGTATTAATTTTTACAGCAATAAATTTTGTCCTATTTCATCTCAAAATTTAATCGATAACCCCCCAAAAATTTTATCCTACCCCCATTAAAGCAGCTTACCCTCTATCCCCTCAAAAAAATAGGATGCAAACTGTTCCTACCCCTCCCGCTCATGTAGACGCTGGGTCCAGCCCATAATAATTTTAAAACGTAATTATATCCTTTGAATATAAAAATTTAGAAATGCGTTATAACGTAATACAACAAGTTAATAAATCGAAATTGATATAAAATAAAAACTCACTATATTAACAAAAATAGTTTAGTTATAAATATAAAAAGTAAAGCCTATCCATATAAGTTACACATATACATAGTGTTGTAAAACGGCTCATATGAGCCGATTTCTAAAAACGGCTAACTCAATACTTCATCCAGAAAAATATTACATAAACCTGAAGATTTTGTGCATAGAAGGAACAAAGGTCTATACATATATTATCGAAATCTTGAGACTTATGAAATATTTTCCTGGCTAAAATATTGAGTTAGCCATTTTTAAAAATCGGTTCAAAACGAGCCATTTAACAACAATACACATACATTTTAATTAACATTCCATTTGATTTAAAGATTTATAACATAGAAATTAAAATCAAAATAAGGTTTTCTTATGAATCTATTAAAAGACCATAATTAAGAGTATTTTTGGAGCCATAAGATGTTACCAAGAAATAGTGAAATTAGGGGAACTAGGATAAAAATGAAGATAAAGATTTTTTAATAGAGGCTCCTAAAATAATAGTCAAACTTACATATCATTTTGCCTGAGGTTGTGTTATTAACCTAAATAACTTTTAATAATAAATGCTAACTAGCAGTGTATACATTTGCATCCAATTTTTTTGAGGATGGTATGGCTAGGGGTAGGATAAATTTGTTGACGGTTATCTATAAAATTATTTCGATAAAATAAGGCAAATGTATTGCTGCTATATAAAAATCCTTTTATTATAGTCATATTTAATACAATGATATTGCTAAATATCGACCAAATATATATACACAATCGTATACATTATTTTCCAAAAGAAACTATATCTGAATAATTTTATGATATCTATTTAAATGTAAATTAAAAGGTGATATAATTAAAAGGTGTAATTATTTCAAATAAATTTGAGGGGGAGTGGGGTAAATATCGGGTTTTGAGGGGGGTTTGCATCTTGTAAAAATTCTCTTGCAGATGCTGCTAACTAGATAGGAATTAAAGGTTTTTATGGTTTAGTTACTAACTCTGTCTAATACAGTTTTGAAAATAATATACTATACACGAAATTATCTAAATTTTAAATTAAGTGAATCCGCCGGCAATAAACATATTTTTTTATAAAAAGTTAAAGAGTTTATATCTATAGCAACGACATCCTTAGCTTTTCAAAGAGGGTGGGGTGATGATTTATTTTAAAGAGTGACTAAATTTATTTTCGGTATAATTGAACATGAATAATAAATATGATTAATTATAATAATGATAAATAAAAGATTAAAAGATTCAATTGGAATAAAATATAAAAATTCAAGTGGCATATTCTAATATCCTTCGTCTCTTTAACCTTTAATTAATATTTCTCTCTAAACTTAATCGTCGCCAATGTGGTATTTAAGATGTAAAAGATTTTATAAGAATATAATATAATTTTATTTTATTTTATCAAATTAAAAAGATCAAAAGATAATTTAACTTTAACAATAATATATTTATATCTTCTTCGAAAGCACATATACGATAATCAATCAATTACCATTTAGTATCCACAAACAAAATGCAATTTTTTTAAAGTTAATACAATACACTTATAAAAAATAAATATTTTTTAATCGACCTAACAAGTACCTATATTAAGTTCCTTTTATTTTCTAAATCCTTACAGATAGAATACTCTAAAAATTTTTTGTTTAATGTAATGGGAAAACTGTAGAAAAATGGTAGCCGTTTAAAGAAGCAAGTTTAATGTTCCAAATAAGAGCATATTTCCAGGTCTCTATAGGTAAATGGACCACTTGTAAAATAAGGCTTTAAAAATAATTTCCTGTTATCACAAGACTTGATTTCAGTTCTCAGAAGATAAAAATTCTAATGAATTAATTACTTTGTTTTGCCTAATATCTAGATCCTAGGTTTAAATTTTTTTTTAACAAAGAGGAATATATTATAGCTATAAATCATTTATTGGCGATATTGGAATATATTAAAAATTTTAAGGATGAGAATTTAAATATAAATAGTAATTAGTATAAATCTTCTGAAGAACGACAAGAATATGATAAATTAGGAAAGTTTCTAAGGTCCAAGGATAAATACAAAATGTGTGATATTCTATCAACTATAAAAAAAATTTTGAGCGGGTCTAGATGAATCAAAAAATTTGCTAGAATACTGGGAATCCAATAAAATGAATTGACCCAAATTGTATTAGCAACTCCACGTAGCTTGGTAAGTATTGACCGTTGTTTTTCACACTCAAATTTAATATAAATGATGATATTTTAGAAAATATATAATTTCTTCGATGTAATGATTGATTCAAAGATGAATTAAAATGTGCATATTTTAAAAAATGTATTTACATATTTTTCTAGAAACGTTCGAACAAGGTCTAACGAAACGGGAACGGGACAATTTTTTAACCGGAACTGGAACGTAACGACTTCTTAAGCGGATACATTTTAAATATCAAAATTAAGAATCTCAGTGTTATCTACATTTATTTTGGTTAATAAGTCTGACTTTTGATTTATTTTAGCCTAATATTAAATATTTCTAAAAGTATATTCACTTATAGACAACTGAGGAATGTGGATTTTGTTTTTTAATGTGGGTAGTAGTTATAGTCATGGACTTAATTGTAGAGCTAGAATTCATAAAATAAATATTTAAAAATGGAACACCCTTCATTCGCTCCGAATGGATCCTAGCCTTACATTCCTCTAAATGAAGGAAACGACACTACTAAATAAAAATATATTGTTCAATTAGTTTTTGGTCTACTGTGAAATCTTGGGAAATATATAAATTCTATATACGAAAAAAAATAAATTCTAACTCATTCTTTGAAATATTATCGGTTTTTTTTCCCAGATCTCATACAAAATATAATGGTATATTAAAACATGTATATTATTTATTACTTATTCATCTATCTAAATTGTAAGTTTCATTTCCATTATTTTACCTAAATAATAACGTTATAAACAATATAAATCATGCATAGGGCCCAAAGTTGATTTGCTTTTCATAAGCAATAATGCAATAACTATCCAATGAAGATAGGTTGCATCTTAATTAGCTTAAGATTCGTTATAGGAGTAGATTCATTTCATATTACAAATAGATGAAAGTTGAGTTATTGAAATCAACAACCGCCGAAAATATGATTAATGTTAAGAAGTTGGTTTGCCCAGATTTGGAACTCCTAGGCATCTGGTAACTTATAATGAACCGCTATTGATTTCGGTTTAGAAATATTTGCAAACAAGAAAATATTCAACTCATCCTTATAATGCCATACCTTCCTAAATCTAACGTACAGATTGAACGTACTATACGAATACTAATTGGAAAATATTACGCCTTAAAAGAAACGATAAAATGAGTCAAGAGATTTACGCTCTTATAGGATGAGAGTTCACATTGCTACTGAAAGATCTCTGGATAAGTTAATGTTGGAAGTTATCACGTATAGCTTACATGTTCTTTTTTATCTTGTGAAATCGGTATTGTTTATTACACTTTTTCAAGACGATTATCATTGTAAACGGTTTTATAATGGATTTATATTATTTATTTTTCACAAGTAGCATTATATAAGGTGTTTACAACGAAGATATATAAATATATACGAGCTTAAAATTACATTCTTTTTCAATTTTGGTAGCGCATTTTTATTTTTTGTATTCGAATTTTTTATGATGAAAACTAATGACAAAATTGATTAATAAAAAGTAAACTATTTGGATTAATAAAGTTAAATGATTTTCCCCTTAATTATTAATGTAATGAAAAACCATGGGCTTCTCCCAGGTGTGGCTCAGACCCAGTATTCCCATTTCCTTTTGTAGAATCATCCTAGACTATGCTCAAAGCACCGCCACTTTAACTGGGTCCCCAAGTCCTTACCTTTAAAAATTACCAATAATTCGATCGCTATGGAACCTTCCCCCACATCATAGCTCGGATGGGGGCTGCTTATTCGACCCCAAACATTTCAGGAAGGAATTTAAAAATCAATTTAAAATAGTGGAGATAAAATTCAATAAAGAAGATCGAAGAGAGTGAGCAAGGAAACAAGAAATGACAACCGGTTTGGTAGAGGAATGAGTTAAGCTGGGATTGATAGAAGGGTCTGTTGTTAAGAGGAGATTTCATTCTTAGAAGGCAGAGGGTGAATCTTTTAGTAAGCATATTAATCAGTTACAACTGAGAAGTGGGGCATAAATTGGGGGTTCAGAATAGGAAACAGAGGGAGTGATGACACATGACCTGAATGAGATGGGAAAAACTATTGAAATGGAAGACTTATCAAACGGAGCGGAACTCAATCGACAATGGATACCATCTAAATTCAACAGCCAGTTTAGAATCGATCAAGATCACAGCAGCGCCTACATCATCCGATCAAATGCCTGATTAAAAAATTATATTTAAAATCGTTAAAATCTATTTTTAATTCATTACGAGGATTACATATGATGTTGTGATTGGCATTTGAAGTAAATTTTGCTATGATGTTTTATAGTTAGCCTTTAATAAATTCCCTTAAATATCAATCGATAATATGGTTAATCTCAAGCAATTTAATTTACATCCAAAAAATGATATGACTGGGGTTTTACATTGTATATGTTGTATCTTTTGATTTGTAATTGACAGATATGGACATTTTTTAATAATATATTGCACTTAAAAATTTGAAGTTAATAAATAAATTATTCGATCAAGATTAATATCTATTACAAGGTGAATCACAGCTGTTCCTCTACCTCATCTTTACTCTAATAATGTCAAGCTTGAAATGTTTTTTTTTACAAATCTATAGGCAGATAATTATTACTAACCAATAACTTTAAATGAATAAAGACATAGTTTAAAGTCAAAATTCAGAATTATGTCACCTGAAAGGTACATTTTGAGATAGTCTACCAGATGTGATTCGTAGGATAATTTTATTATTATTTTCTATCTGGATTATGATTGACAACAACAAAAGTTTGATATCAAAATGACATATTTTGAAACGGAAAAAAAATAAATAAAAAATCCAATAAATATAGTGTGTGGTATTTTAATTATATCTGTAGAATCGAAAAAAATCAAAATTATGTACAATTTGTGAGAATTATATATATTATATAGTATATTATATATATAAAAAAAATTATTCGTTAGATTTTCCATAAATTTAATAGGTCAAAAACCGCCAAAATAGATCCATCAAAAATGGCCGTAAATTGGACAAAATAAATATTTTGAAGATCAGTTTGTGTGACAAACATTAATAAAAATATTAAATGGTAAATAATAAATATATTTTTAAAATTTAAAAAAAAAATGATTTACAATAAATAATGATATTTTACTTATATTACTATATATAAATATTTTATAATAAATAAACTTTCTTGATTTTTAAAATATCACATTATTTTTCTTTAAAAATATATAAATAAAGTTTTAAAAGATATATAATTAATAAAATAAACTATATCATGTGAGCTTGTTTTTTTTTGGCATTTTATTTGATTAGGAAAGAAATGGCGCTATTATTTTATATGAGCTCCCATACGTTTGAGGGCTAAGAATGCATTTTTAGCTTTCTAATAAATTTAAAAAAAATATTAAGATTATACCATTCAAATTTCATTCATTCATTTACACACTCAATCAATCATTCATTCATTTATGCATACATTCATTCATGACTTGATAACATGTGATTAAATGAATGAATATTTATTTACATTCCATTTTCTTCGAACCACGAATTTTTTGAGATTTCCTTTGGATAATAACTTTTCGGCTTGCGTCATCTTTATTTTTATTATTTTTATCGCATTGTAACAATTAGAACCAAAAATGATTTAAATTTCAAATTCAAACTTAAATTTAATAAAAAAATGCTAATCCGATTAAATACTCTAAGAAAAGAACCAAATTCCTGTAGAAATAATCTCAATTAGGGTTTCCAGGTGTAGTGGTACTACACTGTGTAAGACAATTCTACGTTAAAACCATTTTATCTCCCTTCCATCTTACTCTAAGAAAAGACCCAAATTCCTGTAGAAATAATCTCAATTAGGGTTTCCAGGTGTAGTAGTACTACACTGTGTAAGACAATGCTACGTTAAAACCATTTTATCTTCCTTCCATCTTACAGGCGCTAACATTTACGCTCACAATTATAAGAACTTTGAATAAAGAAATAAAATTTTAAATAAATTTCCATTTATGAGGAGGGGATATGGATAGGAAGAGAGATCAAAATACCCCGACAGTAAAAAACCGGATAACCCTGATCCCGATAGTCCCACGTGATCGAGGAGAACGTTGAATATCAAAATCTGGTTCTAAATTAAATTTCGGGCAAAAATGTGGATTGACACATGACAATAATCATGCCAAATAAAAATAAAATCGTGTCAACCCACAGGTCTTAGCTTGCTCATTATATAGGCTAAGTAAAATGCGTTCTTCCGCAAATTAATTTTCCATCCGTTACCTAGGCTTAAAATATTTGGGTCTGGTTCGGTTTTTTAATTTGTTAATGTTCAGTTTCAAAAAATTGATCTTTAAGACCCAGACCGGAAGTGTGACAATTACAATGTATACGAATTTGGTTTGTATTACATTTTTCATTTAAAAGGCAATATTAATTTTTTAAAATGAACTAACCGTCAACCAGGGGTGTTTTAAGCATTCCGAAGCTGTCATACGTTTTCTTTATAATAATAAAAAAAATAAGTGAGCAAAATATTATATATGAAAGACGGAAAGACAGAAGGAAGGAAGGAAGGAAGGAAGGAAGGAAGGAAGGAAGGAAGGAAGGAAGGAAGGAAGGAAGGAAGGAAGGAAGGAAGGAAGGAAGGAAGGAAGGAAGGAAGGAAGGAAGGAAGGAAGGAAGGAAGGAAGGAAGGAAGGAAGGAAGGAAGGAAGGAAGGAAGGAAGGAAGGAAGGAAGGAAGAAAAGATATAAAAAAAATCAATACTTATTTTTACATCTAAATATTTTATTGGTAAACAAATCTAGCAAAAAAAAATAAGGTTGGACCAGCGTCTACATGAGCGAAAGGGGTAGAAGCAGTTTGCATCCCATTTTTTGAGGGGGTAGGGGGTACGCTGCTTTAATGGGGGGTAGGATAAATTTTTTGGGGTTAGGGTTATCTATTAAATTTTGAGATTAAATAGGACGAAATTTATTGCTGTAAAAATTAATACTTTTATTATAGTTTTATTATATAATACAATTCATCGACCAAATCTATATATCGCAAACAATCGTACACATTGTTTTCCATATAAACTATCCTTTTAAACGTAATTTAAAAGGTTTAGATATTTTAGCAAGCTCATAATGCCATAATAATTAATTCATTGTTAAATAATGTAAGTTTTATTTGGATTTATTATCTAAAAAATAAATTCTTTATATTCACAAAATATCGATAGTTGGTAGTAGAGATAGATTAATTTAAGTTGTCCTTTATAAATTCTCTGAGAAGAGTATAAATATAAAAAGGTGAAAATAATGATAAAGAGACACCGCCGAAGGCGCCGCAAAGTTTTTAGTGGGGTAGGCAAAGGTTTCTGAAGGGTGTTTGCATCCAGTGAAAATCCTGTCATGTAGACGCTGGGTTGGACCAATGGCATTTAATCCTTACCTCGACTGACCGTTCATATATTAAAATGAATTTTGTAACGTGACTAAATTCAAATCAGCTGGGAAATACCATTTTGATTTTTCTCTAACAAGAATTTTTATAAAATCAAAAGAAACTTTGAATCTTCTTTTTAAAAAGTTTAGAATAAAACTTTAATTTAAATTGCTTAAACGGGAAATAAAAATGGCAGCCACCAGCTCTGATTTGTATTAATACCCATTGAATGACCCTAACCCACCCAACATAAGGAATCTGTAACTCAAGGAAATATTTTATTAATTGGAAGAAATATAGTCAAGGTTAAAACAATTAAAAGTCGGATTAAAGGTTAGAAAGATATTGGTTAGGGTTAATTAAGTTTGAGAGATATGGGTTAGAGTTAAGTTATATTAAAAATGGTTTTTAATAGAAAATTTATTCAAATCTGACAGGTCATGTGATTAAAAATTTTCCATGAGTTTGGCCATAATCCCATCGAAAAAGTCTAAGTAAAAGATTACACGTCAGTGGTTTGGACGTAAGTAGCCCTTTAAATTATACAGGATTAATTTTAATAAAGTAGTTAAATAAAATTATACTTCTGGTCCTTGAGGAGTAATTTTGAGATAAAATTTTTGGCGTTTTCCGATATTTCGTCGAAGCTTTCGTCTTCGAAATCCCACTCCAATTTTGTGACATTGGACAAGGTTTCGGCTTCGTTTTGTCCCATAAACGGTGACAATCCGGACAAACTTTTTTTTAAAAAAATGAAATAAAATCTGGAAAAGTCAATCATTATTTTGACATAAAACCTCGATTAGAGGTTACCCAACAATCTCGCCAAACCTTTTTTCCATCATTTAGGAGAAATCTCAATAATATTTGTTTAAAGATCAAATCCAAGTTTCTAAGTAACACTAATCTAAAGGTATTATACACCCTAATTTAATGATGCTTTAAAAAAAAAGAGTTAGAATTAAAAAGAACATATAAAAGAACCTTGCCCAACTAGTTGCTAAACGGTTAGATTTTTAAAAATGGCTAACCCATTATTTTAGCCAAAAAATATACCGGAAGCCTCGATGTCAATAGATGTCCAAATCTTTCTGCCCATCTATGAGCAGAATCTCCCAGGCTTTCTAATATTTTTTTTTGCCTAACATATTGGAATGATAAAGCTTAGGGTGGAAAATCCTACTAGGTTAAATTTACTAAGACAGCTGTCTCATCAACTCTTAGAAGAACTAAGAGTATCTCTAGTCCCCTTAATAATAGTGTATTGCTAACTAAATAGTGCTAAGTGTATGTATGATATAAAAAGATATCGAATCGATTCAAAATAAACAAAATTTGATGACTTACAGGACATATGTGATAATTCCTATACTCCAGAGGTCTGTGCCTTTCCCGATTTTGTCATAATTTATAACTTCGGGAGCTACGAATTCGGGAGTGCCGAACATGACTTTGATATCTTTGCTACCTTCTATCCGTCTCGCCAAACCAAAATCTATTATTTTGATTTGATTACCCGTTTGCGTTATGCATAGTATATTTTCGGGCTTCGAACATGTGTGTTTAATATTTAAAATTAAATTATCTATATATATATACTATATCTACGAATTTTTAGATATTGACAGGTGTCATATCATCCAATTGATTAAATATATCTGACATTTTTTATATATTTCGTGCCAGCCTTTCACTTTTTTCTCTCTCGAAAAACAAAACAACGTATGTTTTTTGTTAGAAAAAGTATATATAATATAATGAGCAGCTGTTCGAGGAAATTACTTTTAAATCGAGATGTAAAATATTTAACGAATGCATGAATTCAACACCCTCGCAAATTTGTCGCATGAACAGAACACAAGATCTTTCGGTTAAGTCAAATTCGTCATCTATGACCCTTTCGAACAACTCACCCCCGGTTATTCTAAAAACAAGAATTAATGAATAGTTTGATAAAAATTTACTTTCTTTCTTTCTTTCTTTCTTTCTTTCTTTCTTTCTTTCTTTCTTTCTTTCTTTCTTTCTTTCTTTCTTTCTTTCTTTCTTTCTTTCTTTCTTTCTTTCTTTCTTTCTTTCTTTCTTTCTTTCTTTCTTCCTTTCTTTTTATTTTAGTAGTAAAATTTGAATATATAATATACATGACATATGGAATATAGATATTCGTTCTACACCCGGTTTATAAAATATATATAAATAAAACTAACAGCTCGAGTATGAGAACCATAGTTTTTCCGTAGTCGTAGGCATCGTAGAGTTGAAGGAGTCGGCGATGTTGTAAGGATTTCATTATATCGATTTCGTTCTCGGTTTCCTTCCTGATTTGAGGACTCAGAATATCTATTTGCTTGCAAGCTAACCACTGATTCGTCTTTTTCTCTTTGCATTTATAAACTGTCCCAAATTTGCCCCTTGGGAAAAGACAGAGGTAATAATAATGATAAATGTAAATTTAACGTTTTTTTTTTACTTTCCGATCTCCTCCATAATATCGTAAGTCTGCGTGGGTTTTTCGTTTGTTTTAATGACTATGTTACGTTTTTGAAAAGGCACCTCTGTTTTAAAAATAAATTTAAAAAAACTATAAAATTTATCACTTCATATATCTTAAAGCGAACAATATTAAATAGAATATATTATTACGCCTTAATTATTCTCTTTAATTACTATTTTTGGTTGCCAAGCTATAAGCCGCCACAATAGCTTCTTCTTCTTTATTTTTACTTCTAATACGCTCATTACAGATTGATCCTGAAAATGATTAGAAACCACTTAAATACAATCCAAAACAATCCACTTAGCACTGCTTTATTTTTATTCCTTTCTAATCTTATAGGAATCATCAAAACCGCACCCATTTAAAAAAAAAAATTCACCATAGTAAAGTAAACGGACACATCTATAAAGTGACTAAAATATTTTTAGCGAGACTTAAAATTAATACGACTCACGTATAACCCTAACCCTAAAACCCTACCCTCTAACCCGAGTCCTAAAACTAACCCTAAAACCCTACCCTAACTCTAACCCTAGAACCCTAATCCTAAAACCCTACCCTAATCCTAACCCCAGAACCCTAGACCTAACACTAACCCTAAAACCCTACCCTAACTCTAACCCTAAAACCCTAGTCCTAACACTAACCCTAAAACCCTACCCTAACTCTAACCCTAGAACCCTAATCCTAAAACCCTACCCTAATCCTAACCCCAGAACCCTAGACCTAACACTAACCCTAAAACCCTACCCTAACTCTAACCCTAAAACCCTAGTCCTAACACTAACCCTAAAACCCTACCCTAACTCTAACCCTAGAACCCTAGTCCTAACACTAACCCTAAAACCCTACCCTAACTCTAACCCTAAACCTAACACTAACCCTAAAACCCTAACCCTAAACGAATATAAAATTATATAGGTGAAAGAATATTAAAAACAAATATTTATAAGGATGGCAAATTTATTGAATAAATAATAATTTTTTTTTTACCATATTCCTTTTCTATTTCACTGAGTAAAACTTTACTCATCGATAAAAAAAATCAGCTGTAATTTTTCTTTGCAAAGGATGGGTTAGAAGAATTTCGTTGTTTGCTTTAATTTGATTGGTTAGTTTTTTAAGCCTTGAAAAATTTTTGATTACGAAGAAAAAAATAATTGTTTTTTTATTATATATATATATATATATAAAACATAGGACTAAATATTAATATGGTTTTATGTCGCAAGTCTGATCTAAACGATGTTTATTTAAAACCAGTGGATTTCTAAAAAGTGTAATGGGAATATCTTTCCCCGATTACCATTTTTTTTCTCGTAGTTCTTTTCTCGGGTTCGGTTTCTTTAACTCGCAAACCGGTATAGGAGCGAATGAATAAGAACCTTTTGAAAATATTACTTCGGGATTGGTTGAATACCCAAAATAAAACTTAGAGATGTTCAAATAAAATTCTATTTTATTTGTTTAAATTGTAAATAAAAAAATTATTTATATTAAAGTAATGATAAACAATTCATTTTATAACACTATTTAATTAAAAAAATATATTTAAAAAAAAAAACAAATAATGAATGAATGATATATTAAAAATTTAATTTACATAATAATTTATGAAGAAAAACATCAAAAATGCATGTCACCCTAGAGATGAGTGAATGCTTAAAAAGATTGGAAACGGCTGGCGAAGGTAAAATCCTTCATTGAGGCCCCCCTTATGATTTAAATGAAATCGAGGGCCTCACTTCCGAATATGCCTAGGGTATTGGTAACGATTGGTAAATCAACACAGTGTTGGTGTGGTAAAAAAAAAAGGAATTTTGATTCCTCATTGGCTGTTAGATAATATTATAACCATAAACACATCTCCCATCAAGTCTACAAAAAAAAAACTCCCAGAGAATTCTAGAATATTAAATGCTAATCCTAAATTTCTTAGACCCCGCCAAAAATCGTCCACTTGAACACGTGACACGAGTTGCACATATTGTAATATAGCAATATAACTCAAGACACATAGCAATAAACTCTACGATGATATGATTTACGCGACAAATGGCAAATGATTTGAGTTTTTTTTAAAAAATCGCGACAACTAGCTTTTGGCGACCTCAAGTCGCGCGCGCGATCGGTAACTATAAATACGATGTGGAAATATGACTGATTACAATTTACTCTTTCTAAGAAAAGAAAAGAAAAGAAAAAAGAAAAGAAAAAAGAAAAGAAAAAAGAAAATTACTATAAAGATAATTGCCATAAGGAAGATATTTTTTTATAACCCGGCAGAAGGTCGTGGTTTATTTAAAAACTATACTATTTGAACGATAAGCTACACTACAAAAGCCGGGTTTAATATTTTAAAATTTTGATCAAGTCATTATTAAACCAACTAGAGTTGCCAAATACCTGGTTTTAATCATAATATATAAATAATAAATATTGTATTATTATTTTCTAATTTTATATTAGTTTAAACTTTAAAAAAAAATGTATATAAAAGGATTATAAAATCAATTATTTCAAAGAAAAAAAAATACAATTTAATCCAGATGTGACAAATAAGTTAAAATTGAAAAAAAAAAAAATTGATTTTAAAAGGAAGCGAGGAAAAAGGAGGGAATGGAATGAGGAAAATTTTTTTTAATTTAATATTCTTTTATCTTTAAAGATGAATGCTGTGTATTTTTTACGTGTAAGAAAACTTTTAACCAGATAAATTTAATTGCCGAATCATTTTAAATTATAATAGTATATAGCAGCTAGTCCTGTACGGATAGATCTGAGTCTAAAGACCTTCCTCTAGAATTGGTTGGAGTCTAACAAATTTCTAAATTAAAGATCGATGGATTTTTTTTTGGGGGGGGGGGGGGAAATCTCGGTTTCGATCGTCGAGTTGATTCGACCCAGGGCTCTAGTCTGAAAGACTAAACTCCTCACCTGATCTCGGTGTAGCTAAACGCTATGGCTACTGTCACTGCCACTATCCAGAAATGTAGCGCGCAAAAATTTAAAGCTACTTTTCAAAAAAAAAAAAATAAGAGCGGGAATATTATCGGTTGCATGATCATCTTATTGGTCGATTTTATATTTAAAATAGCAAATAAAAAGGCTTTGTTTTTAAAAAATTGTATAAAAAATATCGATAATCCGAAATTTAACTGTAAAATAATATTTAGACATTATTTATAATGTAACAGATTATTATATTTCATTTAAAATTAGCCAAGTGGCGTAACTAAAGTTTTTCAAAGAAAATATAAGATCACTCTCTAATTCGTAATTATTAATATTTATTCATTCATTCCTTCATTCCTTCCTTCCTTCCTTCCTTCCAAAAAAAATAGTTATATACATAACAAATAACGAGTATAGGGATAAGAATTGAACGTCTCGGTTAACCAATTTATTAAACGAATACCAAATTTTTATTAACCTATTTCATAAAATATATGTTGAATTTTCAATCCCGCCCCCCCTCTCCTCTTTCAGATTTTTCTCAAATTTATATAAGAGTTATATTAAATATTTTAGCCCTTTAACCCCAACGGCTGAGATATGGGTTTCTAAAGGTCGATTGGACCAAATGTGGCTTCATTTAATTTTAAATATATTTGGATATTATAATTTGAGCTACGAGCATCATTCAAATTTCTTTATATAGCCCATAGACCTTCAAAGTTATTATAACGTCAAAATATTGTGTTCAAAAAAAATATTAAATGAAAACCGGAAATGGTGATAAAATCAAATTGGCATTTTATTAATTTTTTTTTTTATGTAATTAGATTATGGGATCATGAATAAAGTAAGCAAATTTTCAAGTTGGGAGATCAAGTTGAGGAAATCATGCCATTTTATATTATTAAGTGGTGTTGCTAAACGGCTCTATTCGAGCCGATTCTTTGAAGACGGCTAAGTCAATACTTTAGCCAGAAAAATATTACCTCTGCCTCGAGACGAGATTCCCTTGAGACCGCTAATAGATTTTCCAAATCTTTTGAGCATTTTAGCAAAATCTTTAGGCTTGAGAACAATATTCTTTCAGGATAAAACATTAAGTTCTTTCTTTCTTTCTTTTTTTCTTTTCATTTTTGAATTATAATTTATTGATGATCAAAATTCAAATTTACGATATATTGAGTAAAATCAATAATTGATAATTTAAACTTTATAATTTCATTTTCCAGGAAGTGGAACAAAAAGCAGGAGAGTTTGGTCTCTTTTGAACAAGATATTTATTTTTTAAAATATTCATCACCATTTTACATTACAAGTAATTAATACCAGTGATGATTGGCATTTGTAAAAATTCAATGAATCCAAGGTGTTTGATATATGATTCCTCATATGAACGCTTGGAGGTATAATATAGTTCTCTTTCCGATAACCTTTTGGTAACGTTTGCCATGAGCGATTTCCGCTTTTGATTCCAAAATCAAGTTCCGTGAATGGCTCAGATTATGAATCTTATTCATATTAGTGAGCTGCATCGGGCCGGATTTTTCGAACCGGGCCGGGTTTAGGCCGGGTACGGGTCTGGCCCAATTTTGCAGATGTTTAATTCATATATTGAGTATACTATTAGTGTTGAAACATCCCGATTTAGATTTTAGCCAAATTAATATTATAATAAACTTTTATATCTTGGAATATAATTCCACTAGGATCTCATGAAATGAGTATTCTCTTCAATTTGATTTCTCTCTTCTCTCTTTTTTTTTTTAAAAAAAAACCTAAATTGGTATAAAAACGGGGTTTTACCAGGAATCGTATTCAACTTATTTTTAATCGGAATTATAGAATTTTCTTTGGAGTCTTTTGCTATACTTGCCAAAGGATTGCGACTTAGAAAAATTCTTTCCTGTTTTCTCCTCACAAAGATTTTTATGAAATCGTCAATATCTGGAATTAATTCTTTTATTAACAAGCACAGTATAACAGGAATTAGGCATGCGCTACTGGCTGAACCACTTTATCCACCCCTATCTTCCCTAATTGGAACACCCCTCATCATCTACAGATTTAGCAATTTCGCTTATAATGATTTCGCGTTCGTCGTTTAATATTTGAAATTATCTTGTGGAAAAAAATAAAAAATTTACAACATACATAATTTCTTTATTATTTTTTTTTAAAACGAATTTTATCGTTATAATTGATTGACTGGTTAATCAATCCAATGAAGTCCATTTCTGAAGCCTTCACCGTATGTTTATTCCAAAATGGCGAGAATTATAGGAAACGATAACCCCCCCCCCCATCCTCCACCCCACCTTAACAATTAACAAATATTTATTATACGGTATACCTCGTGACCCTGGACCAATGACATACAATAATAACTAGACCGACGATGCACTGATTATTAAAAGTGTACATCAAAGAAAACAGCTGGGGACACCATTTTGATTACCCGTATCGTTCTTAAAAATTTTTAAACGAGAAACCAATTTATTCCTACGCCTGACGCAAACTTTATTAAAAGAAATTGCCTACCATATGGGTTACCAAAATGTCGGCTCCAGCTGATTTTGCGCTCAACGACTCTTTCAAATGCATCATTATGAATGCATCTTCGGGGTTCGGACCAAGTTGAAATTTTGCCAATTTATTAATTAGTCCTATATCATCTTATATATATATATAAAAAAAAATTTAAGAGAGAAAAAAAAATGGTCGATTCGATGTCGCCATTATTTCTGGGTTTTTTGACATTCCCATTTTTTTTAAACAATATTTAGCTCTACCATTAGGTTATATAAATAAATTTGAACGACGCTTGTAGCTCAATTATTTCGAGGGAGCGCATTGTCCCGAATATGCCTCATTTTTCTAGAGCTTCAGAACCTTCAGAAGCCCGTATCTCAGCCGATGTCTGAGGGAGTCGGGTTGAAACTTATGTCATCGATTTATATAACCATATTTTTCTAACTTTTTTAAACCCCCCCCCCCCCCCCCTGCTTCCTAATCCTAAGTTAACGTTTCCGAGAAGGGGTTCGGGTCTCGAGATGGATTCTGAGCCTCATTAGAAATCTGTACTCTCAACCTGATTTACAAAAAAAGAGTTTTTTAGAATATTCAGAAGAATAACAATATCATTATACTCAAATAAAACACATGGAAGATTTTCAAAAAAAAAAAAAAAATTGTATCAATTATCTTATAAATCCGCGGAAAAAAAATATATTTTAAATTTATGTGTCATTTAAAAAAATAAAATAAAAATATTTAAAAGAGAATTGGCATCGATCGCCAAATCTAAAATCATATGTCCCTAAATCAAGACGAAAAAAAAAATAATATAATTTTTCTATTTTCAAATGTATATAGCCATCCACAAAAAAAAGCTTATTTAAAATCTGTTATATAAATGCAAAAACAGAAGAATATAAAAACTAATCACTTTATTAATTACTATTAAGTTGACGCAAAAAAAAACAATATTTCCGCCAGTAGGTAATAAACGTTATAAAATAAAGAGAAAATAAGTATGAAAGAAAAGAAAGAAAGTAAGTAAGTAAGAAAGAAAGAAAGAAAGAAAGAAAGAAAGAAAGAATTTTTAGTCATAGCTGAGTTTAACGCAAAATTTATCCATTTAAATATATTATATGTATTTTTTTTTTTCAAAAAATCAATTCATAGCGGGCAAAATTGTTTGTGTAAGTTGGTACAAAGTAAAATGTTAAAAAAACCGTTATAATATTTGGTATCCGAAACTGAGCCCTTAAACCAAATAGTCCGCACGAATTAAGCCTTTCAAAACCGGTTATAATTAGCGGCTTATCCGAAACTTATACTAAAATCGAAACCTTCTATAACTTCTAAGCATTTTTTGAGGTCAATTAAATTTAAAACGGTATTTTAATGTTTTTTTTACATAACAAATTGGAGATTAATCCAGTGGCATAAAAGTCACATAGGTATAAGGCTTCCAGAAAATCGAATTCTTATATGTAAGAATCAAATAACGTATTCTAACGTCGAAATTTATATCTCCCCTCCCCCCCCCAAAAAACACAACTAATTTATCATATAATTTAATTTTACGACAACATAAAACGGACAAATTTCAAAGATTTTATTGGACCATAACGTTAGATTTCGGTACTATAATAATTTTGATAAAAATAAGAAAAGTCACTCTTTTACAAAGGCGCATGCGCATAAAGTTTTTAAATTGTTTGTCATTTTTGAATCATGAGATGACGATTTCTGATAATCATATTTCTGCCTATATATATATATTAAAAAAAAGGGATGTAAAAGTGTCACATAAATACGAGACAAATAAAATATTTAACTGCGTTTAATTTTAAGTTTGATTAATTTGCGTCAAACGAATAATTTCAAAATATTTACTAATATATTTTCATTTCAAATGAAACAAACTTTCTTGTACAATTGTTTAACTTGCTGCAGACACGTAATTAGCGGCTGGGAAGGAGCTAGTTCCCTTCAGCGAGAATTTGCCTGTATTACGTAAATATCATTTTGCTAATATAAAATTTACTCTCTACACCCTCCCCCCCCCCATACATACCCCCAAAAAGAATTTATACAATATATATATATATACCTATAAAGAAGAATTATTAGTTAAAAGTTTAAATTACTTTTTAAAAATAACGACTTAATGATTCAAAATTTTTAGAAAAAAAAGGAGTTTAAATAGGCAGAGATATACAGTAAGCGGACCTAAGGACACCCAATAAAATTTATAGCGGAAAGCCCCACCCTAATAGTGACCCCCCCCCACCCGGTTAATCTTGGATACGGTTAATGTTTTAAAAACAAATATCGGTTACTGGTAATTTAAAGCGATCGCCCGCTTATGTCAAATTTTAAAACGAATTCTCGTCGAAATAAACCAACCATTTAATTTTAGCAACCGGAAACGGAAACCGTAACCGTTATAAATTTTAGCGGTTTTGGTGAAACGGAACCGCAAACTAAACAAAACGGTTCGGATACCTAGGTTTTTTTGTGTACTTGACCAATATTCTCTAATTAATTATCCTAATTTTTTTTAAGAAAAGGCTTTCATTTTCTATATTATTTTTTTTAAAATTGTCACTTATCCATCTATCACGAATTTTTTTCGATAAGTTTAAGAGTCAACACGCTTCTTTTACTATCAGATCAGCATCAGTAATCGGCAGTGCTAATGAGTCATTCGCGTGCGACAAATTTTAGTTTTTTTTTCCTCTCCTAGTGGATAAATTAAACTTGCATTTCTTTTAAATCTTCTCGCGTTACATATTAAACAAAAAAAATATTGCCAAAATCCGACCTTCAACTTCATCGTGGCGCGGAGAGTGGCAACGTCTTTTGGCGGCTAATGAAGGTCTAATAGGTTCCCTGTGGTCTGGGTCTAGAATAGGATCACCGTTCTCTTCGACGGGGTGTAAAAACCAAGGGAGTTGATGTCAGGAAGGGCATTCAATTGTAAAAAAAAACCTTTGCTACAAAATTTCCTAATGAATAAATCGGAGGGAAAACTGGCCAACCTTGGTTAAGAGATGAAGATTTATATATATAGATAGGTTTTTTAGATCGTTAAAGCCCTGTTAGCAGACCTATTCTCTTTAGTGTCCAAGCGATCAAATCTGGGAATCGCGTTTTGTTTTTTCATGAAGATTTGGAAAACCACCAAAAAAATAATAATTTAAAATTTAAGTCGAGTTTCGGAATTAGGTTTAAAATAATTTTTTTTTAGAATCAAAATTCGAATTCGAACGAGACAGAGAGAATGTCGGTTTGACGGATTCGAACTCGAATCCGGTGCCGAGTTTTGTAGCTTTCCCAACCGACTAGTCCTAATAGAAAGAAAGAAAGAAAGAAAGAAAGAAAGAAAGAAAGAAAGAAAGAAAGAAAGAAAGAAAGAAAGAAAGAAAGAAAGAAAGAAAGAAAGAAAGAAAGAAAGAAAGAAAGAAAGAAAGAAAGAAAGAAAGAAAGAAAGAAAGAAAGATATTCCTATTATTTTTAAATAATAATGATTCAAAATGCATAGTAATGAGAAGTCATTAAATTCGTAAAAATAAATAAATAAAAATTAAGCATAATGAAGATCGGTGCTTTAAATTTCCCAAAGAATCGTAAGAGATTAGAGACGTTAAAGTGGAATAGCAAAGAGGATGAACTCCGATGTCAGGCGAACAACATTAATAATGTGTGTAGTATATCATCCCGATAAGAATTAGACACAACTATTATATATATTCGTAACGAATAGTGTTGTTAAACGGCTCGTTTTGAGCCGATTTTTAAAAACGGCTAACTCACTATTTCAATCCAGACTGAAGATTTAGCTTATAGAAGGAACAAAAGTCTAGCCATATATTATCGAAATCTCGGAGGCTTAGGCAATATTTTTTCCGGCTAAGATATCGAGTCAGCCGTTTTAAAAAATCGGCTCAAACCGGGCCGTTTAACAACACTAGCTTAACGAATTGCGAAATATTTTTCTTAATTCCTGATAATAAATTTTTCAATATTTAGTAAGGAATGTATAATTAAAACTTCTAAAAGTTCTCCTATTTTTTTTTTTTAGGATGCGATTTAACCGGTATGATTGATATATTTTTAATTATTTTACAATACAATACAAGAGGTGCCATTTGCACGAACCGGCCCGACACCGGCCCGGTTTTTATATTTTCAGGGCCGTCCCACCCCGGATTATAAAAAATTAAAATCCGGCCCGGCCCGTGGCAATGTATATTGTTTGTAAAATGGGATGTGAAATCCGTAATTGATTCTTAGATCTCCTCGAATTAAAATCATTTCGAGGGCGGCGATTTTTAAAAAATAATTTTTCAATTTCCAATTTAACCGGAAATGTATGAATCAGGTGTAGAGCGAGCATCTATCCTCATAAAAAAAAATTAATATATAAATTAAGAAATAGTTTTTAAAGTTCAAAAGCAAAAATTGTTTAAAATTCAAAGTGCTGGTCAAATCGGGCAAAAATTGGAGGAGGGGTGGGTTATAATTATTTATCAATTACTTAGTGGGGAAATATAGAAACTGTCGATTCTTAGCACCCCCCTAAATTAACATTTCCACCGCGTTTATTTGGCCACTAGGAAAATAAAAATTGGAAGAGTTAGTAGGGGGGGGGTGATGTATAAAATTATTTAGCGTAATCGCATTCACTGTGAATGTGAGGTGAGTAAGTCAAAACATGATAATCTAATCTTTCTTTCTTTCTTTCTTTCTTTCTTTCTTTCTCTCTTTCTATATTCCTAAATTTATTTGGGTTACGAAATTTTATTTATAATGATTATAAATTAATTTGAAAAAAAATAGGCCGAAACACGTGAATTACTCGAAAGCTAGAAAATATTTTTAATGGACGTTAGATATTTTTAAAATTGAAACGACAAGCCTTCTTAGCATTCTATAAGTGAGTGATTAATAATGCATTTGAAAACGTCGTCTAATGCTAAATCAGCTGGAGCCGCCATTTTGGTAACCCATACAGTAATTATTCTCGGGTTAAAAAACGATACTATTAAATCGATAACTCGCTTCCTTGTTATCTCGATGATCAGGGCAATTCTTTAATAAAGATGGCGTCAGCCATAATTAAATTGGCTTCTCGTTTTAAATTTTTTTAATAATTTTATAAGTAACCAAAATGGCGTCCCCAGCTGTTTCTCGCGAGATGTGAACTTTTAATGAATGCGTCGTCACAGTCTAGGTATTATTACATGTCACATTGCCTTAACCTTATCCAGGCAGGAGTATAATGAACGTTATTTTTTTTTTGTACGAGTATAATAAATTTCTCGGTTATGGAGGGAATGCCTGGTTTTGGGCGTATTGCTAAAGTTGGACTGACAGGCGTCTAACTGAAATGAAAATTCGATTTACACTGATGTGGGAGTTAGTGCGAATTAGTAAGCTTAAAAAAAATATAGCAAAAAATGATCCCATTTTAGTTAGACTTTTATTAGAAGAGATTAAAGAAAGATTTTGAATTTTTGGAAATTAACTTAGAAAAAAAAAACAAACAAAAAAAACATGTTTTTTTTTTAAAATACGTATTAAGCTTTTTACGATCCAAAAAAACAATATTCTATAATGTCACTGATGGAGAATGATTTATAAAATATTGATAATAATATTTTGGATCATTAGAACAAATATATTTCCAATAAATTTTATCTTCCTAAATTTTTTTTATCTCATTTTTAATTCCCTCTCTTCTCTCTTCTATATCATTCCATTTAGGAAAAAAAAATTGAATAAAACAATGTTTCAAAATTTTATAAAGATAAAAGATAAGGATGAAAAAAGTTATAAAATAAAATTTAAAAAAAACTATAATATTTTTCTTGTCATTTTTTCTAAATTTTTTGCAATAAAAATTATATATTTTTTTAAAAATTTTTCAGGATCAAGGTTAAATAGTTTGAAATTTTTTAAAATTCAATAATAAATTTTTATTTTGAAAAATTAAAAAAAAAAGAGAGAAGCAAATAAAACAAAATAAAACAAAATTTTATAAGTAATAAATAAAAATAATTAAAATTTGAGATGGAAAATAACTGATTCATGGGAAGCAAGAGAGCTTTGAAGCTTCCTTAGAATCGTGAACAATGGATTCCAACTGATATTGTGCAGACATCTAACCTTTTGGCCAGCTCTCAAACAAATAACTGATTCATGGGAAGCAAGAGAGCTTTGAAGCTTCCTTAGAATCGTGAACAATGGATTCCAACTGATATTGTGCAGACATCTAACCTTTTGGCCAGCTCTCAAACTGCTTTAGCCAAGTTATTAGGTCTAAAAAAATAGTCTTATCATTAAGTTGCGGGTTAAACCTTCAATTTTTTTTAAGGGGATAATCTTGACCACACCATATTGGAGTTTGGTCATCGTTGGGTGATTTAACATAACTATAATTAGTCAAATTTTCGTATTAAAAGTCAATAATTTAAATTAAACTAGGCTGGGGAAAGTATTTTGTATTTCTTTTAATATATTAATTGTTATTATAAATCGATGAGTATATAAGGCATTTATTAAAAATGAATAATATTAGGTGTTAAGAAGTAGTGTAATTAAAACGCGTCCATTTTTAAAAATGGCTAACCCAATATTTTAGCCATAATAGCCCAAGTGATTTCGTTAATCTGCCAACTATGAGTGTATTTTTCTAAAAGTGACCAGATACATTTGAAGTTACATTCCAAAATATGTATAATCACACTAATATATTTGGCAAAAAAAAATGTAAGTAGAACTAAATATGCATATAATTTTGAAATCTGGCTTTGAAAAAAAGTTAAGGCTCTCAATATTTTTTAACAGAACTCTTTAGAACCCCTCCTCATCCCCTTTGAACCAATTAACCCCGAGCCCTCCTTCCCCGATGATTCTAATATACAAGTTTTTTTTAAAAAAATTTTTGGTCGGTTTGACAAGTTATATATATGAAAAAAAAATGAGCATTCTTGGAGGAATATTGCCTTTCCATCCCATACAGAATCATTGATATTTGTTTTTATAAAAAATTTTTAAATCGCCGTTAAAATTAGATACTTAATTTGATTATAAAAACTTATACATCATTGTCCCATATATTTTGTGTCTGCATGAAAAAAGGGTTAAAAAAAAATTTCCGCTATTTTAAAGCCATCTAGTGATGTTAAATCACCTAACTTTGAACAACTCCAATATGGCGTGGTCAAGACTATACCCTAAAAAGTTGACTTAGATGTCTAGGTTTAGCCTCGACTTAATGATAGAGACTAACTTGGCTAAGCCGTTTTAGCGCTGGCCAAAGTTAGATGGGGTGCACAATGGACGCTTCATATTATTCTAAAGGTTCCACCAATCATCGCAGTATGATGGGCATCCTCGCCATTCAATTATGATATAATATAAATCCTTATAGAAGCATCAATAGCTTCAATAAGACCAAAAATCTCTTCTTCTTCTTCTTCACCTCTGAATCCGTTGCCCCCCCCCTATCTCGTTCCCAGGAAATGTGGATAACGACCGTTTATTAAGATATTAAGGAGAAAATAAAATATTCAGAGATCAGAATTAGATTGTATTGTTATCCAGAAATCTTAGCACCGGTTATGGAAAAATCCAGAATATAATTTATTTCTTTTTTTTCTTGGTGTAATTTTATTTTGCGGTTTTTTTTAATATACGTTTAAAAAATTTTTCATTATAATTCAAATTTTTTATATTTAATCTTTCTTTCTTTCTTTCTTTCTTTCTTTCTTTCTTTCTTTCTTTCTTTTCTTTCTTTCTTTCTTTCTTTCTTTCTTTCTTTCTTTCTTTCTTTCTTTCTTTCTTTCTTTCTTTCTTTCTTTCTTTCTTTCTAGTTATAAATAATCTTATATAAACGTGGTATTTATTTTTAATATCAATAAAAGACAAAAGACATAAAAAATTTTAATACAATAAACGGATGTCAAAATATGGTAATCATTTATTTATATATATATTAACATCAACGCAAAATATCAAAATATTTAAAATTTTCTTTGGCCAATTGATAAAAGCCTATATTCTCTAAAGGAAAAAATTTCCCGGTATAAAACTAGCAATTCTAATAGTATGGCTAATACCATTATACCATTATATCTTTCCAAAGATAACCGATTTTTTTTAGAATATTAGAAACTTTAAAGGTTAAATCATATCAGTGCAAATATAATTTTATTTAGACTTGACCCTTTAATCTTATATTATATAAATATTAAATATTAGATGCGTTTTTATTCAAATGCAATGGACTGACTCAAAGATAATCATAAATTAGAAAGCTAAACCTAAAAAAAAATCGATTTAGATAGTTGAGGCAAAATCAATTTAAGAGAATTTCTCTTCTTTTAATAAACCATGTCAGCCACAAAATAAAATATGTGCCCGATTGCTGGAGTTTTATCCTAAGGATATATCATATTTCCATCTTTAAGAGTATATCGTTATCTCTTGTATATCGGTGTCGATATCAAGATACTTTTGAAAAGTATTTCTTTAGAGGATTTTGCACAAGTATAGTGTAAATATTAGTATTTTAATGTATATATCGCTCGAACCAAGATCGGTTAGTGGCTTAGGGGAGGGGATCCAAGGAGAATTAAGTTCCTGAAGAATAGCCGATTTCCTCTTTTTATTAATCAGTATTATTTATTTATTTTTTTTTAAATAGATTTTTATAATAATTTCTAGAACTTTGCGTCCTGCCTAATTTCCTACATACATCCCACGTGACTTCTTATTTTTGGGGAATTAATCCAATAATATCCGAGCCAGTTCTGGAAAAAAAAATCATCTAGAATATCTATTCAATATTCCTCGTTGGAATATTTCTTACCCTCATCTATTTAAGCCTCATCTATTTAAGTCTATAAGTATTTACTGATTACTTTTATTCGAGGATTTATAAGCACACCTTAAATATCAAAAATAATCATGGGGTCTTTAGAGTCAGATAGTACAGTCTAAATCCTATATTTATTTAAAGAACTGAAGTTTATTTGGAACTACTTTTCTATTTTAGCTAATATACTCATTTACTAAAAACACGTGAATATGGGTGGCGCATAATTCAACACCTCTTAAACTTTACATCTGTTTTACAAGGTTTGTCGATAATTATATGGAGGATGGACCTTCATATAATTCTTCGCTCATTTTTGAGCAGGTCTGTGAGCAACGTGCAAGATAAGATAAGATAAAAGAGGCTATATTTTATAATTTGGCTAAAGTCCGCCCAATCCCCGTTCGGTTTAATTATCGTTTGGGGATATTGACCAATAATATGATTCCAATACCATAAATTATTCGTATTTGTAAACAACCAATGAAAATAATTTTCTATTCATAATCATAACAAACAATGGGCTTATCTGATTGGTCCATTGTTTTTATAAAAAAAAATCGAAATCACCTTTAAATGGTCCAGTTATGTCGTCGGCCTAGAAATTTGGAGTGTTGCGCTTGCGCAATCGACGTTTAAAGTTTTAAAATCAAATATAGGATTTTGAAGGAGCTATAACTTTGGGCAAAAATTAGCACGTATAACTCAAAACATTTTGAAAAAGTCGAGTGGAGTGGAGCTCTCCAAATTCTAGACCGACTATGTGACAATTAATTTATATGATCTAACCTGGATGAACGATTCCTGCTTCCGATGCGATAAGAAATAACGGGATTCCTAAAAGGAATTTATAATATCGAATTAAATGATTAAATATAATATTTTCGCAATAAAGTTTTGTTTGTTTGTGCCAAAGACGAAGAGAAGAGCTACTAATGTCAAAAAATTTTAAATTTTGACAAAAAAATGTTCTTTTTATTAATTAAAAATATTTTATTATTTTAATTTTAATATTTAATTTTTTTATTTAATTATTTTTTAACCAAAAATAAACCAATCAATAAATAAATAAAATAATAATATCGGAAACAAAAACAAATCAATAAATAATTTAGTTGAACTTGAACTTATTGAACATACTAATTTTTTTTATAAATAAAGTTATAGATTTAAGGATTGTAAGGATTAATCAATCCTCAATTCCTCTGTTCACAATATTTAATACGTTAAAGATAATAATAAATTTAATTATTTATCGAAAAATCACCCTAGTGTGTGATTTGGAAAAATACAAAGATATTTTATATTCATTTAATTATTAAATTTTAATGTTGAAAACATTTTTAAAAAAATTGTGTTTGGAAACATAAGGTCATAAACATAATTAAAATCATGTTACAAATTATGAATTTACCAATAATTGTTATTATATTACACGTTGTAAGCATCTGACTCTTGGACTTGTTTGTTAATTCATTTAATAATAATGTAGTAATCATTTTTTTTTATACGTGTGTGATTTTGATTGATCTACGAATATCAAATTTTTTAAAAATAGTTTAAACCTATTATTTTATATCTATAAATAATTAAATGAATCGTTTATAAAATTTTTCTTCTCCAATCCCAAAGATTTTCGATGTCATTCCCAAAGCTATACCGCGAAAGGTAGAATTCATTTTGATGGACCCCCCTCCTCCCCACATTCCGCAAATGCAAAAAAGAACAGCATCCGGTTGATAAATTCCATTTATTTTTTTACCTAAAGTTGATTCTTGGAATATTTTTTTTTGAATATTCCATTTTTTTTTTTAAAGTTTTCGATGACGTAATAATTTTTTATATTTTTTGATTGATTAATCGCAGGAAAAACTCAGCAAGCTCCCCCCCCCCCCGATGCGTAATATTTTATATTTTATTTTTCCCAATAATCATTTTGTTTTGACAAATTTTAAAATCATTTTCAAAAAAGAAGATATGTATAATACCTATTTATATTAATATATAATTTATGACAAGAGGAAAATTATGTTAGTATCGCTCAACCTTAATTACATGACATAAAATGAAAAATAGCGAAAATTCTGTTATTTTTTTAAAAAAAAAAAAAAAATGCTAGCTAAGCATCGTTGAGTTGGAAAATGAATATATAAATCTTAAAATTTGCAAACCTTGGCATGAATCGTAATCATCGCTGGAAAGCAGGGGGTTATAACGGTTCCAGTTTGTACGTAGAGCATGTAAAATATTATAATGGTTACACGGATCTTAAGAGAAAAAAAAACAGCTAATTATTTAAGGTCTATAAAAGGTAGAAATTTTTTTTTTTTAAATTATAACGAAGCAAGACCATCCGTAAACTGATTGACTGATGATTTCTTTTATCGATCCCTTTCAAGCTAGTGTTGTTTTAAAAAAGCTCGATTCTGGTTTAAAATAATCATATGGTAAACCTAGAGATTTGGCAAGTTGACGTATACATATGCCAATCTCTACGAGACAGGTTCTCCGGGTATACATCATACTATTACTTTGGCTTGAATCTCGAATTCTTTCTCCTCTGTGCAAAAAATTAAACTAACGTGTTTTTAAATCCAGTTTTAATTCCCCGATGATAGAAATTAAATGACTGCTCAAATAGAAATATCATGGCTAGGTTTTCGAATATTGATGGCAAAATAGGTTTGGAATTTTGCAGTTAGGGATTCGTATTCTTTAGAATGACGCCTTTTTCAAATTAGCTCCATGGATCACCTTTAAGTATGATTTTTGCGCTTATCCTTATATTACAGGTTTAATTCATTTAAGGAGAATCTTATAAGTAAAAAAAAAAAAAATTTAATTTTTTTTATTAAGGCAAATTATGATAAATTTTTACGTATTATTAACATACAAATGATAGCCATAGAGGAGAGATATAGACTCCACAATTGACATTGGAAACCGTACATACAAAATTTTTGGGGGTCTGGGCGGATTTTACTTATAACTTTAACGGGCCGGGTTGTTACGCGCCGGACAAATTTATTCAAAATTATAACGGGTCGGGCCGGATTATGAGGTTAGAATAAACGTATATCGTAAGATTTAGGATATCGAATAAACTAATTAGAATTTCAAATTCATCGTTCATATCTAAAGCCACATCATGTGGATTAGTGTTTTAAAACCATCTAACTTTGGCCAGCTCTAGAACGGCTTTAGCCAAAGTGTTTAGTCTAAAAAAAATTGTAACTATCATTAAGTTGAGGCTAAATTTAGAGGTTTAAGTCAATTTTTTTATGGGAATAATCTTGAACACACCGTATTGGAGTTTGATCAATGTTAGGTGATTTAACATCACTAATTGTGGATATTATTAGTTTAATAATTTACAGTTCCTGACACCTAAAATAAATAATATAAAAAAACAGCATTTGCAAATATTTTGCGTTTCAAGACCACACAAAAAATCTATATGTTTCATAATAAAGGCTAAAACTCTAACCAATGCTTTAAAATATACTCACATGACATGATGCTTAGATTCTATAAATAATATATTTAAATTAAAAACCTTATAAATTTTGTCATTTTTTTGAAATTCATATAGGAATAATGACCCCTCTATCATGCTACCCATGGCGTAGGTGGTGATAATATACTTAAATTAAATTAAAAAATGAAACGTAATCAAAAATCTACAAAAATTGGTTATTTTAGTTATTTTGCATCAACTAAAATAGAGTAAATAGGAATGCTCTGATACTATATGAAGCACAATTAAAAGATTGTGGAACAATTATAGTCATAGTGAAAAAAAAAATTAATAAGCATACTTCTTATGGATATTTAACAAATATTGATTATTGTAAATAACGACGCAGATATGGTAAAATATGTAAAACACCACAAGGGAAAGAATGTTTTTTTTTTTTAAAAAAAAAATAAAATTATTACCGGTTTAACTCCTTCAAATAAATTATTATATCGGTTCGGTTACTTGAGGTTCGGATAATTTATAAAAGTTTATAACCGATTCGTGGTACATTCGCGGTTCACTCCGGTTCTCTCCGGGTTCCTGATTAAAAAAGTACAACTGAATGGGGAAAGGGGGTGGGGGGGGGGGGTATATAACACTTTGGTTAATGCGTACCTAGACGAGATATTCTTTGTGAGGGGGGGGGTAGGCAGAGACAGAGAGAGAGGTATGTGACGATTCTTTCATTAAATCAAGGACTGCAGCTTATATGCAATTTAAAATTGGTCCAGCTGTTCTGTTATCTCTGGCCACAGATATTTTCGCCAAAGAACCCTCTTGTAACCCTAACGGTCCGTTACTTTTGTTATTATTAGAGAAGCCGCTAACAAAGTTAAACCCTTCGCGGTAGCCAGAATTACGGTTGTCAATTTTCATATGGATTTTCTAATTTGTTTTGTTTATTATCAGCTTGTTATTCTTCTACAGTAGCCATTTAACTTTTTTTTTAATTGTTTTTTTTGGTTCATTTTAAATTCGTCAATGAAAAAATATTTATCAATTATTATTACTACAGTGTAACTGATAAAAGTGTAGAGGGAGGCCCAAGATGACGTGGATAAATGTGATAGCGGCGGGTATTAGAAAAAATGAATCTCACAAATATTGGTGCTCAGGACCGTCAAAAATGGAAAAGTAAAATCAGAGGGGGGAAAACTGGCCAACCTGGGAAACCTGGAGATCGCCATTAAACGGAGAAGAATTGTAAATATCATTATAAGAATTTCTAGCAAGCACAGTTATTTTTTTCTTTATTAATGCCATGAAATTGTTTCGCATCTTCTAATTTTCAAATTAATTTATTCCCTTTTTTTTATTTATTCTACTTGAAAACGCTCTTTCGGTAAATGCTTTCCTTTCTGAAATGCCTAATGAATGAATTCTAAGAAATGGAATTTTTTTTTTATTATATGGACGATCTGTTGAGTAGTGGGAGGTCAATGGAGGAAATATTAGCCGAGGTATTACCGCTTAGGGTTTGCGCGGAAATCGTGATAAGAGTATGATCGGAAGTGTCACCCAGTATAACGTATTTAGGACGTATAATAGAAAATAGAGGGATCGCTCAGCAAGAATATTGAAGGTATAAAAAAATACGCGTACGCCAAAGGACCCTTTATAGGAATGATGACTTTTTATCATCGATTTATTGAGGCTTTGCAGAGATAGCCGTTCCATTATATTATGATCATTGGAAGATAATACAGCATTCAAGTGGTTGGAGATTCAGGAAAGGAGTTTTAACAATTTCAAGGATAATATATGCCTAAAGCCAATTTTATCATGTTTTGATAATAATTTAGATGTGATTTTATCGGTTGACGCTTCTGCAAGGGGAATTGGAGGTGCGTTGTTATAAATTTTGGACAGAGAGGAAGGACCGGTTGTATTTTTCTACGAAGATTCCGCTCAGCGAAAGAGCATTATTCCGTTAATGAAAAAGAGTCGTTAGCGGTTATATTTGGGCTCATGAAATTTCAAGAGTTTAATTATATATATCGATCACAAACTCTTGATTTATCTATTCGAGAAGGATAACAAAGCTGATGCTGTCCCCTAGACTGCAGAGGAGGCTGTTGTTGTTTGGAAATTTCAATGTGGAGGTACGTACAGACCGGGAAAGATTAATCATTTACCAGATGTGCTATATAGATTATGTATCGAAGAAGAAGTGGTGAACAAAGATAAGGATAATTATGACAATGGAGTGATTAAGAAATTATCACTCTAGAATGGTCCAGTGACTTAGCAGGAAATAAAAAAAGCACACTAAAGGATGAGGAGTTCAAGAAAATTAAGCAATGTTTAATAGGGGAGAAAAGTTGGGAAAAGAAAGATAATCCATACCGGTTGATGGAACACGAGATAACTATTGTAGATGACTGTGTTGTGAGGGGTAATCGGACTAAAGTATCGCGTAGACTGAGGGACAAAGTTGTCAATTAAATAGAATAAAACAATGGGCTAGAGAATACGTATAGATGCGGAGTGTAAAACGTATAATGTATAGTCCAATTTACCAAGATAGAGGAAGGGTGATAGCTGGAAAGAGATAATGGATACATCTGGATTTTTTTTGAATGGGAGGAGTAGTATTATTTTCTTAGAACAGATGCTTTTTTCAAATGGATTGATTGTTCAAAGGTTTCGGGATAAACTTCAGTTATAGTTATACGGAGATTGAAGGGATTTTTGGAAAGTATGGAATGGTGAAGATGATAGTAAGGGATGGGGGCACGGAATTTACAAGTAAAGCGTTTTGTGAGATGCACGGTATGGAACAACACACTGTCACAGCTCCAACGGTCAAGCCAAGAGAATAGTTGCAGTGATGAAATCGTGGGTGAGAAAAGAAAAGTAAGGGAACAGGGAAAGATGGCTGAATGAAATAGGAGGTGTCCCCAGCCGAAGAATTTTGCCAGGAAAGATATTGTTAATACTGGATTCGTTAAGGGGGGAAAGAAATGAAAAGTGCGGATACATGGTTACGGCTAATAAATTTCGCGTAGGTCAAGAAGATTCAAATGGAGGATTGTAAGGGTCTGCGAAATCAACGTAAAAGCGGAAAGTGGAATTGTGTATTGTAGGCATCAAGATCAATTGAGGCCTTTAGAGGCATGTTAAAGGAGGGGAGATGTTATATTCATGGATTATATGAGTGGGGATAATAGCTATCACAAACTATAATATTATCAATTCCAAATAGGAATTACTATTATTCGGAACTAATTTCCAAAGTCTGACTCTAACAACCTGTAAAATTTAAGAATATATACTTTAATACAGAGTTGTTTAAGCTCCTTTTTAAAAGGAGCTAGCTCCCTAGCTCCCACTCCCGCTCCTACCTTCTCAAAAGGAGCTAGCTCCCGCTCCCGCTCCCGCTCCCGCTACTACATGTTTAAAAGGAGCTAGCTCCCGCTCCAAGTAATAGAGTGCCACTCCATAACCGCTCTTTGATTTTCATTTTTTTAGAAGGTATACGAAACAAAATCTTATTTTTTTTTTATCAAAAAGCTTTATTTATATTAAATTATCTATCAAAATATTTATAACCTTTTATTAGCTTTTAAAAGTAATAAATTTTCTAAATTTGAATCTAACAAACATCCACGCCTCTCCCCTAAGACCTGTTTCGCAATACTAAATAGGCACAGGAGCACTAGAGGGAAGCAGGATATTGTATTTTATAAAGATATTTTTTAATTCCGGGAATTTATCAAAAATAGTAATTTTGGTATCATTATTTAAAAAATGTTTGTCCAATATATTATCTTCCTGATGAGCAATTTCATGGAATCCACAAAAAATCTTCCAAATCAATTTGTATTTAATAGAAAGATTTTTTACTTTTAGATGCTTTTTTAGATTGACTCACTTTTGAAAATTAAATAGTTTTATTTAGGCTGTGTCCAAAGTATCAAAAAAATTTAATCGCGCAATTTGCGCAAATCTAGCGAAAAAAAAATATAAGCCATTTTTAATGGAAAATTAAAATTTTGGCCTAAATCATTTTTTGGTATTTATAGAAATTTGAAAAAATCATTTAGGTCAACATTTTAATTTTCCATTAAAAATGGCTTATATTTTTTTTTCGCTAGATTTGCGCAAATTGCGCGATTAATTTTTTTTGATACTTTGGACACAGCCTTAAACACAAAAGACATTTTGCCCTTAAATTTGTTTCATCATTTGGATCAACATCTTTTAGAAGCTTAAAATATTTTTGTAAGATGGAAATAGAAATTCGATTTCTTCATCTACGATCTCTAAATCCATAATATCTAAAACTATTTTTTATGATATATCTATAAAATGAATATTAATATGACTTACAAGATTCTCCAAAAAATTTTTGATATCAAAAGGAAAACTTGATGTTTATAATATTTAAAATGATTAAATGTAAAAACTAATATAAAACTCGGCTAAACATTTAATGATGGATAAATTTAAAATAAATAAAATTATTAATATTTAAAAAATAATTTAATTTATACATTAAATTTAAAGGTGCGGTGTAGTGGCGCTCCTCCACTCCAGCCCTAAAAGGAGCTAGATCCCGCTCCCGCTCCCGCTCCCCCTAGGTGTTTTTGAAAAAATGTAGAGGTGCTCCAGGAGGGCCGCTTCTTAACAACTCTGCTTTAATATAATACAATTTATAAAACTATAAAAACACCAAAAGTATTACAAATTTTTCGACAGGTATTAGTTATAAATTTTTTTGAGATTTCGGATAAAATGTTTGTCAGACTTTTAAACTAATAAAAATTATTTGTCTCCCTCCAAAAACATCACAAAAATAAAATTCAAATACTTTTTTAAACTTTTTATGAAAATAAATTAAAAAAATAAATAAAAAAGCTTGTTCATTAATAATTCTGGAAATTTTTTTAAAATTAACATAAGGATTTTATTCAAATTTTAAAATTTACTAAAGTTTTGTAAATTTTAAAATTTACTAAAGTTAAAATTTACTAAAGTTTTGGAAATTTTAAAATTTACTAAAATTTTGAAATTTACTAAAATTTTGAAATTTACTAGAATTTTGTAAATTTTAAAATTTACTAAAGTTTTAAAATTTTTAAAATTTGCTAAAGTTTTGAAAATTTCAAAATTTACTAAAGTTTTTTGAAAATTATACTAAAGTTTTGAAAATTTTAAAATTTACTAAAATTTTGAAAATTTTCGATTTTATAGCCATAGCATAGCCCTAGGTTAATTTGTTTGTATTTTTTTCCTTCAAACATTTGTCGGATTCGTAAAAAAATATAAACTATATAAATTAAAAAAAACATATTTTTTAGTATCCAAATTATAATGTTTCTTTGAATTCCTTCAATTGAATGAAAGAGCATGCATTGCATGGCGAAACCATTTTAGCCAATAAAAAAAATATCTATGAATGAATCAGATTACAGTAGATCAGTGCCCTCAGAAGAGGACGAGTAAGAAAAACTCTCTATCTCATAATATTGAAGCATGAGATCTTATAAACTTTATTTATTCAAATAACCAAGAAAGACCTTCATGAGATTGGACCAATAATAATAAATAGTCCAAATAAACCCCCCCCCCCCTTTAAAATAAATAGATGTAGAACACTTTATTTGTCTAGAGATTGGTTTTTAATTTAATTTTTTAAAAGGTTCAAAATTCCTTAGAAATAATTTTAATCGTACCTGATGAAGTGACTATTATTTATTTATATTGGCAAAAAGCAATTAAAAACAAAGGTGTTTAATAAATGAAGCTTTCCAACGCAAACCCCTATTATTAGATGAGCTTTGCCATCATAGCCTGATCCGAGAAATTTTTTTAAAAAAAAAAACGGATTAGACTTCGCATACCCAACTTAAGGTTTATTTTTAGATCTAACATTTAACACGCCCACCATATCTAGCATGCTGACGCATTCATTGTGATCTATCGAAAGACAATAGAGAACCAATCACCTATTCCGGTGGACTTTAAATGATGGCAAGATGGAGGAGGAGACTGGGATTGGATGGCAAGGATTTTGTTTTTTCTTTGTGCTATAAATTTTTATTTCACTTCGACCCATTTCGTAAATTGTATCAATATGATAACAAACAAGCATTCCCCTACAAAACAAAACAAAAAATCTGAATATACGAGCTAGGGTTCATAACAAGTGTTCAATATTTAAAAGGGATTCAAATAATAATTCGGATATTTTCGATTTCATATATTCAAATAAATTTCTTTGTTATTCGATCCGATCCGATCAAATAGAGGAATAAATTTGTATTTTCAAATATTATTCAAGAATAATAAAAATTATTTTTAAATGTTAATAATTTCTTATAACAATTTTAGTGGCCTAAATTAATCTTTTAACCAAAAAAATAATATTACCTATTAGGAATTTCAAATAAAACAGCTGTTGTAGCGGCCATTTCCTTGAGTTGAACCGATATCTTATAATAAACAATCATTTTCAAAAAAAAAAAATTAGTATCAACGTTAATAAATTTTAAAAATACTCCCCTAGGAAAATATAGCCACGCGTATAAACTAACCAACTTATTTATTTATTTTTACACTTAACTTTATGTATATACTAATTCCCGTAAAATGTAAGTCTGCCAATATTTTTTTTTAAAATTAACATATTTTCGAGTTATATTATGTTAATTCTAGTGGTTATACTCACAAAATTCTTAGCATTTAACAGTCGTATACTCTATTCGTTCTTTTGATGAATAATATTAGTTATCGAATTATTTATTCGAATATCCGAGTCCGAGATATCATGAATATTCATTTAAAATAAAATACTCAATTCAATTCGAAAAATGGAAGATCAGTTTTGCCGCTAATTTTTTTTATTTTTCAATATTTTTTTTATTTTGAGAGGATACTGGGTTATTTATTATCTTATCTTCCCTATTTTTACCATTTCACCACTTATATCTTGACATATGTAGGTGGTGAGCAATTTTTAATTTGATTACATTGGAAATTAAATCCATGGTCTTAATCTTCGTATGATGTTTACAGAAGAACGAGAAATTCGTCTGGTTGGAACTGTGAGTCTGCCTGTGAGTTTTGAGGAAATTTGATCAATAAATCATAAATTTGGATTTGTAACGAGATACTTTCGATATTTTACTTAATAATTTCTATGAGGATTTAATAATTTATTTAAGGATTGCATTAATTGTAATTTGGTTACCCATTAAAATCTAATTTTGATCTGCTCCCAAGGTTATCACGTCAGAATTAATTATGGAACGCCCTTAAATTGCGCGGGAGAATAATTTTTATGGATCTTCTGCCCGCAAATTCTCGGTTTTGGTAGGACGAGGAGATAGGGCGGGCTTATTTGACTCCCTTTTATTATTCACAGTTGTTATTTAAAAAAAAAACATTCAAAAATATTATTAGATGTTTTCTCAATCATAGGGTAATGAATGGCCATAGAATCTTAAAATTAAGCTTATTTTTTGTTCAAATTTATTGAGAATGTGGATTTAGGACTTGAATGATTTATAAGTTTGAAAGGAGATTTGGCCTCATTTCCAAAATAGCTGGAAGTTAATAATACTAATGAGATTTAACAAAAAGGCTTTTCCTTCTCTCAGTAATTCCAGAATCGTAATTTCTATGAGAGGGGCAAAAAATTTCGAAACGGGTAAAGTTTTATTACATATGTTTGCTTTTGCCTCATCATATAAGTGTATACCGCTCCGATCGAGTATTGTTAATTATTGAGGAATCATGTGGTTCAAGCTGTGTTCGAATATTAGCTCCATAGAATGCTTTCTGAATAATTTATTAATTATTTCATGCCTTATGTATTCGTATCTGGATCATCGCAAATCAGCCAGTGTTAGGACGAACATCGCAAAAATGAATGAAACTAAGTTAATTTATTGTATATTGTAATAAAATCAAAATTCTAGGGCACTAGCACAACCAGATCCAAAAACATATGTCTTCAGAGTCGAAAATCTCGCAATGCGTGATTTTATTATATTTTATTTTTCTTTAAGATACTTAATATAGAGTTATATATTAATGGATCAATTTCTGGCCCTTAAAATCTTACATTGGAAAATATACAAAAAATAATTACTCTTATATCCCATATATTAAAAAGATTAACTTTGCTGAGAGGGAATTTTTTATGGGTGTCAATATTAGCTAGGAATGTTTATTAACTTTATATTTAACTGTTTAATTTTAAAATATAATTAATGGCTTTTTTTTCTTTTCTTTAAATTTTATCAAAATTTTTATTATTTTTTTTTATTAATAAAAAAAATATAAAATAGATGGCGTTACTTTTAAAAATAATTATGATATATTTAATAAAAATATGTAATGTATTGGTATTATAATAATAAAAATCCATTAAGTATAACAAATATGATGTCCTGGGTGAATATGTAAGCAAACTCCATATGGATATGATGATTATTAAGACGCTTTAACAATTTTAATATTTTATATACAAACAACTATTTTTAAAAATATACCTCTTGTCTTTATCGTATTCCATTTATTACTTATTGATAAAAATTTTTTCGGCGATCATTTGCAAGTACGCCCTATCGCTGTTATGAGATCTGCTATCATTATTATTTGATTGATGGGCGGCCATCTTATTTCTCAATTGTCTGGTAAAAGAACGATGGGAACGGTCAATGTAATTTAAAAAAATAATTACCCTCTAAATATTTCATTCTTTTTATTAGTTTGGCTAACTACCAAAAATCGTCAAATACATGTGATCGGGTGTTTTAATTTGGGACCACGGTCTGAACCGCCCGACGAATAATTCTTGCCTTAAAAATTTTGTAAATAAATGGTGTTATGTGAAATTATTAGAAACTCAAACGATTCATCTACTTGATGTCTCGGGCAAATACCCATCGTGACCTTGGATCGGCCTTGTACCGTCTCCTAAGATAAATTAAAAAGAAAGATGCTCTAATACTGCTGTGCAGAGAAATACGTTTCTTCTTTTCAAATAGGATAAAATCTACACTTATACTACGGATGGCTGTTACCATCACGGTCATAAAATATGGGACTTATTTGCTAAATAAAGAATATAAGAAATCTTTCAATTAAAACCAACCCCAGTGTGCGTATTGTCGTCTTAATTCCTCGTGGTAAACTTTTTTCTGTTGTAGATTTTAGTATGATAACCAAAATCCCTGCAAAATCGGGTTCCCCTACCCACACCCCTAAAAATCACAGACCATTGAACTTATTTTACCCCCTCCACCCTTCTAGAAGTTCAAATAGAAATGATAAAGGAATCTAGGATATGAATAATTTTTTGAAGGCAGTTAAACGGCACGAAAAATCCACAGCTCATTTGCAATCGATAATTCAATTAAAAAAATATGGCGAAAATTGAATTAAAATATAATAAATTTGATACGCAAAATATCAATAGAAATTTTACACAAAAACAAATACGAATTCTCTTTATTTATAAACCTTAGTATTTTATATGGTTTGATTACTAAAAATAAATTTACAATTGCTTTTCTAGTAGTTTGACACTTCATCACTGAATCACAATAATACTCTGTTAAAATAAAAGGACAATATTTGTAAAATATATTATAAAAATTTTAGATAATAAAATGAAAGAATTTTTATATAAATTCTTTGTACTAAGAATATCATTAAAATATAATATGAAATAGAAAATTATGTAAAAATTATTTAAAAAATACAAAATCATTCTTTTTATCATATTTCATAAATCACTCCGGTAGTAATTCTACAATCAAAATATACTATGGACAGTATTGATTCTACAATGGGTAATGAACAATCCTACAATCAATTATCAATTCAACCAATACATATAATTCACATTTTGAAGCATAACCTTTCTATGTCGAGTGAATGATTGGACGAAAAATAAAAATGACTATTTTTAATTATAATATAACATTATGATTCTCAAATCAAATGATTGAATGGTAAAATTAACTCGATTACGTCAATTAATATATTTTCGGATAAAGTTAATTATAAAACCTGCTGACTTGATAGATAGGAACCCGCCAAATTTTTTAAAATGTTTGTTGTAAAAAGAAGTTAAAAAACCAATTTAAATATAAATATTTATTCTATCCTATAACAGATGGAACTCAACAAAGCGTTATGTTTGATAAGATAACCTCAAGGATCACAAAATTGTGTTATGGGTTGAATATGAATTATGTGTTGCCAGTAATTATTATAATTAAAAAATTATATATATTATATATTTAAAGCCCTTGATAACTCAAAAGGTTGTTAATGGACTCTATCCAGGTGTTACAACTATTGAATTAGACAATTTAGCAGCTGAAACTGCTGCTACTATGACAACCAAGCACCCTGATTATGCCATATTAGCTGCAAGAATAGCCATATCTAATCTTCATAAAGAAACAAAAAAAAGCTTTTCACGTAAGGATTATATGTTTTATATCATTAAAAGTTGAGCACCTTAATTTATATGTGTTTAATTTGTTTCTTTATTTTCTTATTAAATAAGAAATATTTTTAATTAAAAAATTAAAGAAAGTATTAGTGATTTGTACAACTATGTTAACCACAAAAATGGATTGCATTCACCCATGGTTTCATATCAAACCTTTCAGATAGTAATGGAAAATGCAGAAATTTTGGATTCAGCCATTGTTTATGAAAGGGATTATACATACAATTACTTCGGATTTAAAGTATATGAATTTCTAAATTTTCATATTACATATTAGAGGTTGTTTTTCATCTAAATTGGCCCATATAAATTTTTTTGGTTTATAAAATAATTTTATACAAGTTGCCTAGCCCTACTTATAATAAATTTTTTGATAAGAAAGGTATAAATTAACCTGATTCTAACAATTAGAAAAATTCGGAAAAATAATCTCCTGGCCCATAATATTTTGTACAAGTTTTCTATCTAAAAAATATTTCTACTTGGGGATCTGAAACAGTCTGTACTGACCTCAAAAGTATCAATCCAAGTCATATTCAACTAGTTTTGATAAATGGCTCAATTTAGACATTTTTTTTAAATAGGCTAACTCAATATTTTAGTTTAATTACCTAAGCATAAAGATTTTTCCCCTTGGTGACATTTTATATATCTATTGGCAAAATTTTGAGGCTTAAGTAATAATATTTTGGCTAAGATCTTGATCTAACCATTTTTAAAAAATTAGCAAAATTGGGTCTAACAACAATACATTTAGCCATCATTGCCTATATTTTAAATGAGATGATTATCTTAAGGAGAATAAATAAAACAATATACATAATCTTTTGTGAAATTTAGCTGGTTATTAGAAAAAATATTGATTTTTTAATGATATACCAATATAAATATTGGTTAGGTTATTGAGTCTGGGTCAATTTTATACTAATATCAGATTGTTGAATAAATTGGTATTGACACAACCCTAAAATGAACTATGATGATAATGTAAGGGAACATGTAGTTAGAAATAAAATTGAAACCACTAGGTAGAACATACAATTAAAAAATTTTAAATTAAACTATTGTTCCTTTTTAGGAACACATTATGTTATTCTAAAAATTAATTTGTGTTCATAAATTTTTTCTATATCTTCATGCAATGTTATTTAGTTTTAGAGGCACACCCATACTGGCCAATCCGATATTAAATTCCTATTGTTACCAATGCAATATCATATCTTATTGTATTCTATACTAATTGTTAAAATTTTTAATGCATACATCTACGCATCAGTATCTATAATTTAGCTATAACATAAATCATTTAAATATATTATAATGATAATTAGTTATAGCTTATATTCACGAATCTAAAAGTATATTAAAATATTTTTATTGATAAATCACGTTTTTAATATAATAACAGTAATCTATTTACATAATAAACAATATGTGATGAAATTTGAAATAAATTTTTTAAAAACTAAGACGCCATCTTATCGGATTGGATGGTAAAAAAAAATATCGATACACCCCATTTAGTTTTATACAACATTATGTATATCTCATATGTTAGAAACAAATAAATTATCTTAACAATAGTAAAATTCATATAACAATGAAAAAAACTTATGGTAAATAAATAGCAGACCCAACCCTAAACCCAGCCTGAGTACATGGGCCTGACGTATTTTAATTTTTTTTAAAATATACTCTGACTGGAAAATATCCGGGCCAGACCATATTTTAAAATATCTCTTAAACAATTAATTATATATATTCTTCCACAAGGTAATCAATATTCTTTTCAAATATAGATTCATTCATTTAAACTGATAATGATATTTTTACATGTTCAATTTAAAGAAAAAATTAATAAAATTAGCAAATTGGTCAAATAATTCGAAAATTGGAACAGATTATTTCATAGTTTAATTGTTGAATTTTAAATGCACTTGGAATTGTTGATTTAAGATTTCTTTGACTTACTTATAAGTTTGAGGAAAGATTTAGCCCCTTTTACCGAAAGAACTGGAGGTTGATACAATCAAAAGTATAACATATGTTATCAACAAATCAAAGGTTAATCTAATTTCTTTTTGTATTTGTCAAAATTTAACTTTAATGTTAACTAAGCTTAATGTTAACTATATGAAAAAAATGAGACTAAATTCTAAAATAAGAATAAACACAGAAAGGCAACTACTGAATTAGAGAACTAAATTAAGAATTATAAAATAAAAGAAACACGGAAAGGAAACTACTAAATTTGAAAACTAAATTAAGAATTCTAGAAAACGTTCTTTAGGCATATATCTTTATTAAATAGAATATTCATCAAATTAAAAAAATTATTCATCAACTTTATTAAAATTAAAAAAAGTAAATTTATCAACAAAAATGACTGACATTTTTTTTAACTATATACAATAGATAAACAAATATATATATACATATAAAATGATTGACATTATATTACAAAATGTATCATTTACGACATGCCACCCCTTTATGGGCTGTGGCACACCAAAAAAAAAATATTTAAAAAGGGTCGACTTAAGCATATGCAGTATACATCATAAACGGGATGCAGCGGACTTTGTGGGAGTCCTCACAAGAGCAATTGATTCTCCTACAAATCCATATCATCAATAAGTTGGGCTTCCGCAGAAGAGGCGGACGTCATCGGAGCAGACCCGTGAATACTATTTACGGCTCGTTTAAGAATATAGTCGGTCGGGGGGTTTGATGTGCTGCTAGAACAACCGCTGGAGGTGCCAATTAACGCACCACTGTTGGCCAACGGAACCGGTCGCATAGGAGAAAATGGAGCTGGCCCTTGCGTTGCGTCAACCATTCTCCTTCAATAATGCTTGGCAGATCGTCCCATAGCGTTGTCATTGATCGGGGCTAGAGGTTGTCGACCATCTTTACCTAGGCTCGGACATTGACTACGGATGTGGTCATCGTTATGACAATGGAAACATCTTCTCTTACGGAGCCCCCCCCCCGGACGTCATAGAATTCTCCTGCGACATCGGTGCTTGTATAGTCATGCCGGTGTTTTTGGTTGTCAATGTTACTTGAATGTAACAAGATCCCAGATCGATCAAACGGCTGGTTGTTTCCATGTGAATGATAGAAGGGAATATTTGGATATAAGATTGAAAAGGGAAACACAAAAAAAAATTTTTTTTTAAAAAAAATTTAAATTTTACACAAAAATCTTTTAAAAAAAATTTAAATTTTATACAAAAATTTTATGATTAAAAATATAGAAAAACTTTCTATATATAATGTTTATTGCCATAAATATTATTATAATATATTTTACCAAAAAAAACTGATATTAATGTATACTATTTACGGCGCAAAGCACATTATAACAAAAACAAAACCTATTTCTCCCATGTGCTTCAACTTTCTCAATATTATCATCGACAATATCCCTTGGGGTGAGCGTCAAGTGAAACCAATAACATAACAGTATTTGTAAAAGTAATCTAACTCACTCACACGAATCCCCCAAAGTTAATATTATTCATTTCTATTTTTAAAAATAAGTTAGGAAAAATGTGCAACTATGGGACTGGGAGAAATAAATATTCAACACAACAACCAACTTTTCGACCAACATTAATAACACCAGCTATTTGAATACCCTTAAAAAAAACTTTCTATTCATTCAAGAAAAGATAAAAACAAACCCCGGTTCAATATGACCCGACCTCTTTCCCATTTCTTTATTCGATTGTCAAACAATCGGGCCCACACTTTTTGTCCCACTGCGAACCGTACCCCTAAATTTTACTTCCATTGAGGTAATAATCTTCCTTTTGGGTTTTAAGAAATCTAACGGACCCCGTGTTCGCCTACCTAAAAATAATTCTACAGGCGTAACCCCCTCTCGATTGCGAGAATTGAGGTAATACCATTGAGACATGTAAGCCTCCTCTTTATGAGTTCCAGCCTTTTTAATCCAATGTTTAACAATGGCTACCATCCTCTCAGCTTGTCCATTCGAGCTGGGATGGTATGGTGGAGCCAGAATGTGTTTTGTCTGAGACTCAACACAAAACTGTTTAAATTCTTCACTGACAAAAGCGGGTCCCCCATCAGACACTATTGTGTCGGGAAAACCGAACCGAGCATATAACTCTCTTAATTTTTTCACAACAATTTTTATGGTATACCCATGTACTTCTGTATAAAAATATATTATAATAATATTTATGCCAATAAACATTATATATAGAAAGTTTTTCTATATTTTTAATCATAAAATTTTTGTATAAAATTTAAATTTTTTTAAAAAAAAAAAATTTTTTTGTGTTTCCCTTTTCAATCTTATAACCAAATATTCCCTCCTATCATTCACATGGAAACAACCAGCCGTTTGATCGATCTGGGATCTTGTTACATTGTAACATTGATACCCAAAAACACTGGCATGACTATACAAGCACCAATGTCGCAGGAGAATTATATGACGTCCGGGGGGCTCCGTAAGAGAAGATGTTTCCATTGTCATAACGATGACCACATCCGTAGTCAATGTCCGAGCCTAGGTAAAGATGGTCGACAACCTCTAGCCCCGATCAATGACAACGCTATGGGACGATCTGCCGAGCATTATCGAAGGAGAATGGTTGACGCAACGCAAGGGCCAGCTCCATTTTCTCCTATGCGACCGGCTCCGTCGGCCAACAGGGGTGCGCTAATTGGCACCTCCAACGGTTGTTCTAGCAGCACATCAAACCCCCCGACCGACAATATTCTTCAACGAGCTGTCGATAGTATTCACGGGCCTGCTTCGACGACGTCCGCCTTTTCTGCGGAGGCCCCACGTATCGATGATATGGAGTTTTGGGAGAATCAATTGCTCTCGTGAGGACTCCCACAAAGTCCGCTGCATCCCGTTTATGATGTATACTGCATATGCTTAAGTCGACTCTTTTTAAATATATATATTTTTTTTTGGCGTGTCACAGCCGATAAAGGGGTGGCATGTCGTAAAATGATTGACATTTTATTACAAAATGTATCATTTACGAATATATATAAAATGATTGACATTATATTACAAAATGTATCATTTAAGACAGTATTTATGACAATTTATTTCTTAAAATCGCGATTATACCTTTTTTTCACTTCTTTTCACATTTGACTTTATAAGATGTTTTTACTGTGTATATCCATAATTTAATTTAAGAAAATAGCGTAAAAATGTTTCAATAAACCCTAAAAAAAATGGTATACAAAAACTATATAGGAAACTTGTGTTAAGAGAAAATATACGAAATATTAAATTCTTCTCAATTGACCACCTATTTTATGGTCTGCTTTAAAAGATTGGACATCGTTTATCCTTCACTTTTATATGGTATCTTTGAAATGTATTTTTAAATACTAGAATACTGTTTACCTAGCGGAAGAATATATAGTTTAAAATTCCACCTTTCTCGAAACTTTTTTTTTTTAAAAAAAAGAGCAATTTTCTAAAGTTTAAATAACTTGGAATAAATAAATTGTCTGAATACATTTAACTCAAATAATTAAATAAAATGTTTATATTATCTAATATTTTATAGTATTCAAATTTGCCGACAGATAAAAATCGGATGCATTCCTATCCAACACGATTTAACAGCTGATCAATTTTTTTAAAAAAAATTTAAGATTAATATTAATAAAGAGGAATATATATCTCATAAACGGATTTTAAAAAATCGAGCAGCTGTTAAATCGTGTCGGATCGGAACTGATTCCACTATGAATGGGGCCTTATGGACTCATTAGAAAATGTATTTTGGGGGTAGGTTTGAACCTCGACAAAATTTTAAATGTGATTTTGTTGAATTTTTTAACAATCCAGTAAAGAAAAAAAAACTATATCGAACTGGACCTTTCAAGAAAATAAAATATAGGGATTGTAGGTTGGACAATTTTTTTTTCCTCTAAAAAAATAGCCAGACTAGGGCTCTAAATTTGAGCATTTATTTAAATATTATCGAAATTTTATAAATGTATACAATATATAAAAGAACTAGCTAGATCCAGACGGAGAAGATCCAGTACCAGATTCATAGATCTTAAATATTTTTTTTTATAGCCACACTCCTATATTTTTTTAAAATATATTTGATAAAAAAAAAATATAAACCAATTATTCGTAGACCCTGGAAAGATCCTACTTGCTGAAGATAGACGGTAAAGTAGCTGAAAGGCCCCAGCATTTGCTCATGAGGGTTTCTGTTGGGATCCACGGGAAAAATATAGATTTGGCCCTGCAAACCTACGAGCTCATGTCCACCAAGTATTTCATACACGCCTCACCTACTCTCTTCAATTCGGGTACCTGTAGACCTCAATTATCTAGGTTATTCTCAATTAACTTTTTTTCGAAATTGGAGGGGTATACTGTTGCTAATCAGCTGATTCAATCCATATGGTCTTACTTATTTTTTTTAGCATTATGCTTTTGATCGCAAAACTCTAGTCAACATCAGGCCCTTTTCCAGACAAATATAAATAATTTTTCAGTACATGGCCATTAACTGATATACCAGTCAAAAAAAAATAACATCTTAATATTTTGATCCATTTCACTTTTATAAAAATGAAAGCTGCTTCTTGCTAACCATGAAAGAGGATTCGATAGAAGGAATATACACCACTTTGAAGCAATGCGCTCTTATAAGCAAATCCGCTGGTGGAATAGGCCTAAACGTGCATTGCATCAGAGCTTCCGGTAGCTATATAGCTGGAACGAATGGTAATTCCAATGGACTTCTCCCAATGCTTAGAGTCTATAATAATACGGCACGATACGTGGACCAAGGAGGGAATAAGGTTATTTTTTAAAGAAAATAATGAGAGCTAATCATATCTGAAAAAAAAATCTTATATTAGTTGCTATATCTGGGTCAAATTATAAAAGTTTTTTGAATCTTAATTTGTTTTTATTTTGGTGATCTTAATTCCCGCTTCAATATATATTTATAATAATGATTTTTGCAACTTGGAACCCCTGGGAATGGGAGAAATTTAGTAAGTATTTTCTAAATAATACTCAGAGCCAGTTTTGGTTCGGTCCCACTACAGTACTCAGATGGAACTATTTAGCCGCCAGTTTCGTAATATCGTATCCCAAATTATTTTATTTATTTTTTTCTTTCAAAGAGACCTGGAGCCTTTGCTATATACCTGGAGCCTTGGCATGCCGACGTTTTCGAGTTTCTGAATTGCAAGAAAAACACTGGTAAGGAGGAAAGTAGGGCTCGAGATCTGTTTTACGCCCTTTGGATACCCGACCTCTTTATGGAGCGGGTTCAGTCCGACGGCCAATGGAGTCTCATGTGTCCTCACGATTGTCCAGGCCTTTGCGAGGTCTGGGGAAATGAATTCGCCGAGCTTTATACTAAGTATTTTTTTTATATTACCCCATAAGGAAAAACCCTTTTTAACCCTATAGAAAAAAAGGTCATATTTACTTGTTATGAGCTACAGTGTTTGCTAAACGGCTCTAACTCAATATGTTATCAGGAAAAAAATATTACGCGAGCCTTACGATTTTGCTTATAGGTGTCACATAGGTTTGAAACATCTATTAACCAAATCTCGCTCTTAGACAATATTTTTCTGGTTGCAACACTAGTTATTATGACGTATTTTTGCGAGATTTTTTTTAAAAGATGGAATATAATAACCAGCTGTTCATTTCATATCGAATATCTTTTTAAAGCTTACGGGAAAAGAATATAAAACAAAATCCCCCCCCCCCAAAGTGGGTTATATTTTGATGATAAAAGAAAATTAACTGGTAATCCGAAAAATACCATACGAGAATTTACCTTCTTTCAATAATAAGGGAAAAGAAAGCAAAACAGGCAGAGATAGTTCCTATTTTAATGATTAAAGATAGTTCAGAGAAGAAAAAAATCTAAATTGATAAGTTAATTTTTAACCCTATTAATAGCTTAACCTATCTAATGTAATAGTAAATAAAATAAAACTTTAATGGCAGTTATAACCTTAAATATCAATCATTCCTTACGAATTAAAATATTTTTTACAAGGTACGAAAAAGCAGGTAAAGTCCGCCGAACCATCAGAGCCCAAGAGCTTTGGTACGCCATCATTGAGAGCCAGACCGAGACCGGAACTCCGTATATGCTCTATAAGGATGCTTGCAATTCTAAATCCAATCAACAAAATATCGGTTTATATATTCATTCATACTTCATTTACTGTATTTAATTTTTGCTTTAATGTGCAAATGGAATTTAAAATTAATAAAAAATTTCCTTAAATTAAAATAATAAAAGGTACCATCAAATGTTCAAACCTTTGCACAGAGATTGTGGAATACTCCTCACCCGATGAGGTAATCCTCCCCCTCCCCCCTTCAATATTCCATATTGTCCTGCGTACACACATATCTGGATACATTTTTAGAAGACAAAATAAGACAATTATAATTGCTAATTTCATTAATATAGGATTCCCTAATAATACCCGAGACTTTGGTATATAAATACAAAACAGAATCTTACAATGTCGGGTTAAATAAATATGTTTTAAGATGCTTTTTGTGCAAATAAATTATTACTTTTATCCAATTTTTGAGAAATGGCTGATTTTAAAACATTCATTTTTTTGTTATGCTTGAATAATTTGTGAATCAGGGTTTAAAAAAATGAAAGACCAAAGAAAAATATATGTTTTGATTTTTTAAAGGTGGCTGTATGCAATCTGGCTTCCCTAGCCGTCAATAATTATGTGGAATGGGATGCTAACAAAAAGCCTTTCTTCAATTTCCCCAAACTTCAGGAGGTGACGAAAATCGTGACTGCTAACCTGGATAAGATCATAGATATCAATTATTACCCCGTGCCAGAGGTTACCATTCTTTTTTTCTTCTTATATCTACATCGTAAATGTTTAATAGTTTAATATTTGGAGAGGTTAGTGCAAAAATCTGGGCAATTTTAAAGGAAGAGTTCTAATAATCTCTTGATTTTTACTCTTCTTAAATCTTATTTATATTTTAAATTTAGCCTTTATTTTGCCCACACAATTTTTTTTAAAATGTATTTTATTTAAGGTCTAATTTTATTTTTACGCAGGCTGAAAGATCTAACAAACTTCATAGGCCGCTGGGTATAGGGGTGCAAGGACTTGCTGACGCGTTCATTCTAATGAGATATCCCTTTGATAGCCCCGAAGCTAAAGAACTCAATATCCAGATATTTCAATGTATTTACCATTCGGCTTTGACTGCCAGCTGCCAACTGGCCCAGAAATTAGGGATTTATTCATCTTACGAAGGAAGCCCAGTCTCTAAAGGGGTTTATTAAATATATCAATGAGAAGATAAAAAGGGTGTTTTTCTATCGTATCCATAAATGTACAGAATCAAACCTAAAAATTTACTAGGCTTTGAAATGATCCTTTGCAAAGTAAAGTGGTATATGAAATAAATAATTGATTTGTTCGTGAAACAAAAATGTAATCCAGGGGCTTAAGAGGAAGATAATTTATAAAGATGTTCAACATTTTATATTAAATAGGAATCTCTCTTTATGAAAACTAAAGAAAAACACGAGTTTAAATCAGGGAATTAAAACATGTACTAAAAAGAGATTTCATTTAGGATTCTGTCTTTCTGCAAATTTTGCACCAATTCGATTTTTGGATTTATTTTTTTTATTCACCATCATTTTTTGAAAAATGTCATAAAAATTCAATATTTTTATATGCAAAAAAAAATAATTAACATGAAGTATGGGGTTAAACAACCCTGAAATTTTTCCGTTTTTTGATGAATAAGGGCAATATTTGGTCTATTATTATTTTTGATTCAACATTTTAAAATCATTTTTTTTGTTACGAATAATATAAGATTAAGAAAAAGTTAATATCACATTTTTAGCTTATTCTTTCAAAATATTATATTTTTTAAAACTTTACAAATAAATTGAATTTGTAAAGTTTATTATTATTAGTAAATTCGACAATCCAAAAAAAATTAAACATTGTCCAAATAAGATTTTTTTTAACGATTATTGGCACAACCCTGGTGTCAGTTTTAAATATTTAATATTCTTGAAAAGGGCTTATACCTTCCTAATGTTGAAAATAATTTATCGTTTTAAAAAACTAATAGGTGTTCCTCGGGAGACTTAAATTTTATAAGCGAAAAACCTTATTTATTTTTTATTTTGTTAAATAAAGTTTTATTTTACTTTAAAATAGGAATTTTATCGGGCTTAATTACTATACCTATATTTAATTACCCACCAAATATTTAATTCTGGTCCAATCAAACAAGCCAATCCCTACAAATTATAATTTCGAAAATTTTATGGTCAATGTTAAAAGATACAAAATAAAAGTTAGATTTTTGCTCTACAAAATTTATACATCAAGGGACTATGCCTAACTGTTATGTCAAAAAATACAAACATTATAAAATGAAATCATAAACTTTTTAAACAATATTTGTAGGAAAGTTATTTACTGCCAATTTTTTGTAAATTTTAAAAGGGGCTTTGGTTGCACTTTTTATAAATCTTAAAAAGGGATTCTTGTAAAAGTCCCTTGCAAATTAGATTTCTTTCAATTTCAAGTTTGGTCTTTAAATTATTTCATACCTCACCCCAGCCCTCATTTATATTTTTTAAGCCCAGCCCTTTATTATAGCCAAATATCCATTTATCAACACTTTTTCAAAATGTAGAAGAGATTCTTAGTAGACACATATATCATGGTTGGTAAATAGTTTCATTTCAAAATAACCCTTCTACATCTTTCATCATCACGGGTATCTCCTGGGTGGTAGTGTTGTTAAAAAGTCCAATTCGGGTCTATTTTTAAAAACGGCCCAATTAAGATTATTATAACCAAAATAATATCGTGTAAGCCTGATGCCAGAAAGGCTTTTCTACTTGCAAAATCTTGAGGTTTACACAATATAATTTTGGCTCTAATCTTAATCGGACCATTTTTCAAAGACCTAAATCTGGCTTTAACAACACTACTGGGTGATATGATTTCACATCTTAAAGAACGAATCATATAACCAGAGACTTTGCAAAGGACCAAATTTTGGGTCTCTTTGATATACTTTTTTAAAAAAAATCATTTTGGGTTTGTTTCCAAAGGGAAATTGAAAATATGAGCTATAAGTGAATATTAAGCAATCCATTATATGATTTAATTAATTAATGCATATAGCCCAGTGCGAATTCTTTAATAATTTGAATTCCAAAGCCTGGCTTGGCCCGGATTTTTAAGATTATGCCCTTTTCTAACCCATTTTTGGGTGGGGATCTCTCAAACAATATTCTTATAAATAATCTTTCAAAATTAACATATGTTCATATTGCCACAATTCAGATGCTTCAATACGACATGTGGCCTGGCGTGAAACCTGCGAACACCGAGCATTGGAATTGGGACACTCTTAAGGCCGAAATAGCCGAACACGGGATAAGGAATTCTCTGCTTTTGGCTCCTATGCCCACTGCATCTACCGCTCAAATCCTGGGGAATAATGAAAGTATCGAACCTTACACCACCAACATATACACCAGGAGAGTTCTCTCTGGAGAATTTCAAGTTTATTACAATAAATATATTAGAGATGTACTAACTATACCAGATCCTAAAAATTAAATTTTCTATATTTAAATGAATAGATCCTGGACTGGATCCAATACAGTTAAAAAAAAAATTTTGTGTTTAATAAACACTAGAATTATGTAAAGATAAAATATTTCCAAGATTCTCTTCTGTTCAAATTATAATTTAGAGAAAGAATGAATTCCTTGGTTTAAGAACACTTTTACTAACTTCGTTAGCCTACATCTTTAAATAACGATAAATAAAAGTATCAAAATAGTAAATGTATCTTATCAATCAAAACTGAATTATTTAATCTTTTAAAGTTAGGATAATCGAAAGGTTCTAATCATTTTACCTACCTTTTTACGGGTATATATTCGGGTGACAAATTTTTTAACAGTTCAAATCCTATTATGTTCTGTAAATAACAACTTTTAATATCGAACTAGGTTCTTATACCTGCAAAAATCCAACGTCTGGCGAGGATCTGGTTTTTTTTAAAAATTTGGTTATTTGGGTTGACCCAAAAATTTTGGATTGATTCCATTTCTAATCTTTGTTATCGCTCCAGTCCTTTACATTTTAATTTTTCGTATACTTTTAGATAGTCAATCATCATTTGTTGAAAGATCTGACGGATTTGGGCCTTTGGAACGACGATATGAAGAACCAAATGATAGGTAGTATGGGATCTATACAAGTACGTTTTTCAGATTTCTTTTATATAAATCATTTTTAAAAAATAATTGCTGATTGGTGACCACTTAGTCCTTATCAAGCATCTTAGATATTCATTACTATATCTGTACAATTTGCCCAAATTTATATAACATTAAAATAGAGCTTTTGATACGAAGTTCCCCTTCAAATCTTTTATACCTTATATTCTTTCATTTTTCCACCATTGTTAAATACCATTTGCAAAAAAAAAGATAAAATAAATATTATGTTTATCTTTCAAAAAAAAAACAATTTATTAGAAGATAGGCTCTATCCCACCAAATATTAAAGCTTTATACAAAACAGTTTGGGAAATATCTCAGCGAGTTATTATTGATATGGCAGCTGACAGGGCTCCGTATATTGATCAGAGCCAATCACTTAACTTGCACATTGCTCAACCCACTTACGCTAAGCTTACGTCCATGCATTTTTACGCCTGGAAAAAGGTTTCCATGCATTTAATTTTATCAGCAAACATTTTTTTTATGCAAAGAAAAATCTTTGTTTATGTTTAAAATGTTGCGCATAATAAAAAAAAATATATTAGAATTATAAATCAAAAACTAATAATATTTTATATTTCAAAAAAATTATTTTTAAGTGTATTTTTATAATTTAACTTTCATTTTGTCTCTGAAAAATAAATTCTTAGGTCTATGTTTCTTCATTAGTTTTCAAGAAAAACATTTATATTTTTAATTAAATTAAAGTTAGTGATTTTTTGCTAAAATATGTTTAATTAAACAATTTTCAAACAGGGCCTAAAAACCGGGATGTATTACCTCAGAACCAAACCTGCAGCCAACGCTATTCAATTCACTCTTGACAAAACAAAACTCGCTAAGAGTATCGCAAATAATGGGGTCGTCGATACGGAAATAAATGAAAATGATACCCAATCAAATTCCGAAGAAAATGAAGAAAGCTTGGACAACATATCAGCCGACTCTCAAAACGTCGAATTTAAAAGGAATCACGACACTTTGCTCAAACAAAATGGCCGACCTGAGCTGGATGACGAAAATTTATCGGAGCACGAAAAGGCGAAATTATTATGTTCCCTCAAAGACAAGGAGGCCTGTTTAATGTGCAGTGGATGAAATAAAAGAAATTAATATATCCCTTCATATTTTTTTTTATAATTTTAAAAAAAAAAAATGTTTGTAATTATTTAGAAACTTATATTATATGCACCAGTGACATAATTTGTATATTAACCACCTATAACTAGCGTTGTTAAACATTGATTTTGGCCAAGATAATGTTAAGTGAGCCCTAGAGATTTGACAAAGAGAGGTTCTGTATTCTGCCACCTTTGAGCAACATTTCCAGGCTTTACGTAATATTATTTTGACTAAAATCTTAATCGGGCCGTATTTTTTTAAAAAATAATAATAATAAATATGAAAAATATAGTTTTAAACACTTAGGGTTCTAAATCAATTATTTTGATTTATGAAATATATGTACAACACTTAATTTAGTTAAGAAAAATTAATAATAGTGAAACATTTATCACATAATGCCAGGAGGTTTAAATAATTTACTATACAACTAAACACTCTTAACAAGATACTATCATTTATCAATATATTAAAGTAACAAAACAGAAAAAAACTACTATAATCTTTATTATAAACTCAATTATTATTATTTTTTTAAAAAAAGAGAAGATATTTTCATGACTAAATATAATATATTAATATTAAGGGATAAAATTTGAAAAACATAAATATCATTTATAATATATAATACATATTATGAAATTTCCTTTTTTTCTTAACACGGTAATAGGTTGGTTGTGTGCTTTGCATAATGTAATAAACCTATGAGTGATAGACAATATAAAATAAATAATTGGGGAAAGAAATTAAAATTCTAATCCAAATTCGTTCATTAGAACTTACTAGATGATTCAGCTCATAAAAGGATGCCAAGAATATAAAAAAAACACATTGTCAGGGCGATTCATTGCTCATTTTTTGGTTCAAAGAACATAATTTAACTTTTAGGTGGCAAAATAATATGTACAGGGAAAATACTGGTAAATGAGTTTGTGCCTAAGACGAGAAAAATTATGTTAATTATATTTGATTGAAGAAAATCTTTAAAACCGTTGGCAAAAAAAGAGATAGTTTCAACAAATTTAATAAAAGTGTTAAATATAATCATTAATTCGAGGGATAATTAAGAATGAACTTTAAAAAAATGATCGATATGATTCTAAGGAACGGGTAATAAGATTATAGGATTCGGTATTCTAAAGCTCTTAAAAGAAAATCCTAATAATTTGATTCGTAACCTACTTGTCAATAATATTAGCAATAGGTGTAAAAAAAATTTCACATTAAATATTCTTACGAGAGATTTTATATGTTTTGTGTGGAAGAAAAAAAAAATTTAATGTGTGACGACATCTTTTGGCGATTTTCGGCGTTTTCTTCTTCGGCGAAAAAAGCAGCATTTAACTTCGTCCACAACCTCGACATCACTGTAAATTGCGGCTTGATCCGTTGTTTCGGCGTGACGAGCGAAGGGGGGCAGCTGATTGCTCACCTTTTTGTGTTGGGAATAGGAATTACTGCTTCCGGGAGGTGGGTGGTCATTGGAAAACGTCTTTGGCAGCAGCAACTCCCTGTGATGATTGACGTCGGTGACGGGAGCCGAGGCAACTTGTTCTACAGGCAAGGGATTTAGAGCGAGTGCAGTGTTAGGGTGGTGCTTGGCAGCCGGGGCAACTGACGTAGAAGCTGAGGGAGACTGTTTGTCGGTCCAATCGAATATGCCGTCATCTTTGAAGCCCTTGCGAGTGAATATCTCGCTTTAATTATTAAACATACATTTTTTTGTTAGTTATAAGTTATTTTAAAATTCGTATATACAAAGAACGATGGGGTTGATTCAAATTAGTACAAATTTTTCTGAATTTATACTGAGATACTAAGCAATAACGTGAAATTTACTACTAGGGAAGCGCTTAATTTTAGATTAAGATGTACGTATTAACGAGCACAACTTGTCTTTGTTTTTTTTTGAGTTCGAATAGTCGATAACTAAAATTATACAAGTAATTTGCTAGATTTTTACTATAGCATGTTTTCAATTGAAATCACTACGTGTTGTTAAACGGACCGATTTGAGCCGATTTTTTGAAAACGGCTAACTCGATATATTATTCAGAAAAATATTACGCGAGCTTTGAATCTTTTGCTCACAGATGGCAAAAGATTTTTGACAATCCATTAGCGAAATTTCAAGGCATATCCAATATATATATTTCCGGCTAAAATAGGGAGCTAACCGCTTTTAAAAATCGGCTAAAAGCGAGCCATTTTACAACACTAGTTTCTACAATAAGTTTTCCCAAACTCTGAAGTTGATTGGTGCCAATGTTAGGATTAAAAGATTTCGATTATTATTTCCCAAATTTTGTAAAGTTGTAGATCCCATGTTGTTGATATTCAATTTCTCTTTTTTTTTGTCATTTCAAAAAAAAATTTATCGAATTTAAAAAGATATTTCAAATAATTTTTTCAACCAACACAATCGCAATTAATAGACATTTTAAAAAATTTTATCTTTCACGTTTTATTTATTTTCCGTCGTTTATTATTTTATTTTGAAACGTAAAATTAGACATTTACATTTCATTTTGATTTTCATTTTATTATTTAGTTTTCCAAAAATATTTTTTTTTAGCGTATGTCCAAAAATATACGCTACGCAAAACATCCGAAATTTGAAATTCGCTCTCTTAAAGGGTAGTAAAAATAATCACGTAGTATAAGAATAGTATTATTTTTTGTTTTCAACGTAGCATAAAGATTGTCACATGTAAGTGTAACATATGTTTTATTCCCAATTAAAATTTCTATTTATTATTGTCTAATGGCGTTAATATTACATGTCCATTTAAATGATTACTGTATAAGGCAATACGTAACTTGATATATAGTATATTTTATATATAATTTCAGAAAAAGAAAACCCAAAATTTTATGTTATCGGGCGATACCTTATTTTGATTAAAAAATGATATTCAAAACAAATAAAATCTTCGTCTTAAAAAAAAGAAGATTAATTCATAATTTTAAAAAGAATTCTGATTGGGTAAATAGTTAACAATAAACTATTCATTCTCGATCCAATACTGCCGTTTTCCAAGGACTTATATTATCGATCACTACGTACCGACTACTAGCCGTCATTTTTTTTAATTTACGAGGGAAGCAATAATTCCTTTGCTTGCTTCTACGGACTCTTAGTCACTGAAACTATTATCCGAAAGTAGTGTTGTTTTAAACGGGCTCGATTTTCGCCGATTTTTAAAAACAGCTGTTTACTCGATATTTTGTTCACCTAAAAGGAATTAACCGACGATTCAAAATCGTATTTTTAAACGGATAACAAAATTAATCGAATTCTTCGTTATAATTTTGAAAATTATTCCTAAATATTTAACATTTTCCCTTGCTGCGGAACTTTATTTCCGCAGCTATAAATCTCCTTTGAAACTTTGGGAAAAATCTATTTCTGGAAAACATTTCGAAAGAATTCGATTTTTTCGAATAAAGAATAATGCGAATATTCGATTTACCTTGTGGGTGATAATTAATAATTATAATATACATGTCTGTTATTAGGATCAATAACATATAATAATATCTAGACTGACTTGAATGTTAAATCAGCTGAACCCGTCATTTTGGTAACCTATCATATAGTAATTATTCTCACGTTAAAAACTACTATTAAATTGATAACTTTGCTTCCTTATTATCTCGATGGTCATGCAATTTTTTAAATAAAGTTTACGTCAGACATAGGAATATCGACCCCAGCTGTTTTTCGTTGATGTGCACTTTTAACGAATGCATCGTCAGTCTAAGTATTTATCTCAATTTTAAATCTCACGTGACCGGAAATGTATTTCGGAATAATTTTGGCCATTAACAATTATTTTATTTTTTTTTGGTTTATACGAAAGAATGCATAAAAATTATAAGTTAATTGGCGGCAAATGTGTTTGAAATTTGACTATTCATGCTGGAATAATAGATTTTTGATCTCAAAGTATTTGAGTAAAATTTGGCACTCATTTTTGGTTCCACGGAGAATGAGAAATTTTATGCGTTTCAGAGAATTCGTTTTGAGACGTGTTTCCAAACCCAATGTTTCCGACCAATAACATAATTTATTAAATTTTTAACCACTAACTGATTAGAATAATGCCTCCTCCTTAATCGTAGCAAGGAGGTTTGCCTATGCGCAAATGCAAAATATCCAAAATAGTTCTCATTGGTTGTGAAGGTTTATCAAGGCTCCTTTTGTTTTAATAGTGGGGTAACAAGCTAGTGTTGTTTGAACTATATCTACCTTTAGTCAACTATAAAACAGAGCAGCCATATTTTTATTTCGGAAATATTCTAATCAATCTTCAAGTTGGGGCTCAACTTAGAAGCCTAATACAATTTTTTAGTCTAAAAAACCTGACTAGGACACAATAGAGATGGTCAAAGCAAAGTTAGCTAATCTAACAACACTAGTAACAGCTCTAGTATAAAAAAACGAAAAACTCTTAATCTTATCAAACATTTCCCCTTCAAATAGAATTAATTTTGTTAGAGTAAAATACAGGAATGTTAGAAGAGAAGAGAAGTGAAGAGAAGAGCCCTTCCTTCCTTCCTTCTTTCTTTAGAAAGAAAGAATAGACAATCGGAGAATTGTTTGATGAGCTCACTTTCACGGTAATAAATTACGATGGTTGAAAGTGTCGCTTTATTATAGTGTTTGTTAAACGCTATTTTTGAAAATTGAAAGGTTACCGTTAAACCCAACCTAGCAAAACCGTTAAACCCGACCTGACAAAAAATAGAGCGCTGTCGGTTACCGCTACCGCTATTTATTTATTTTTTCACAAAAAAAAATTTGATACTTTATAAAAAAAACAATTAATTTTTTTTTATTTATCTAATCTAATCTATATTCCCTAAATTTAACATTTCAAATTTTAAACATGTAAAGAAAACATTGATTTCACAAAATAAAAATTTTAATTAATTTTTTTATTTATCTAATCTATATCCGTAAAATTAACATTTTAAGCATCTTATAAAAATGTAAAATATAATATATTATTATTTTTTTAACGCATTTTAGCAGTTGTTTAAAGTATCTAGATACAAAAATGTAGTATCTGTAAGATTACATTAAATTTTTGATAATTTAATGGGTTTTCCCGACAGGCATAGTAGGATTCAATTTTAACAATAAATTATTGGTAAATTGCCCTGTTTTTAGAATGCCACTTTTTTTTAATCTTCTCCATTGCCTTCCAATAGTTTGAATATGTATCGAGGGGTCAGATCTCGGCACAAAATTATAGTGCAATTAAAGTTTGATCACCCTTCCAAGCTATCTGTGTCATGGTTATAGAATCCTTGTAGACATGTTTTTTTTTAATTATCCCTATATCTATCCCGAGAGACTACTGCTTCGAATCCGCCAACAATCCAGAGAGTTCTAATGGATAGGAGATGTGTCTTATCCAATTTCTGTAATCTCTCCTGCTCCAACTAAGCTTATATACCATGTTGTCTTCAATAAAAATTTAATTTTTGACTGGCTAGACCACCGGACCATGTTGTCAGACCGGCCGGACCAGATCCCCACTTAATCTATCAATTATTGACCTTAAGTCATTAATATTGGATTCAATGTTCTAATCTAATTTTTTTTTAATTTACTAATCATTTAACCCTAAGGTAATATAATTTGTTACTGTTGAGCTAATATTTCGTTTCAGATATTACTTAGAACATCATATATAAAGGGCCTTTAAATTTTCCTTAAAGGTGTTTAATTTGACAAGGAATGACCCACAAAAATGAATGTCTTTACAAATAAACGAAAGTGGCCTAAATGATTAATTAAAATTTAACAATTATTACTAATAACGAAAAATTATAATATTTTGTAATGTCTCATTCAAATTTTTTATACATGTATTATTAAAATTTAACAAATCCAATAAAAAATAATAATATCATTTTTAGCTCGCTTTAAAATATTTTAACGATTAGAATCCTAAATTTAGGCATTTTATGTACACCTTATCTGTATCAAGATCCCGATCCTTTTGAAATGTATCTTATTACAACTTCTGCCATTTTGATTACGGCATCGGATCGTCGCCGATATCGGATCTAACCGGTTCGATCAATTAACAAAGATATTAGCTATTCTATCTCCTACCTGTCCTCTCTATTTGGAGGGTTAATGCTCAAAGGTTTCTAACTTTGGGTACACCTAAGCATCAACTCCTACGAGTGTTCCATCAGAATGAGCCTTCAGCACAGCTGGTGATGTGATATAGTCATAGTTCCTTCCATCTATGACTAAAATCTTCAGACTTGCGTGATACTTTTTCTGGATCAAAGCCGCTTAACAACACTAGATATAAGATGGACCTCATAGGAGAAACTTATTTACCGCGTAAACTTGAGGCGTTTATTTTTTGTAAAGGAAAATATCCGCATACAATATTATAATTTTTAATTATTTTATTAATTGATATTTAATTTGTTTTTTTTTAAAACTATTTATTCAAATAAAAGGTGCATAATTTTGTTTATACAAAAGAATTTAATGCGATATATATATCAGACTTGCAGGCCCTGCCCTAAACCCGGCCCGCTGTATATTTTATAACCGAATATTTGAAATCGCCATCATTAGCTATAAAAATCAAAAATAAATATAAAATATTCTTAAAAAAATCGGGGCCGGGCATGAATATATAAAACCCGGCCCTGGCCGAAAAAAAATCTGCAAATTGTATCTCTACAGGTCTCCGATTATATATATATATCTAGCAGAGACCTGCAGGCCCGGCCCTAAGCCCGGCATAGGTACCCGGGCCTGGCCGTATTTTTTTAAGTGTATCCGGGCCGGGCCTGAAAATTTTTTTGAAAAAATATCCGGGCCGGGCCGTATATTCTAAAGAGATGTTATTTACTGATATATATTCTTATAAATAAAAACACCTACCACAAAATTTAAGGACAAAGCTCATTCCCGGTATTATATAAAATAATGATAACAAAAAAAAACGATATAAGTATCGGATCGGTATCGGCGCCATTTTAAGTAAATATCGGCAAATATCTGATCAAATAGGTCGAAAAATTATTGATAGTTCCATTTTTTACATTCCCAAAAATTTAGGGCCGTGATCGGAAAAATGTGGGTTAATTACCTTACCGAATAATTGTCCGACAGTAACATTCGAGGAGGGTAAGTTAGAATTTAATTTTTCTACCTTTAAAATTTTCGCCACAGATGCAGAATTATCTCAGAACCCGACCGCCCACTCGCTAAAAATGCGGCGTTTTTAAGTCCTGGGAACGCAAAACCCGTTAAAACCTACCTTCATGTCACTCCGAGTTTCTTTAAAATAAGCAAATAATTGATTCTTTAATATTACATTTGATTATTTTAGTCATTTTGACATAATTAGCCATATGACGTCATCATTCAAATTTAAAAAAAAAAAATCGAAGGGGTATTCGATTCGGGTTGGATCTTTATTTGACGTAATATGAAATGGAGGCACTGCGACTGCGCGATACATTTGATCGATCAATCATGGCTCCCGTTATTAATCCTTTATCAATTTTTCTTATATAGCATTAAAAAGAAAATTTTTTAAAAAAAATTCTCATTGACAAGTAATATTTAAGAAACGCAAAATGAACCCCGCGACGGAGTTTCTTCCGCCCCCCCCCCCAATAAAACGCGTTTATTTTAAGATTCTAACTTCCACGGACATTTAACAAAAAGGGGAAATTTAAAACCTATCAAGTCAAGTAACTTTCCTTCACTTTCGCGCATTAAATTCTTCATTGATTCATTCATTCAATTAAAATCGCGAAAAAAAAAATAATTATAAAAATATTGTTTATCGATCAAAAAACGACAAAAACGTTTTTAATAAAAGACGAATTCCTTTATATTATATTTTGAAAGGTTAAATAAAAAGAAAAAAGAAATTTTTTTTTTAAAAAACAAACAAAAATGACATTTTTATTATTATGATTTTCTTTTTTTCCTATCTTGCCTATTGAAAAGGGGATCATGTAAGCCCCGGCCCTTTTTTAAAAAAATTATACCGAGGGGGGCCATTTGGGCCGTAAATTATCTGAATCGCCCATTCGTTGTTTTGACAATGTTGAAAAATATTTTTTAAAAAAACCCGACAACACCCATTCAAAGTATGGGCGGGCGAAAAAATCGCCCGATGAAGACCACTTAAATGTCCTTGCATTTTAAGAGCTTTTTAACTAAAATTAGCAGAGTTGTTAAAAGATACTTTTTAAATGGATCTAGATACAGATACATCGTCTAAAATAATATCTAGATACCGATATCGTAATCAAAAATCTATCTAGATACAGATACCACATTTTTATATCTAGATACAGGATCTAGATACTTGTATCTAGGAGCCTTTGACAACTCTGAAAATTAGTAATATAAACCCCCCCCCCCCCCAATTTTTAATGATAATGATCTAATTAGAAAATAAATACAAGCACAACATGATCTATAAGAACGGGTTAAACTGAAGAGAAGAAATAAATAACCGTAGAGGAAAAAAAAAATTATAAAATTTTATAGGGCCGGGCCCTAACCTTTCTTAAATAAAATATGGCGGATAACTTGCGCCGATTCTTAACAAACCGGGCACTTGGCAGGTCTCTCATGTGAGCCTTTTCGTATAAAAATGGCCATGCGAAATATATTCGATTATTGCGGATAACCCGAATACCGAATATTACGAAAATTCGCCATTGCGAATATCGTTGATAAATCTCTTAAAAACCTAAAAAAATGGAGTAGACGAGTAAATCGGTTCGCAACTTTCACTAGTTTGTGTGGGTTAGCCTCTTTGTAATCGCCAAAAAAAAAACGAAAAAATAAGCCGAAACGACATGGGCGGCCAATAAATGTTTTCCGTTCCTGATTTTGACGCGTTTGCGCCAAAATAAGTTTAGGAGTTTTACGATTTGCAAACCGCTTTGTTGTACATTTCGAGAACGAGGACCAACAATCTCGGAGTATTTAGGGACCGGGGTGGGTTCAAACCCATCTTGGAAACTCGGTCGCTACTAAATTTCCTGATAGTAAATCGGGGGCCCAACAGCCCTTTCAAAAGATGTCCGATTTTATTCGACTTTCATTATCGTTCAAATATGAGAAGTTTACTAACAATTAAAAAAAAAAGAGAGAGAAAGAAAGATTCAAAATCTTCCAGAGATGTTAAAGTATCTAGATACAAAAATGTGGTATCTGTATCTAGATAGATTCTTGATTAAAGTATCTGTATCTAGATATTATTTTAGAGGTATCTGTATCTGTTTTAGATACTTTTTAAGATACATTTTGATATACTCCTATTTAACGCTTTTTTATATTATAAATAAAAATACTTGAATGTAAAATTTATTTTATTTCATATGAGCATATAACTTAATATTAATATATATATATATTAAAAAATTATATATATATGTAAAATATTAAAACTTATATATAAAAAAGAATATATGTATTAATTAAATATGTCCGAGTTATCAATAACAAGCAAATTCTGATATTACAATCCATCTCAAGGAATTTGCCATTTTTAATTGCAATGGAATTGGTATTTTATTTTATTCTATTATATTAATTTTTAAGATTAATATTGATGACAAACTTGCAACATTGTAAAACATTTAAGGGTATTTATACTAAATAAATGTATTTTAATTTTAAGAGAAAACACTTTAGATGATTTAATAACTGATTTTATTATAGATAGCATTCAGCCATTTTCAATTATTGAAAATCCTTCACATATAAAAATGATCAAAACATTAGCTCCACAAAAAAATATAATTTGCTGACAGACAGTGGTTGCTAGAATTTCCCACAGATGGGAGAATGAAAAGAAAGAAATCATTAAAAGTCTAATAGAACCATCGTTAATATGCACAACAGCAGATTGTTGGAGTGCCTATCGCCGGTATAGCTAACATTTAAATTTGTATAATAATTTAATTACAAACAAATTATTTGAGCAGTTTTAAGAAATGTAAATTTTTAGTTCATACATAAAGTCACTGCACAATATATAGATCCAACAAGTTTGGAAAGAAAAAATGTAGCGTTGGCTCGTAAAAGAATGACTGGGAATCATGCATATGATAAAATAGCAAAAAATTTACAAGATATAGTAAAGGATTATTGCATACAAAATAAAATCTCAAAGACCATTACTGATAATGCAAAAAACTTTATTAAGTCTTTTAGGTTTATTTTTATTATAAATATAAACAATAATATTACTTATTTATGATAGAGTTTTCAAGCCAATTGAAAATATTAGTGAATCCATTGATGATCTGGAAGATGAAGAAACAGTTGCACCAATATCAATATCAGGTCTTTATACTACTGCTCAGGATTTTGGGATATCAGAATAATATATTTTACCTAATCATCAATGTTGTGCCAGTTACACATTGAATCTTGTTGCCACTCTAGATGCAAATAGGCCTTGTAGTGTAAACAATATCAGAGGGTAAAACTATAATTTAATATTTTATTCCTTAGATATATAGCCCAACATTGTCTAAATGCCAAAATATATGTAATAGACAAAATAAATCTCAAAATTCATATTTTATATGTCCCAATATAACTAGATGGAACTCCACTTATAATGCTTTACAATTAATGTCAGAAATTATTAAGACTAAATTTGAAAAATTGGACAAGATGTGCGATGGAAAAAAAATATCTAGATTTTTATCTAATGAATGTGATTTTATTCATGAATATTGTTTAGTAAGTTATAAATAAAATTTATATATACAGCATTATTTTAAATTAGCTAATGAAGCCGGTAGCAAGTTCACTTGTTATCCTGCAGGGAGATAAATATATGTTCACCGCTTATTACTGTGCAACTATTTCCCAGCTCATTATTAAATTAAAAAATTTTAAACAAATGAACCTGAAATTTTGTTTACCACTCTTAAATGCCTTGCTCAAAGGGATTGAAGATAGGTAAGTTAATAATAAATTTATCAATATTTAATAATTCAAAGTTTATTGGGACGATTTGTGAAGATGAAAATATTTTGTCAACTATGCTTCATCCTTTTTTTTAAACTAGATTGGACATGGTTGCAAATGGATGAAAATTTTAATAAAAAAAATTAATTAATACAAAGATTAGTTGAGGAATTATCAAAGTCTTCAAATGAGTGCAAATTAACCTGTGAAAAAAAAACCGATAATTTAATATCCGATTTTTTTCAGTATCCCACAGCAGGAGATATGATTGTTAATGATTTAAATCCTGAATAATCAACAAATTTTAAATAGTTTTTTCAAAAATGAATGCCGAGATTTTAGTATTTTTAAACAATATCCCGATATAAAAATGTTAATTATTAAATATAATACCACAATCCCTTCCAGCGCCCCTGTTGAAAGACTTTTTAGTATAGCTAAAAATGTCTTTACAGATAAACGAGGATGTCTTAATGGCCAAAATTTTGAAAATATTTCATTACTGCTAATAATTATTTATAATCATTTAATCTTACATTATATTATTTTATTAATGATACAAAATAATTATTTATATTAATCATATATTATATTAATATCTAAAAATCATTATTTTAGTTATATTTTGATAAATGTGATATCGAGTCAATAAATTTTTTAGATCATTTCTAATTTAGGTTTATTCAAAACTCATCTAAGAGTAAAATAAAAAATGTATCTGTGCATAGATACATTTTGAATTGTATCTGTATCAAGATAACTTTTTAGAAGCTGTATCTGTATCTAGATAAATTCTTAGACGATGTATCTGTAACTGGATCCATTTAAAAGTATCTTTTACCAACTCTGAAATCTACAAATGGAAGAGATTTGTTTTTGCGAGATATTGTGTGCATATGTGCAGTAGTATTAGAATTTTTTTCAACAATTTTCTAAACTTTTTAAATTTAGAAAAAATGAAAGAGGAACTGTTTAAATTTTAAATTCTTCTTTTCAAAAAAACATGTGTTTCAAATCAATAAATTTTTTTTTTGTTAAAAAATTAAATCAGTTTGAGGCCATAAATAAATATTTGCAAAGGAGATTTCGTTTTAAATTTGCTTTTTTTTTATTAAAAAAAATTACTGTATAAAACATGTGTTAACGATAGAGATGGGGGTGGGTAAATTTTAAGCCAATCAAAATCGAGTGACGCGTTTAAGAACGTTGAGCTCTGAAGGGGAGTTTGCAAAAAAAATGGCAAAATAATTTTACCCGGCCATCCACGCTTCGATGTGTATTGTTGGCGAAAAATGGGTCAGGTTCTATCGGTTTTGTGGGGAAACACCGAACCCGTCACTCTTATGCCTGTGCGATCTGGCAAGACTCCTTGAGTTTTGGGTCGGGTCGGAACCAAAAGATCAAATTGTTTACTCGACAATTTAATTAAAATGGTGGTTATTTGGGGGTAAATAATCTTTCTTGAATGGATATTTTAAATCGTAATAGATTATAAGATCTATGTATATAAAAGTACCTAAAAAGTGAGCGGAGGTAAACGTAATCGGGTGTTTCAAAAAAGTCGAGCCTACGAACGTATCGCAGATAGGTGGCGAACTCGTCGGGCAAACCCTGGCACAATAAATCCAAGGGTGTAGCCCGTTTGGTATCGCCTATCTTCTGGTACCGCTCCTTGAGGGTGTCGGCTTTGAGGCCCTGCCAAGGCAGACTGCCTCTCAGGAAGTAGACGAACATGTGACCCAGGGCCTCGAGATCGTCGCGGCGGCTCTGCTCGCGACCGAGGTGAGTGTTGATACTCATGTAGCGGGCCGTGCCCGTGAGGCTTTTGTGTTCGCGGTAGGGGATGTGTTTGCTAGTCTCTCCGTCTACGTATTCCTTGGCCAATCCGAAGTCTATTATATGGATGACGCGTTCTTTCGAAGTAACGGGATTCGATGATTTACGGCCGATAAGAAAGTTTTCGGGTTTGACGTCGCGGTAGATGAGGCGGCGAGAGTGAACGTACTCGATACGAGTCAGCAATTGGAGCGCGATAGATAGAACTGTTTTAAGGCCGAATTTTCGGTCGCAAACGTCGAAGAGATCCTCAAGACTCGGGCCCAACAGCTCCATCACGAGCGCATTGTATTTTCCGCATGGACCAAAGTAGTAAACGTTGGGTACACCTATGATTATCACCGTCGGTGAGCTAGTGACAGAAGTAAAAGGTTGATTGACGTTGGAAGAGGTGGAGGAGGGGGTGGTTAGCAGCATCTTGTAGAATCGGTATTCCAGGTGCAGTTGAGGCGCTCGCGACTTAACGGGCTCAAGTTTGATGGCCACGTGTTCGTTCGTGTACAGATTCTTGCCCATACGCAGTTCGCCAAAATTCCCGCAGCCTATCTTCTTACCCACCCTATAATTGGGTCCTACCATGAGCACGTTAGAGCTCGGACCCAAAGGCGGGTTAGCGCTATTGCTTGTTTCTTGGGAATTGCTAGGCTGGGTCGAATGGTTAAGAACAGGAAGATTGGGGGGAAAGTGGGACGAAGCCGATACCACTTTCATCTTCACTTATTCCTCGAGTTCGATGTGTTGTTTAGTGGACCCCTGGAAACAGAGGAAGATGCCCATTACGGCTGTTAATTTTTAAGCTAAGTGGGCTGTTAAATAAGAAGGGGTGGGCGAGCGCGTGGCAGTAGCGCGGATGCGGATATAATTATATTTACATACTTTCGGAAATATCGGTATAAGTTGGTGGTGCAGTCGTTAGAATCGAGGAAATTTAGGTATAATTGCGAAAGTTTTAGGGCGAAGGTAGAATTTTTTTTTTAATGAATGCTGTCGCAAGTGTGCTGGGGATATGATGGATGATTGACATTTGCTTTTTTTAAAATATGTATTAATAAATTAGAATGCGACTCTTTAAATTATGCTCGTTGTAAATGAGTAAGTGAATATTGGGACCAAGGACCCTGAGTATCGATATAATTATGAGATATTAGTTGTCATGTGTTAATAGCGGTATTTATTGCGAATAGGATTGGATTGAATGACTGGAACGGCGAAGGGAATTTCTAGGATAAAATATTTAAAATAAATAATCAAAATATTAATAAATAATCATGATCCCGATTATAATCATCTCATCAAAATCGTAATGCGCAAGCGTATAACGTTAAAAGCTAGCGAATCCAAAAATCAGGCTCTATAAAATATTGTTTTGTTTGAATATTTAGAGCGTTAGCATACGTTATCCCGTTAAGAGTCCATTTCTGAAAAATACGACACGTAACTAGAAAACGCTATAATATAAAACTTTCCCGTATAATTTATACTTTTGATTTTTTTGTTTATGGCTTAGAAACAATTAAATTTCTCCAGGGACTTCGACAACAAGAGGGGAGGGGGTATGACTCATAATAGACAACTAGAGAGAGTGACGTGTGATAGTCAGCTGAAATTGTAAAGAGAAGGGGGCTAGGGAATATTTTCGATTTCGATTTTCTCCGCTAATTAAAATTTTCTATATTTTTTTTTGGTTCGCTAACTTTGGCTTGGTAGGATGGGGGGGGGGGGTTGCAGAAGTTGGCTTCTATTATTAGCCTAAGAAGCAAAGAAGACATCTCTGCATTCTCCTTTATTTTCTTTTTTTTATATTGACGAGCTTTCTTAAAAATAAAATGTAGTTCTTAAGCACAATTGCAGGGTTCCAGTGGATGGCGCGAACCGAAGAATAAAAAATAAAATAAGGAGTCAAAGAAATAGTAAATTTTCTGTTTTTTTTACCCACGTTTTTTAAAATAACTCCCCCCAAAAAATTAATAAACATTTTGGCACTATACGAAATAATATATTACGGTAAAATTGGCCTCATCTCTCTTCATTTTATAAATAACATCAAATTAAAAATCTTCAATGAAGAAGAAGAGAAGAGAAGAAGAGAAGAGAAGAGAGAGAGAAGAGAAGAGAAGAGAGAAGAAGAAGAGAAGAAGAAGAGAGAGAAGAGAGAGAAGAGAAGAGAAGAAGAGAAGAGAGAAGAAGAGAAGAAGAAGAGAAGAGAAGAGAAGAGAAGAGAAGAGAAGAGAAGAGAGATAAAAAATATGACAAATTTTAAACATTTCTCAAAAATATCGATTTTTTCTTTATGTGAATTATTATTACTTATTTTATCTATATCACTTTTTTTCTTTTATTAAATATTGATTTATTTTATCATATTTTCCCTACCCTCACCCCCCCCCCCTTTTTTGATTTGGGCACAAAAAATGAAAGTTACCTTAGGATTAGGGATAATCCATCAATCCCAAAAAGAGTCTTGATTAGTGGCTAGCTTACAATAACCAATACTTGACTTCAAATCATTACATAAGTTAAGCAGTATTATTGTATAGGTTTAATAATATTGATAGTAGTACAGTTGTAATTTTTACCCCCAACTTAAAGAGGAATAAACTGTAAGTGGCATGAATGATTGCCCATTTTATGAAAATTCTGTCGGCATTTATTGAAGTTTTTGATTCTTTGTATATTCACTTACTTCAAATATGATATCGTAATTAAATAGATACGAGAATGTATTTTCGTAGATATACTAAATATTGCTACCACCGATACTACATTTATATAATAAATTGTATGGATAAGAAGATCGATATATTATTTAATCTTTCCAAAGTAAATAATTATCACCACCAATAATAGCGTTCAATATATTTTTTTTTTCGGTAAAATCAAAAATTAAAAATATTTTTTAGGTAAAATGGGATACATTATATAAGGAAATAATTTTTTTTTTAGAGTAAAGCCAAATTCGCAGCTTTTAAGCCTATTGAATTGATTCATTAGTATTGGCACACTGAGTGATTTTGCTATTGGTTATTTTAATACCACCAATAAAATCTTGATATAGTGGCCAGATTAGCGTTGATTACAGCTTTTATCCTATTATTATGACTAAATGGGTCATTCCTTTGCTTCCGATCCATTCGTCCCTCACCCTCACACCCACCGCCCCTTCCCATTTCATATTTTTAAAATTTCTTGTGAAGGTAAAAGGTTTAAAAAAATTTCGCACAAATTACCCCAGGCCCTAAAATATATTTGGCACATCTTACTCGATCCAACACAGTTTTTATTTTATCCAACCCGAATCGAGGGCTTTCGGGTCGAGTCGATCTTCGGATCACGTGACCTAGTATGGGGTAGGACCCGGCCTGTCGTACAAAACAGGTGTTTTCTCTCTTGTTTTTATCGAGATGGCGAGATAATTAGAATTTGTATGTGACAAGGACAATGCCAATTAGTCATTTTTTTTACACTTTCTCTTCATAAAAAATGAGGAGCGTAATCTATATTTTTTTTAAGAGAATATAAATCGCCGGAAATGAAAGATTGAATTTATAGTCCTCGAGGAAAAAAAAGAATAAATGAATGGAAAGACAAAAAAATGAATAAAAAGTTTTTAAAAAAAATGAAAATAAAATTACGTATATTCGACGAATCCCTTCAAGGCAAATTTAAATTTTTTTTTTATAATTATGATTTATGAATAATCAAGTGCCATTGCTATTCGTTAACCTTTAAAAAAAAATAATTGCTTTTATAAAATTTATTTTTTTTAAATTCAAACAAACAATATTCCTTTTCCCATTTTCCTCGTTCAAAGAAAGTTTTTCCTCATCTTAACAAAATCCACCGTGCAATAAAATTTTTTTTTTCAAAACTACAGCTGATTTAGGTTGATTTTTATGATTTTAAGAGTAAAATACGATATTTTTTCTTTGGTAATCAATAATTGCTAGTGCTAAATTTTAATATATACATATATATGAGAGACCCTCAGGCCATAATTTACCCGGATGTGGCCGGGCCGGAAATTATTTTTAAAAAATGATATCCGGGCCGGGCCTGATATTTTAAAACCGAATATTTGAAATAAATATATTTTCAAAAATAAAACCCGGGCCGGGACCTACAAATGATACCTCTGGCGGGGACTGAATAAATTTTATACCTCTTAGATCAAATATAATCTACTTTTAAAAATGATTTTTAAGGGATGATAATGGTATATATATTTTTTTTTAAAAATATGCCTTATTATTGCATTTGAAAAATGTTCCCTATATAATACCATCTAAATATTATCGAAGAAATTATATTAGAGAAAGAGTGGTCAAATGAAATTGAAAAAAAAATAATAAAAAATTTTGAAAAATTTGTGAAGATCGTAATTTTCAATTGGACATAAGATAACCCAATATTTTTAAAAAATTTAATTTTAACGTTTCCCCCCATAATTTATCGATTTTCAAATTAGCCTTCAATTGGACATAAGATAACCCAATATTTTTAAAAAATTTAATTTTAACGTTTCCCCCCCATAATTTATCGATTTTCAAATTAGCCAATTAACATTAGATTCAATATTCGTACTTAATTTAGTTTTTAATCTAAAACTAATTATTTAACAAAATAAAAACCTCAAATTTTGCACCTCGAAACTCTATTATGCCAGGGTTAGTATAAAATAGCAAAGAGCTAAAATTACGTTAATTTAATATGATGCGTATAAAATATGCCTCACAAATTTTTAATCCAAAATTGAAAGGAACCAATCAAAAATCTTGATTTTCCTGATCATCATTTAATAATCCAGGTAATTTAATCACAATATATATTTTTTTTTCAAAAATTAATCATTTATATAAAAATATGGTAAATTTATTTTAAAGTTAAATAACGGTGACAGAGAGCTATTACATTATCCGACAGTGATGGGGGTCTTAGCAAAAAAAAGCGGTATCAGAGCATTTATGACAATAACATATGGGCCTTCCCCTTAATTCATTCCTCAGTTTCCCTTCTCTGACCCCATCATTTCTCAGCCCAGTAATCAAAAAGGAGGGGGGGGGGGGGTTCTTCTAAAACAAAATTTATCCCCAAACTTGGCCTCAAAATTTGTTTCTAATACCATATAAAACAAGACTTTTTTCCCCCACCAACTGAAGTTCCCTGGCAACAGGTCTGGCCACTTCCTGTAGACAGACTCATTTTGAATCTGGTACATCACCCCAGTCATCGTGTAAAAAATAGTGGAATATAATTATTCAATTTTAAAATCGTGATTTTTGAAAAATTTGGTGTTATTAATACAATTTATATATATATAAATATAAATATGACAATGGTTATAAAAACATTATTTCATAATTTTGTTTGCAATTTTTTATTTACATTACTAAAAATCAGGATAAAATTTCCCCTAAATAAAAAGAGGAAAAAAATTTTTTTTTTCATTATATCGATATTATTTTTATTTACAAAATAAAAACTATTTTGACAAATGAGTTTGCAACATTAATTTCAACTATTCAAAAGGTTCACCTCATGAAGGAAAAAATGGATGGATAACGCCGTAGACTGACGTCACTTATAAAGGGTTCTTAAGCCAGCCGTGGACAAATTTGATTGGCTGTAGTAGGGGCCATTGAAAGCATTTTGTTTAGATCCTTATCCAATGGCTCGTAAGTTAGTAGTTAATATTAGAGATCTGCAAAGTTAAGCCCGGCCCGAGTCCGGCCCGAACGGGCTTCGGGCCGGGTCGGTAAATTTTTTTAAAAAAATTTCGGGTTCGGGCCGGGTCGGCAAAACTTTTTTTTAAAAAAAATTTAGGGTAGTTTATTGGTGGGGCTATTATGATGTGCCATTTTGTCAATATTATTATCCGTGAGGTTAACCCTGTTCCTACCGTTTTTTTTCTGAAATATGGAGGCAAATTCCATTAAATAAATTTGACTTAAATGCTAGCTATAAAATAATATTAAATTTTAAAAATATTTCACTCATCCTACTGTTTTTTTTTCTGAAACATGGAGGCAAATTCCATTATATAAATTTGACTTAAATGCTAGCTATAAAATAATATTAAATTTTAAAAAATATTTCACTCATCCTACTGTTTTTTTTTCTGAAATATGGAGGCAAATTCAATTAAATAAATTTGACTTACTACTTTATTATTAACACTCACAAATCATAATTAGTTTAATTTAACTTATAAACATTAATTGATTTTAAATTTAATAATATTCATTCTTACTATATTATTAGATTTTTAACTTGTTCAAATTCAAATATTTGATTCATCCTACTGTTTTTTCCTGAAATATGGAGGAAAATTCTATTAAATAAATTATAATATTAAATTTTATTCATATAATAATTTTACCTGACAGAGTAAGAAATAATTTATAATTCGATTAAAAAGTGGTAAATTTAAAAAGGTTGTGATCTTCTTAAAAATCATTAATTAAAAATGGTTGATTAATTAATTAATAAAACAAAGAAAATAAATTTAAACCAATGAAATAGAAGGATAATAATTTTAAACCAATGAAATAAGACCTTAATTAGCCAATAAAAATAAAGATTAATAAGCCAATAAAAATGAAAAATAATAACGTATAAGAAAGATTATATTTCAAAATTTAATATAGAAGGTGGCTGGGTGGGAAGAACGATTGCCTTTAAAACATTAAGTCATGGGTTCGAATCCCGTTATGTACAAAAAATTTTCTTAAAATTTAACATTAGAGAGATAGTCTCCATCGATTTATTTAACATTAAGAAGATAGGAAAGTTGATGAGAAAAATAAAAATTAACATTAAGGTTATACGAAAACGTTCATTTTTTGATTACGGTGATTATATATATAGATACTTCATATTTTGCCAGCATTCCAAATTTATTTTAATTATAATAAAAAATCAATAGAATAGAATATTTCTTATATGTGTTGTTGATATGACTCTGATTGAGTAAAAAATAAAAATACAATTCCTTATTCTATTTCTGGGAACGAGAAAATACATAAATTTAAATTGGAGTGAGACAGGAAATAATTTAAGATCAATTAAACTATGTTAGCAATGTGTTAGAAAAGATCGCCTACATAAATTATAAAAAATGCTCCGTTCTTTTTTTTAATAGTATTATTAAATATTTATTAATTAATTTTTTTTTCTGATATTGTTTTCATTATAATATATAATTTTAATATATCTATATATCCATTTATTTTACAAATTTGTCATTTTCTACATTTATAGTATTAAATTAGTTGAAATGTTAAATGTTTAAAAAATCTATGAGTAAATTTATTTATATAATATAAGTGTTATACATTGATTTATAAATTAAATTCATTAAAAAAATTTTAAAATAAATATTGTGCCGCTGCCCGAAAATTTAGTAAGCGGCGGCAAAATCGGTGCGTCGCCGAACGCTAGTGTTGTTAAATGGCTCGTTTTGAGCCGATTTTTAAAAACGGCTAGCTCAATATTTCGTCCAGAAAAATATTACGCAAGCCTCAAAATTTTGCTCATAGAAGGAACAAAGGTCTAGGCATATATTTTCGAAATCTCGAGACTTAGGCAATATTTTTCTGGCTAAAATATTGAGTTAGCCGTTTTAAAAAATCGGCTCAAAATGAGCCGTTTAACAACACTACCGAACGCCGATAAAAAAATTTAAAAAAACCGCCGCCATTGATTGAGACATCGGTGCGCAGGTCTAATATTATTACATTTATTTTTAATTTTTATAGCTAATAATCGTGATAAAGCTTGTCATATTTAAAAAAAAAAATTAAAATATGGTCTGGCTCACACAGGTCTCTGACATTTTTATATATTTAGCTGATAATTCATCGCGCTAACTGTAACTGCGGGGTAATACAATTTTTTACAATATGGCAATCAAGTATTTTGTTTAATTTTTCTTTAATTAGCTAAAAAAATAGCTAATTAGTTTTAATATGGAACTATTTTCTTGGCGATAAGGATAGATAGATTAACATGTGCAATTCCCAGTGACTTCAGGCGAAATCAGCTGATTTTTAGCAATTACCCAAATATTTTATAGTATAGGGTTTCAGAACATTGCACTAAAAGATAACTATAAACCACAATGGCTTAGACTAATATGCCAAATATCATTCAAATATTATTTATTTATTTTAGGTACTCACAAAATTGAAGATTTTAAATCATTTTTTAAAAAAAAGTTGTCATTTAATCGTAAATGATTTTCATGCATAAATAACAAAAGATTTTTTACAAAAAAGAAAAATATCTATTTTAAAAAAAGAATAAAATCTTTGATTATTTATTTTAGAGAGCATTTCAAACTCTATAAGAAACTTTCAGCATTTAAACAAGATTTTAGGGGTTCCAAAGATTATGAATATGTAATATATCTAATTACCACTTTTTTGTCCAACCAGTAATACCAACGTTATTATTATATGTGTATTGTTTATTGGGAAAGGCAAAAATATAATTCACAAATATTTTAATTTTTTAATATAAATTCATCATTATAAATATGAAATAAACTTGTTAAAGTTAGATGAATTTAAAAGTAAAAATAAAATAAATTAACATCACCTATTTGTCAGTTATTTTTAAAAAATAAATTCATGGCTTATTGCAAGCAATTATTTTTAATTTGAGTTAATTATCAATGTGACCACAAGAGGATTTTGGAGCAGTTATTCCCTTCCTAATATTAACTCATTTTTGAGGAGGAAACTGGTGATTATATTCTATGCCACACCAGTGGGAATCTCTTAAGCCTCATTAGCTATCTGCAGTTGTTACCAATTACCTGTGATTAAAACAGAAGAAAGGGGGGAATGACTTACCCAGGAAAATCCTAATAAATGGTGAAGTAAGGTATTATTGTTGGTAATTTATGTCCAACTTAAAGATATTGCCATTATAACAAATGATTTATTCAAATTGCTATTCATCTATTTATAAATATATGACCTTTCACAGTTTTTATTAATAAAAAAAATCAATTTCAATATATTTTAACTATAATACTTTAGTATAGATCTTTTTGCCATGACATTTATATTCATAATTCAAAATTAAATATTCTCAAATAGCCCAAAAAGAAAAAGCATTTTAATAATTTGGTAATTTAAGCAAAATACTAGTCCCAACCTATTAGATGCCCAAATTAAAAAGATTTACAATCAATTAACAATAATAGTTTAAAAATTATAAGAAAATTATGAAATACTTTTGTTCCTGGAAAATAAGAGATTATTTAATGTATGAATTGTTTTCTTAAATTAAAACAAGCATGTAAAATGTATATATTTAAATAACTAGTATTTTTAATTTATAGTAAAACAAAATTAAAATAGATTCAATAATTTGCTATGAATATTTCACAATGAATTTTAAATCGAATATATTGTTGCTCTAAAATAGGTCAATTACTTATAATATCAAAATATGGAGTTCAAAAGATTTTGATTACAAACATATACAATTTTGTCTGGCATGTAAATTTTTTTAAAGTTTGAAGTATCCATATAAACCGAGTTTATTACAAATTGTTCTTAAAAAGTTATTATATATTATCATAGTTTAAACATTTTAAATTATTCTACACAATAAACAGTTTTTATTTATTCATATTATACTTCTAATACCGAGAATATATCATTTCATTATATTGATTATCACGAGGACTGGAAAAGTTTTTAATTGAGTACCGAAACAAAAAAAATATAAACATTAGGTTTTCTTATCGAATTTATGGAAATTTGAAATATGTTACAAAATATATAAAATCTCATAATCCGTGATGTACAAGAAGATGCCATCCTAACTTATTTATTGGTATTCGACGACTACAATACATTTTTGATTTCAAATAATTCAGAATATGCCAATTCATTAGAAATATTTGTTTTAGGAGCATGGCTTCTTGGTTATTCGCTGTTTTTCTTAGTGATTTTTTAGTTAAATTTTTTAATAATCTGATCCTCTTTTAGGGCTTATAATATATAAAGTTATCATATTCCCTTTCCAACTCTGCTCCTTCTATTTATTTAAATAATCACTATGAGGATGACACAAGATATGTATTATCTAAAAAAATTCAATAACACGATTAGATTTTCCTTTTCGCTCAAAATTTTGTTAATATATAATATATTATCGTTTCGATGTAAATTTGTTATTGTAATGTTACATTTATATATCTATATTATTTATATTTTATTGCATCTCTAAAGTTAATGAATAAAATTCCAAAATATGGTATATGTATATATATATATATAATAATAATTATATTTTTTTATATGTATTCTATTTTGTAAGACATTCATTTATAAAAACTATAAATGGAAGAAACATTTTAAATTAAAAATAACATAATATCATTTATGGAAACGAGCCACGAATCCGAGGTGAGGAATTTTTTCAAAAATATTTATGAAAACAGGAAAATTTTATAAGGAGGATGGTTAAAGTTTTTCAATGATACTAGGATTGCTAAGGAATGTTTTTAAAAAGAATATTAATTTGGCAAAAAAGGTAGGAATTTCCTTTTAATCTAAAATGTTAGCTATCATTTATATTTGGTCAGGGCACGGCATATCCTCAATTTTTAAAATAAATTTAATTTTAAAGCAAATTACATCTTCTATATCATCCCAGAAAATGGTATGATTTATGGATGATTTAAAGCTGCATTAACACGAAATAAATCGTTCATTAGCCCTGTTCAAACTTTAGGAAATAATTATAAGCTTTATTTACATGAAAAAGTATACGTTCCCTGAATTTAGTTTCAATACATCTTAATCATGCTTTCTATTATTATATTCTAATTAATGTGTATAATTAAAATTTTAACTGCCCTATTAGATATTGTTGTGATTAGCTACCGCGCTAGGATTGACGGATAAGAATAATGAATCCACATCATATGGTTTTGGAGATGAAGAAAAGTTCGAGAATTATTGGCGGAGTGGAATGGAATGAGGATGTTTATATATTATTGTATTATTATGATATTGTTATCAAATTAATTATAATTAATAAAACTTGCATAGATGGATTATTTGATTGCAATAAGTCCGAGTTATATATACTATATATTAGCTTTATAGGGTTAACTTGATCGAATAAAATATGTTAATGAATCGTACGTATTGAAGTATGATTTTTTTTATATGTGTGTTTATACTGAGCAATTTGAATAGATATTGAGTAAAATTAAATTTGGGATAAAGATACAAATGTGAATCAATTTAGACAATAAATAAATTATAAATATTGTAATAAACGAATTATTATTATGTAATGGATCTAATATTGAATGAATTATTATAATTGATGACAAAGAAAATTGGGTGATGAATGAATTGGCAAAATAAAGAAAATAATAAAATAAGAAATAGTTAATTTGGTACAAACGAAGAATGAATTGAATAATTATTGGATTTAGAGTAATGATTTGGGATTTTATTGATCATGGTAAATATTTATTAAATATAACGAGCCATCTGGCACTGCAAATTGGTAAATGAATTCAAATATCATTTTGAGATTATGGACTAATTGTAATAATTTATTTGGGGATTTAGTTAAAATAGTTATGACCAGGGTTGCCAGGTCAAAATTTTTAAATTGCGGGAGAAATTTGGTATTATGCGGGAGATGCTAAAAAAAAATTGCGGACCTATCCGCCTATTATTTTTTATAATTAGTTTATATAAATATAAAGGTAACTATTTTTCAAAATAAAATAACATCTTGATTTATTAAAATATATTAATTAATAAAAAAAAAACCAACGATCTTTTTTAAATATAAAAGAATGTAAACAAGATAAAATTTTATAAAAAAAACGATTTTAATTTTACAATTAAAAACATTATTTGCGAATGTCCTTCAAAACTACCGCAATTGGAAATCTACCGTGTGTGTATAACATTATAGGGATAGGCGCTTAATTATCACTTATCACGTTTAAATACATAATAAGGTACTCCAAAAATAAGAAATAATACAGATGCAACTACAGTTGCGGCAATTGTAATCACTTACAGTGTTGTGATGATTTAATGAAACATATTGACGATTAAATTAAAACCCATCCATATAAAATTAATTAAAATAACAAAAGGAATAAATAGAAGAAATTTCAATAATGCTATTATTTTAAATTATTTTTGCAAAGATTATAATTTTATATGGATGGGTTTTAATTTAATCGTCAATATGTTTCATTAAATCTTCACAACACTGTATCTTGTAGTACAACCTTCTAAGATATACTTATCATCACAATGTTGGTAGAATCTTTTCCCCATAATATTTAACAACTCTAATATAAATGAAAACTATACTTGTAGAACAAAAATGAGTAAGGCTATCATCAATGTTTTAAGACCTAAATCCAGGAGGTAAATTCTTGACGATTTGGGATGGGCATACATAAGCAATTCTAACAGATGCATCCAATAAGGGAAAGATTAAAATATTTCCCTTGATTCCGCTATTTCAACATAATTAAGGTCGTTTAAATAAAACTATTAAATTTTTCCCCCTCAAATAGTGAAAAATCCAAAGGCATAGCTAACCATATAATGGTAAATATAGCAGATTCGAGATTATCAATAAATTGCAAGTCAGCTTTCTGATTTGATAATGCCTTAGTGAATTTGGTAAAAAGAGTGTATTTATAGAATTGAGTCAACAATGTTGGTTGCTATATGTTTACCCGTCATCGTAAAATTTTAAAATTTTATAAACCGTTAAAAAAATATTTCTTAAATAAAGATTATAAAAGCTGTCCTAACATTTTAAAAATTTTTTTAATAATGAATGGCAGAGGTATATTTAGGAAAGATTTCCCATGCAGGAAATCTACTACATGCTGTTAATGTGTAATTTCAATGAGAATAATCTTAACAAAGATTCACAAAATTATGCTGCAGATGTGTTCATCTTTACATTTAATAATTGACAATAAATTTTACGACGCCATTGCTAAAACTTAATTATATTTTATTTGAGATTTTTAAATAATAGAACTAAATGTTTACCGTCGATATAGAGATATTTATAAAATTTCTGGCATGACATTTTATATATTTGTTTAACCATTAGCTCGACCTCTAATGTTGTTAAAGCAATCCGATTTCTCTCCTTTTTCTAGGCAGTCCTCATCAAGCTAAAAATGCTCTCGGATGAGGCATTAGAATGAGGTAAGGAGAAGACATACTCGCATATTTTTTCCAAGCATGGGGATTTATCGTTATTACGAAAAAATTCTACCCATTTTACCTTTGCTTTTAAACCATCTAACTAAATATTTTGGCGTATCATAAAAAATAGAGAGAATTACAATCTCCACAAACAAGACATCAATGTCTTTCAGTATTTTTAATATATTTATTAAATTATAAAAACCATCAATTGTTGGTTTCTGTTCCAAGGTCATAATATTTATACATTTGTAAATAGAATTATTAAAATCAAATTTTGATTGTAAATATTTTAAAATTGTCTTAATAAAAATATCTGCTACATATAAAAATGTATTAATTAGAGTATTATTTGAACATTTTAATATAATAATTTTAGCAATAGCACTATAAAATTTATTATCAATTTTTAACTGTAGAGATGAACAGAGCTGTAGCATGATTTTGTGAATCCTTTTTAATAAAGAATATTCTGATTGCAACTGAATATTAACTGCATGAAGTAGATTTCCTACATGTGAAACGAATCCCAAATATGCTTCTGCCATTTCATACTCGAAAAAATTTTTCAAAAATTTAGGACAGCTTTTAAAATCTCTTTAAGAATTATTTTTTAAGGGTTTGTAAATTTTAAAATTCTATCGATGGCAGGTATTAATGATAACCACCTGATAGGTATATATAGCAACAACTCACACCATTCTAAGTCAGACCACTTTACCACCTCTTTTAATTCATTAACTCTTTTAGTTGATGAACTAAATTCGTTAAAACATTTCATCACAATTATTTCGACATCCACAAATAGTACATTCATTGCCTTCTTGCAAGAATTAATGTAAATCATTGATAACCCTGAATCAGCTATATTTACCATTATGTGGCTAGCTACATTGTTGGATTTTTCACTATCCGAGGAAAAAATAACAGTTTTATTGAAATGTACTTATTCTTGTTAAAAGAGCGAAGGATCGAGGGAAATGTTTTAATATTTCTCTTATTAGCATCTGTTAGAATTGCATATAGATGCCCATATTTCAATTCGTCTAGAATTGATCTCTAGGATTCAGATACTAAAACACTTGTGATAGCCTTGCTCATTTTTGTTTTGCCACAAGTAAGGTTTGCACTTATATGGAGTCGTTAAAAATCATGAGAAAAAGATTCGACCCACATTGTGATGATATAGCTCTGTGAATGTTGAACTACATGATAGATGTATAGGATTTCCGCAAATGTAGTTGCATCTGTATTATTTATTATTTTTGAGAATAATTTTGTATTGCAATCGGTGCTGATATACCCCCCTGTACTTTACTGACTTATATGAATGAAAAAATTATTATTGGATAAAAATAAATCAGAATAGAAATAAATTTACAAACTAGACATGTTTTTCGAATAAATATTTAATATTTAAAAAAAATCAATTAATGTCTCTCAAAATTATTATTTATATATTAAAAACGTTAAAATACTATCAAAAAAAAAATTGCGGGAGAAATTAAAAAATTGCAGTAGATTTTTGCGGGAGATTTCCAATTGCGGTAGTTTTGCGGGAGAGAGATGTCTGCGTGTAAACTAAAAAATTGCGGGAGTCTCCAGCTGATGGGGGGAGACATGGAAACCCTGGTTATGACATGAAATTAATTTTGAGAAATTGATGACTCAATAAAAATGGAACATCATGGGAAATAATATTGCGAAAACATGGATTCTAATGATATAGTAACATTTACATGGTAATTTGGTTTATGGATAATGATTATGGATATATGGTAATTTGGATATTGTGAAAAAGATTAATGATAAAAGAACCAGGCTAATTTGGACATTGGGAAAAAGGTCACTGGCAAAAAAAATCTGGATAATTTAGGCTAAAAGGTTATTTATAAAAGAACCTGGATAATTTAGACATTGGAAAATGGTTTCTGATATAAGAACATGACTAATTTGGCGTAATTATAAATATTAATATAGGACTCTGAGCTATCAGCAATAGTGACCATAGTGATTGAATATGAGAAGGGACCATGAATTAGCAATCATAGTCACCACCCTCTATGGAAGGTATTTAGAATCGATGTTGTACATCAAAGATATTCGGGGATAGTTGCCCCAAATTAAAAGGGGATACACCATCGATGAGGTCCATCGACATGGACAAGTAAAAATGTCTACTCAGTGAATGATAATAAGGAGTAGCGAAGATAAAGAGGAAATTGGTAGCGGTGGTTACACCGACATCAGAGTGGTTCAAGGGATAACGGATTATTCAAGGACCTTTTAACATCTCACGCCTTGTTGACTGTCCACGTGGATACGATTAGTAATAATGATGTTCTAATTTGGTTGTGTGTGATGAATGCAATGCCATTCAAGCGATAACGGGATTCTCGTTGATCGATCAAAGTTTAACGCCATTGGGGCCATCCAAGGTTTGCGACTGCACGAGAATGTTTTGGATTGGATAAAGGAGGTGAGGGAGAAATATAGTGATTAGCTACCGAACACGAGGATTGATGGACAAGAATAGTGAATCCAAATCATATGGTTTTGGTAGTAGAGGAAAGCACGAGAATGATTGCCAGGGATTATGGAATGGATTGAGAATGCTTATATTGGATGTTTTTGATTGTATTATTATGATGTTGTTATCGGATTATGATTAATATAATTTGTATAAATGGTTTATTTGCTTGCTATAAAGAATTATATGAAGTCCTATTTATATATATATATGCTACAGATACTATTATTTTTAGTTCACATTATTTATGATTGTTTGCGCTAGTTTGTAGATACATAATGAGTTTCATGAATAAAACTAACTATTCCTTGCATTTTATTAATATTTTAAGATGCATATAAACTATAAATATAACCTTTATTATATAATTTAAGGTTGACATTATGTTACTTATATTAAAAAATATTTTCTTCATTTATAATAAAATTTAAATAGAGTATAATATAATTTTGTTCATCGCATATGTATAGATTAATAAAATATCTAATTTATAATATAAAAAAATATTTTCTTATTACATTAATAATACTCAATAAAAATATATTATATTTTTATAAGGAATATTTGAGATTTGATTCTTACCTAAACATTATCAGATATTATGTAAATATAATATATGTAATCAAATGGTGATTAATTTCAGGCGTTTTTATTTAAAAAACATTTTTTACAATTTATTATTATTTTTATACTGAACTAAATCTCTAATATTTTCTCACCATTTATGTATGGCCTCATCCTGGCTAAAGGATCATCGCATTTCCACATGGCATATCTCCTATCTTTCACGCTCCAATTCCTGCATAACTGATACAATTTAGGTGGGATTTCTGATATTATCAATTTATATTCACAGGGTACGTCTATCTTTCTAAAAAGATGGGAGCACACCAAGCAACTTGTGAATTTATTTTTATATTAAGAAATAACAACATATAAAAACTTGATGTTAATTATGATTATATGATGATGGTTAGGATATATAATAAATTATATCCTTTATAAAAGCTTTTAGAAATAAAATATAAAAAATTATGCCATTATACATATATCTTACCTATCATCTATTGATCCATTTTCATCTAGTATCGAATTCCTATCTACTTCTTCAACTATGCATGAAGTTTCCTTTCTATGTTTATCAATTTTGTTTCTAAGATCAACATCAGAAACATCGTTGTCAATATCACGATCCAAGCATTCAATGTCGTTGTCAGGCATTCTTGATTTATCTTTCATTATAGAATTAACAGATCTCAGAGTAGGATATACAGGGCAGGTGCATACCAAGTTAGAGTAATTTTCATCAATTTTTACTCGACTTATTAATCGATCCAAGTATTTGACATGATTATAATAGTTTTTGGCTTCCAAAACTTTTCTTTTCTTACTGATGCCATTACAATCAAGGTTCGTAAAATAATTTCTTAGTATTGAAGTATCAGATTTGGCATCTCTAGTAACCAAGTCAGGTTGATAAAATTCTTCCTCCAAACATTTCGCACTACTGTACCCAGCTCTTTCTAGACTATTGAATTCATCTATTCTATTAACGATAGGGTCAAAAGGAAGCACGTAGCTGTCACAGTCTATTAATCTCTCTATTGTATCAACTATATATCTCCTCAAGGATGCCTTATTGTCGGGAAAATGCTTGTCATCTCTTTCCTTATGATAATCAGTATGGGTGTATTTGGCTAAGGGGGATCGAGGAGGAGGAGAGTCAGAATTAAAATATTGTCCCGTATCTATCCCATATTGGTTCCCGAACTTTTCAATAATTTTATGCAATTCAATAGCACTTGGCTTTTCCGGAATATCAAGCATAGCGAACCATAATGCCACCATAACGATTTGAGTTTGTTCGGGATTACTTGTTTTCCAAAGCCACCAGTGTTTGTCTTTTGTCCACAACTTTGCAGTGTAAGATTTATAATTGATTAGAGCGTTTTGAAAGTTTGAACTTTCAAGTTGGGAATCGCAATTTTGGTATTCGTGTAAAGAGCTAATTCTTTCCAATTCTTTTGTGTGCTCCGAATCAGAATCTTCGTAATGTTCCGCCTTTCCATGATGATTATTATCGAATACGTTTTTATTTAAATACAGAGAACTGGTATTCAGTGGAGTGCCTACAAAATTAACATTTTGCCTGATGTTATTTTTCGAATTTTCGAAAACCTTTTCTCTATTGAGATTGATTTTAGAAGTTCGGGACATGACAACGCTTCTTTTCAGCGGAAACCCGTAAATTATATCGTGGTCATCGTTATTTTCGTTATTCCGATTACACATAATTTCATTGTAATATGTTTGGGAATTCGTAATTTCTTTGGATAAATTATAATCCGAATTTCGATCAGCATTTAATTTGAACATGAAATCCTGATGGTTGCGTTCATTATTTCCGGTCAAAAATAGTGATTTATCGCGCGAGATTTCTAGTTTAGAATCCGAGAATGCCGTAGGATCATCCGTCTTAGCTCTTTGGCAATAAATAAAACGATTGCACCTTGGGTCAGGGTCGAAATTATCGAATGGAATTTGAGTTTGTTTGTTAGTGTCATCTAATATATTTTTGTTTGTACTTCCTATGTTCGAATCAGTTTTCCTAACCAATTTCCCCTCGTCTAATATACCGTTTAGTGATTCCGTTATATATCTGGTAATACCTAAATCATTAGTTGAATTATCCTCCTTGATACAGTCCTTAAGCTCATCATTTTTATTTAAATGTTCTTGGTGGTAAGAGTTTTCCGTAGGCGGGATTACGCTTATTTTTGGAAGGGCGTAATTTTCTTTCGCCTTTACCAAATAAACTTGCGATTTAACGTATTTTGGGTTTTCTTCGATAATCTCGATATCTTTGTCCATAGAACGTATAGTTTTATATTTCATTAAGCTTACCTTATAAGAATATTTAAAAAAAAAATTGATAAAATTTATTAAAAATTTACAATTCATGAATATTAAATACACGATGATATTATCTCTTAGCTATATATATTCTCTATGGGATAGTTACGAAAAGTATAATGTAACATATTTAATTTTGGATAAACCGGCTATTATTAGTAGTGTCGTTAAACGACTCGATTTGAACCGAAAAACGGCTAACTCATTATTTTAGCCAGAACAAATATTGTCTAATCCTCAAGATTTCGTTAATAAGATGTTCAAACCGTTAGGCAATTTATGAGCAAATTCTTAAGGCTTGCATAATCTTTTTTCTAATAAAATATTGAGTTAGCCCTTTTTAAAAATCGGCTCAAATTAAGCCGTTTAACGACACTAATTATTAGGCTAAATCATATATAGATAAATATAACTTATTTTTATTACCCTTTTATAAACTGGTTCTAATAGTTTAACTTGGTCAATTCAATTGTTTATTTTATATTTTTGACCCTGAAATTATAAAAATTGTATAATCTCCTCCTAGTTTTATTAGCAAATATCGGTAATTTTGATAAAATTATGTCAAGCTAAAGTTTTTTTATAAATATAGATTATACTTACTTTGCTAGGGGAATTTTTTCCTTATATTTCGATTTCTTGTTTGGCACGTATCAATTAATTTAATAATTATATTTTAAAAAAATATTTATATTCTAAAAATCAAATTTTGAAATGATATAAATTATGTGCTAATCATAGTTTTTAAGTTTAAAATTATATATTATAAAAAAGAATTTTCTAAAAATATTTTTTTTATAGGAAAATTGCGTAAGAATTCTACTGTGATTTACAAAAAGTAAAGATTTATTATATTTAATAGTGTTGTTATGTCAAGTTTAAATCTCAAAGAATTAGTTTCAATATTTAAGTTTAGGTTCAACTTATAGGTTTCAGTCTATTATTTAGGCTAAAAGTTGGCTAGGCTTTATTGGAATTGTCTAAAGTTATGCGGCGACAAATGAAAAATCACGAATGAATAAAATCTGAAACTGTAATAAATTTGAAACTTTATCAAAATTCGTTTATTGCAACCTATGAAGTGTTATGTTGCATTCTACTAAAATCAATTTATTATCATTGGTTCATATTTATACAATCATAATTTAAAAAATGTATAAGATATTTATTCATATCTAAGTATAAATATACATAATACATATACAAACAACATCCAAAAATCCATTCAAAAATTCATCAAAAAAAGAACATCTGATCTTCTTTTTACATGAATCCTCTAAAAAAACCAAAACTCTGAATCGAAAGATCCTTTTGATTGACATTTCATATATATCATTATATATATATATAAATATATAACAAAAATACAAAACTACAACACGCCCACCCTTCAGAAGCCACGTGTTATTCTCAAAGAAAACAATATAACATTTAATTTCTACGATATTCTTCATTTTTCATATAGTCTTCCCAAAATTACTTCATTCCTCATCAGTTATTTGATATCATCTTCCCATAATCTTTTCAGGTTTTTTCATTGAGTCATAGCTCTTGGTCATCAATACTCCCATATTTACACCATTTTTCATCTCACATCAGGGGTTAAATGAAACATATATGACATATATTTCTTTATCAAAGATTAACAATCAAAATATATATTACATCTAACTACAATTCCTTTACATATACGGAATCAATGTGATATTTTGTATCAAAAAAAATTTTGATTTAAAAAAAAATCATCAGATGTAATATTTTTAAAATAATCATTGAATATTGGTAAACATAAAAAAAATATGATTTTGGTGACATAATCATGATAAAAACTACATAAATTACGTATAACTACAATTTTGTTATGTATTCATAAATAATGACATAATCACTATTAAAACTATATAGATTAAAGGTAACTAAATAGCATATTTTGATTTAAAAATTTTTTTTTAATTGTTCAAAAAAAATAAAGACAGAAATATAATTACTGTTAGACAGGGAATATTGTACAATTTAATAAATTGAAAATTTTTTAATTTACATGATTTATCAATTATCATTTCACACCCATCTAAATAACTTTACATTCAAAGATTTCTTAAATTGTACATGCATCACTTTTAATATTATGATAACATTTATTTTACATTCAAATATATATCACATATATAATTATCCATTACAATTAAATACTTAATTTATTTAATTGCAAATTAAATTTCAAATATATCCCATATAATTTATCCATTACAATTAAATATCACATATATATTTATCAATAACCATTAAATGTTTTATATGTCTAATTCTCATCAAATATATCACCTATATATTATATATGTTTAATACCAATTAAACAACACATATTTGATATTATGTATCCAACTCGCCTTTACTTTATTTCAAATATAGTTCAATTTATGAAACTAACTTACCCACCAACCTCATCAAAATAAGATTAAAATTCATTAATACATATATATCCCAACCTTCTTAATTTTTGTATCCTCCCAACATCATTTCTCAATCACTAATTGATATACTTTATAAATCCAACTCACCTTTAAAATTTATTTCAAATGTAGTTCAATTTATGAAACTAACTTACCCACCAACTCTTCAAAATAAGGTTAAAATTCATTAATACATATATATCCCAACCTTCTTAATTTTTGTATCCTCCCAACATCATTTCTCAATCACTAATTGATATACTTTATAAATCCAACTCACCTTTAAAATTTATTTCAAATGTAGTTCAATTTATGAAACTAACTTACCCACCAACCTTTTTAAAATAAGATTAAAATTCCTTTACAATATTAATAATTGTAATGAGTGCCCATTATTTATATAACGTCAATTGACCACAGCCAAATTAATAATATATAAACATTAATAGAAATGAATTATTCATCATAATATTTCCTAATCCTTAAACTAGCCTAAAAATGTACAAATAACCTATTTCATTTTATATATTTTTATAAATTAATTTATATCCTTAACATGAAATATTTACTGGTCTTACCTTTCTTATCCTTTACATTGCATTGTGTTCTCAATAATCCATAGATAAATCCTGACGTCATCTGCACCATTTAAAAAGACTATGAACCATTCGAACCAAATATATATGAATTTATACAATCATAATTTTAAAAAATGTATAACATATTTACTCATATTTATGTATAAATATACATAATACATATACAAACAACATCCAAAAATCCATACAAAAATTCATCAACAAAAGAACATCTGATCTTCTTCTTACATGAATCCTCTAAAAAAACCAAACACCAAATCGAAAGATCCTTTTGATTGACATTTCATATATATCATTATATATATATATAAATATTTAACAAAAATACAAAACTACAACAGTTTGTATATATATTAAAAGAGATATATTTGTCAAAGAGGATAATAATTTTTGGACATTTAATTTAACCTTTTTATAATGTCGAGCTAAACCGGTAATAAATATTTTTTTTAAGAAATTAAACTTTATAATTGAATATTCAAATTTTTCTAGGTTTTTTTTATAACTTTATTTTTTTTATTTTTTTTTTTGTTTAAAAATTGTTTATTCCAAGAATATTAATCTTCAGTAGTATTGTTATACGGCTCGATTTGAGCTGATTATTTTATAAACGGTTATCTCAATATATAAGCCAGATAAGTATTTCCTAAGCATCGAGACTTCGCTAATAGATGTATAAACCTTTGTGCTATATATGACCAAAATCTTTAGACTTTCGTAATTCTGGCTAGTCTCAGGTCGAATCTTTTAACAACACTAGTCTACAGCGACGAGCGGACACTAAGAGAAAGATATGAATTCTGAGCAAACTTCTTTTTTTGACATTTTTAAAGGAAAAAGTTATAAATTAACATATTATTGTGTTATATGTCTTCTAAAATTTTTTCATTCTTTAATCATTTTATAAACGTTATAAAAAAATAATAAATTTCTTAAATATTTAATTTAATTTTAAATATATTATATTAAAAGGAAATAACAATGTCTGTTAAAATTAGGGTTTTTAAATCGGTCATTTGGCTGAAGAAGTATTTGACCTGGTCAAATACGGTTAAATAACAGTTAAATACTCTAAAACATCTAAATAGAAAAAAACGATCTCACGATGCTATTTATTTATTGGATCCCCAAATATCAAGAGGAAGATCTCTTACTAATAGTAGAACTGAGTTTAGCATTATGATATAATAAAGTAATTAGGGCATTTTATAAAGTGAATTCAAAATATTTTAAGTTATATCATAAATTTCAGAAGTAAAAAAAGAAGCGTTATAGCAGAAACTTACATATGAAAAATTGGCCACAAGTTGATGGAATCACATTTAGAGAAGTTGCTAATATTCTACTAACAATACTTAGCAGAAATAAAAATTGGTCGCCTTAGGGTAATAAATATTCATACAAAAAAAATATATAAATCGATCGAAGACCTCGACACTAAGGAAAGTTGGTAAGTGTATCCATAACCTTAGATTGATTAAAAAAAAATATTAAAGAAAATGATTAGTATTGGATGAAAAACGAATCAGAACAAGACTCCCTCGGAGAGCGAAACGATTAATTATAGTATGAATTAAAAAAAAAATATTATAATTTTTTATGTTGAACTTTATATTAATATGAAATAATATATCATATAGAAATGAAAAAAAAATAATATAAAATTGATATTGCTCTGATAATTGCATTAGATTAGCTATATTTTATTTTACTTAAACCAATAGAATTAATTTTATCTTTAAAAAATTTTTGTGTTTGAATTTGGTCTGCCAGATATCCGTTAATTGACCGAATCGTATTTGATCGGTCAAATCCATGACATGTATAATTCCTAGACTGACGATTCATTCATTCAAAACGCATTTTTAGGCGTCGTTAAAAAGCGAATCAGCTGGAACCGCCATTTTGGTAACACGTATAGTAATTATTCTCATGTTGAAAACTACTATTAAATCGATAACTTGCTTCCTTATTATCTCGATGATCCGATAATTCTTTAATAAAGTTTGCATCAGATATAGGAATAAATTAGGCTCTCGTTTAAAATTTCAATAATGATTAGCGTAATCAAAATGGCGTCTCCAGCTGATTTGCTTTGATGTACACTTTTAATGAATGAATCGTCAGTCTAGATATTATATATGCCATTGGGTCAAATACACAACCCTGGTTAAAATTCCCTAAATTTAATTGTTCCTAACATTTAAAAAAAACATTAAAAATAAAATGAGCTATAAGTGCATACAAAAAATAAATAAAATAATGTATTTTAGAAGAAAAATAAATAAATAGGTTTGCTAGTGATAAAAACGACAAACTCAATATTTTACCCAGTATGTTATTACGCGAGCCTTAGAATATTTCTCGTAGATGGCACATAGGTTTGGACATCTATTAAGGAAATCTCTAATCTTTTCTGGATAAAATTTGAGTTAGCCGTTAAAGTCGGTTCAAATCGAACCGTTTAAGCAATACTTAGTTTTTACAATTTTTTTTAAAATTTAAAATGCATAAAAATAGTTAAAAATTAAAATTAAAATAATTAAAATTAAACTTTTTACCATCTATTAAAGACGTAAAAAGGGGGAAAAAATTTCTAGTTTTACTAGCAATAATATATAGAGGTGGGTCTTAAAATTAAAATTTTAAACGGTGTGTAGTACCTCCTCAAAATTTGAAAAGGGGGGTTAAAATCAAATAGCGGTGGGGTGGGGGGTGATGGGTTGGTTAGCTTCTGCTATCCTCATCCCTAAAATACTTCAATGTTGGATACATATTTATTAGGTGGAGTATTTTTTTAAAATAAATGATTGAAGAATCACGATATCCAGCGCGATCAGTAACTCCATATAGTCAGTGCTCTAGTCCTAAAATTTGAAGCGGGGCATGTTATTACTCTAAAAAAAATAATAAGGGGCCAGCTAAAACGGGCACAAAATAGCGGAGAATTTTTTTGTTTTTTTTTTCAGGAATCTGAGGCAAATTTTATTCAGTATATAAAAATAGAGCTATTTTAAAAGCAAAAAAATATTATGTTTAATTTTAAAAAAAGGATGAGGAAAATTTTTAGAATGCATTTCATAATTATATAAAAACTGGTGGATAACCCGCCCAAGAATGACGAGTGAACCAGAAATTTCTCCTTCGTTTAATGGTAGATGAATCATGAATTTGACTTTTTGGGCTAAATCTTTTTATACCGTTTTATTTGTAGAATATTGTTAGATTAGGGTTATGCATACTGTGGTGGGTGTTTATTAATATAATATGATAATGTATAAAAATAAATATACTTTTACCAAATCGTTTATCTATGTTTAATCTCTATTACAATAAATTGTGGCTTTTTAACGCAAAATAACAAAATTCAATTTATAATAAAAGTTAATACATTACATAAACCTTTATCTCAAAGTAGCTTGTTGACGATTTATTATATGCCTACACAACATTTATTTGTTAATATACTTGAAATTATTATTTATATATTGTAATAACGTTCATTATTTTTAATAATGGAAAATTTATGAACCACTTTTTTATATAAAAAAAATAAAACTACATTTTTTGGTTCACAACATCATATAATTTGTAATAAATGAACCAAAGAATACTAATATCTTAGAATAAGTTTATGCAATAATTATTTTGAAAAAAAAATTAAGTGATAATTTACCTTAAAATGCATGAAAAACAAAATCCGGAGGCTGAAAGCTGTTTCTCCCGCTCACCCGTTCACTGTTTACGCGGGTCTGAATCTGATTAATACACCGATCAAAAAAAAACGGATGAAAACAAAATATAGTTTTATTTATTACTCCACAAGATAAAGTCATTATGGCTGAGTGACATTTTTAATAAAAATGATTAAATATACAACAGATGTTATTTTGTATAAGAGTTAGTTAGAGATGTGCAAAGTTAGGCCAGCCCGTACCCGGCCCGAGGCCGTTCAGGCCGGGCTCGGGGCTATTCGGGCCGGGCCGGGTCGGACCTTGAATTTTTTTTAAAATATATCTAAATTTATCGAGTTTATATTAAATTTTTTGTATAAAATAAAAATGTTTGATTTTATTTATCGAAACGAAACGACATATAACATATGTCTTTTATTTTGAGTAATTATAAAAATTAATTACTATATTTAAATAATTTCTGGTTCGGGCCAGGCCGGGCTAAGAGTTTATGCAATAAGCAAAATCAAAATTAACCCAAATATAAAAAAAAATCTTAAATAGCTTAAGCTGGTACATGATTGGGTAAAAAAAAATACTCCACTAATTTTGAAAGAAAAGTAAATCTTTGCTTCATATACAATAAATATATTTTTGTTACACTTTTTAGTGTGCCTGATGGTGCATAGGGAGAGTCTTGGTTTGGACCCCTTCTTCCGATGTCAAATCTCTATCTAAAACCTGTTAAAAATCGAATTTATCGGGTTGGGTTATATAATTTCCCTCAATTTTATCACATTAAGAGGAGGATAGGAAAGTTGATATAAAAAAATTGTAGTAAGAATAATAAGATAGGAAATCTACCTTTTTCAATATTTCTAAATAATATTAACCAACCACACTATTTCATGTTTGGTCGTCGTTTACAAAATGCCGACCAGTGGCATGGCGAACACTTATTAATATATGGAGAAGGAATTCATTTACTGAGTGGAGGTACATTAACCTTTATCATCCATAAACTGAAAATATGTTTTATTCATCAATGTAAAAAAAATAACTCCATCATGTATAATTTTCTCAGTTTTTAAACTGTCACTTTATTTTCCGATTAGATAAAATTATATATAATGTAAAAATAAGTATATACTACATGCCCATCATTCATAGACCACGTGATACACCCCCCCCCCCCCACCAATAAAAAAAATAATATTTCATACAATTCCCAAAATTTTCTTTATTTTGCTAATTTCACCTAAATAAATTCTTCATTTGGAGTCAGCATTAACCTGCTACCATTCATCTTGAGTCAGAGCCCCTTTGATACCAAAATGCGAAATAATTTTATTTCGTTTCGTCTTTTATCGCTTACCATACTCTTACACGTCAATCATTTGAAATTGTTCATTTTGAGTTCAGATCTCCTAGGCTACCATTATCCCATATGTAAATCACATTATTATTTCCCAAAGAATCGGGAATCATTCTAAGAATAAAAAAAATAGATCACATGATACAATTTTATTAAAATTACATAATAAAAAGGGAATATCATTTCTCAAAGAAAAACTGAATTTAAAATAATAAATTAGGTGAAAGGGGGCGTTAATACATAATTGTTGAACGGGGGAGGGGGGGGCTTAATTAAATGGTGTTCGTTAAAATAACTCAATTTATTATTTCTCTCAAGGTGGATTGACTAATTTTAGCAACTAATAACTCACCTGTTTGAAAATTGTATTCCTATGTAAACATTTAAAGATTTTATTGAAATTGAATTATTTCTTGCCCTGTAATGTTCTTAAATCGTCTTTCAATCCTAGCAGTCAAAACAAAAATTCGATAAGCCTTGAGGAGGCAATAGTATATTTAATTTCAAGATTGAGTTAATCTTTAAGTTAAAACCTCGATCAAGGCTAATATGCCTCACTTAACAAAATTCGGGTTGTAGCCTTTCTGTAGTCGATTCAAAACCTATTATAAGGAGAGCCACTTATCTCTGCTACTTTGAAATATTCAGTCTTATGCATTAAATGAAACGGAAGTGGCCATGTTTCACAAAATTTTCTATGAGGGTTATAGATTTTTCAAAGAAAATTAGATATTTATAATATTAATAAGTCGATAATATCCATTTATTCCAATTGGTCGAGAATACGAAATCCGCATGGAGTCGGCGCCACTGAAATAAAGCAAAAATTTAATAATCTGTCATCACCGTCGATCGTTATTTTCTTTTCTTCTCCAACAAACCAACACAGTTTTTATTGGCCTTTGTTTTAATGCTCAATATGATTGGGCCTGCGCATCGAAATCCTCAGTCGGCAGCGGCGGTATTTTTAATATTTTTTTATCGAACTTTATCGATTCGCTGAGTCGCCCAATAAATTGGCTGCGTGGGTGGGTGCTACATATTCTATAAATGAATTTAATTTATAACTCATCGTATTATTTTTTATCATTTATTTGGGTACTCTTCCATATTGTTAATGTAATTAGAGTTCTTAAATCATTTCCTGTCCCACCCATATATAAATTAGTATATTTTCCCATCTCCTATGTAGTCTAGGGAATCGCTTATTTTTACTAAGGTCATATTCTATCTATTTTTATCAAAACAAATGTATTTATATACGGTTTCGGCACACTCTGCAACTTTACTAATAATTTTTTGGTGATCGGGCTTTGATTCAATTTTCCCTCAGATCCTTCAATCTCTAATAAAATTATTAATATGGAAATGATTTTAATATAAGTTCTAAATTTTCTAATGTGACATTGTAAATTGTTTATTTTATATTATTTTTTATTTTACATGAGATGCTTTATGTTATTTACAGAGTTATTAAGAGTTATCTAGATACAGATACCATATTTTTATATAGAAATATCTGGATACTCAGATTTTTTATATACGAGTAAATGTTACATTTATTTTTCTCATATATATCTTCTTTTTTTTGAAGAAAATGTTATTTTTGGAATTTACTAAAAATAAAGATCAATATTCAGGTTCTACAAGCTAATCACAATCATTACTATTCCCGAGTTTGATTACCTGACAAACGTATTTAAATCTGATCAAAACGAACCCATGCTAATCCCTATACCACATAATTATACCTCGAGGAAATATATTAATTTATATCTAATTTTTTTAATTTTATTTGACGGTAAAAGGTAATAAAACTTTGCGCTAAAAAAAACTGCGCTGGGGTGGGGGGGGGGGGGGGGTTAAGAAATTAAAAAAAATTATGGCGGGAAAAATGTCGGTGAAAATAAATCTGTAGTGTAAATAAGTGATAAAATATTTTTATTGATATAATATATAGTTTATATAGCCAGTCTATAAAAAAAATTAAAAGACTTTGGATAAAATAGCGTGTGAATTGGACATTCAGTTGCTGAAGATTTGAAGGGTACTTGTTGTACGATAAGTGTCTAGTAGTCCTAGTACTATAAAGGCAGTTTTAATTATAAGGCTCTTTATACGCATTTCAAAAATTTAAATAAATCTAACCATAGTGCCTGATTTAATGGATGGCGGTCCATCACATTAGAAAGTTATAAATGCTTAGATCTCGCCTTTTATGTGTGATATTTTATTTAAATTAATCATCTGTCTCGATGGTTTCATGCAAGAAAAATAAATTTACAATTAAAATCAATAAAGCGAAGGATTAGTATTCTACAATCGTTCTAATAAAGTTTTATTTATTATTTCTAATGTAGAACATGTGAGATTAGCTCAAGAAGCTAGGGAAAAAAATAATTTGGATTATTAATATAATAGAAACAAAAAGATTCTGACATGCCTTAATGGACAATATGCAAAAAGATTAATAGATTCCAATCTGAAAATTAGTAATTCAGAAATTTAAATTAAAGTTTTATTTTTTTGCTATCTAATCTGATATGAAATATAGAGAAATAAAATTAGCCAGAAAACTCATATTTGTTCCTGGAGAGCAAATAACACCACATTTATTTTCAACTGAAGCTCAATATATCTCCTAATAAATGAGATGGGGGAATATATTTAAGAAAAAAAAATTGTCTTGATACAATCATAGAGAAAATTGAATATATAAAAAGTATCTTTTTTTAGTCTTAATGCAGAATGATGGAAATAAAGGGCGCAGTAAGACATTTCATCCTAGTTTAATTTTTTAAATTGGTAAGAAATAAAACACACTTTATTGGGTATTAATAATTTTGGAGAGATGTGAACAGTATATTATAAGTCATTCTTGTAAATTGCTGATTTAAAAACATATGTCAATCGTATAATCTAATTAATAGGCCCCAGACATATAAATCAATTAAAATGACGTATAGAATACAATAGCGTCACTAAGGGGGTGGAGTGCGAAGGTGGTAGAGCCCCCTGAAAAATTTGAATAGTTCCCTAAAGCGAAAACTTTTCTTTAATGGCTTTCTAATATCCCCCTGAATTAAAATAAATTATTTTGATAATCCTCTGAAACATTTCTTTTATAATAAAATTTAATTTTATTATTTAAAAATTAATAAGACTATCTAAATTTTTATTATGTGAGTACTATATTAGATTAGATTAATACATATATTTATATATTTTCACTATATCAGCTTACAATTATTCTGTGTTAATAATGGAATATCAATAACACTCATAATTTTTTAAATATCAATTTAGTATTAAAAGTTAATGGTTAATTGATTTTTATTATTTAAATTATTTAACCTTAATTAAATAAATATAATCATTTATTAATTGAAAATTAAGTAATTCAATATTGTAATTAGCCGAGTTCAAAATCACTTATCAACTACATTATTCATTTTTAAATTTATTAACAAGCCTCTTCCTAAAAATAATTCCAATGTCCAAATAAGTATAAGAATTTTCTTCATAAAAAGTAAGTAGACATATAGTTGATGATCTTCTATTATTTAGAATTGGATACAAAATATTAGGTAAAATGCCACTTTGACAGACATATTTGAAAGTTATAGAATATATTACAGCTAATATTTTATGAAACCTTACTACTCAATGCTTTTGATGATGAATATAAGAAACAATTTGCATTCAATTCTTTAACGCCATCTATTTATTTTTAATAAAAAATATTAAAAATTAAACATCTTATATTATTCATCGCACAATGGATGTGACCATATTAGATATCTTTGTTTCCTTATCTATCAACTAGAGGGGGTGCGACAATAATATATAAAATCTTAATTGCTTTCATTATATCCTTGTCCTTATTTTCTAATTACTAAATGATTCATTTCTAATATGGGATCCTTATCCTGTAAATAACTTAAGACTTCAATATATTTGCATAATTATTTCTTCTAAAGATTTTTAGTGTTTTTGTTTTATCAATTTATATATAACAAATTATGATATGAGTCTACATTGTGAGTGTCATGGCTATGACTGAAAATTAACCAGCATCTATTATTTGTGTGGATATGTAATTTAATATTATTACTCCTGCTGCTGAGAGCATTTGATTGTAATTTAAATGAGCAATAACTCTCTAGTCGTTTATACATCATTAAAAATGAAAGATAATCTTTTAGAAATTTAATATCTCACAATAATTTCCTCGATCACTTATCTAGCCTCCATAATGTCATCTAGGTCTAACCATAGTTTTATGATTTGGATTAGTCGTTTATATTCTCTTCTTCAAGAATTATTGATTTGGTTAGGCCTACAAATTTTTTCTTATTAGTCAATTCTATAAAACATTGTCTATATTTTAATTTGTTCATAGGTTTATAGATAATAAATATTCATATTTATATTATGAATAGCATTGCAAAAATTTTTTAATATTTGTAAAGAATTATATATTATTCTAATTTTTGTTTCAATAATAATGGTAAATAATATTGTTAAAACCAGACATAAATCATCAAATAAATTGAAAAAAGAAAATATAAAAAATATTAATATATTTAAAATTGAATTCATAGTAGAAAAAAAAAATATATAATTTAAAAACAAATATTAAATATTAATATTAAAAATAATCATCTTGTAAAAATGAGGTGCTACACATGAAGCTAATCTAAATGGCCTTGTGAATTGCATTGGCCAGTCTGTTTCAAGAAGAAGTCTTCACTAATCGTCCATAACAGCGTCTACAAATTTTCGCATTATTAATTACACCTTTTTTTATTATATTGGGTACTCCTTTCATAAATTTAAAAGGAAGAACTTAAAATTATTTTAGCTCTACTACCAACTATCAAAATATTGTGAATATAAAGAATTCCTTTTTAAATCATGAATTCAATTAAAAAACCCCTCTTCATTTACAATAAATGGATTATTAGCATATTGTTTGACCATAAATTTGAGTTTGATGAGAATGTCTAACCCTTAGTTTTATTTGGAAAATGATGTCTATGATTATTTGCAACATTATGTATTTGGTCGATGATCAACAATAACATTGTATTATAATAGATATATATATAATAAAAGTATTAATTTTTAGAGCAATATATATTGTTCTATTTTATCTAAAAATTTAGTAGATAATCCCCCAATAAATTTATCTTACTACCCCCCCCCCCCCCATCCTCTAAAAGTGTCTACCATATGTTTCTTGTAAAATCTCTGAATATTTTGCTATTAATTGTTCCTTTTTCTGAAGGATGTTTGGAGTTTGATTAAAGGGCGTCATTGAATTAATGCACGAATAACCCAAAAAGGAAATTGACTTCTTTTCTAAGAAATTTGACCCCATTTGAACATTTCCCATTATTTGGAGGTTCCACAATTAATAGAATCTGAGATGATCTCAAAGCTCACGATCGAATTTAAATTATTTCTAACAATTTGACTTTTACAAAAACAAAGATGAGGACTATGTCTTGCATTTATCTCAACAGTAAAACTGCGATAAGATTAAGTGTAAGGTTGGGTTATTAAGCAGTTTATACAAATGCTAATGGCGTGAGTAAGTTCATTTTGGTTTAGTTGTAATTGTAAATTAACCAGGGAATAGCTTCAAGATACTAAATACAAATTCCATTAAGCAGAGAAGTGAATAATGAATTGTTCAATAATTGCAAAATGGAAAGGAGTGATTCAACGCAGCTTGCAATTATAGGCCTATCTCAACCCTCTTGCCTATTTTTTGCTGGAAGAGGGTGATCAGAAATAATTTCGGACTTCCAATCGATAATTGCACTGTACAAATAAGTATCAAGTTTTATAGAATAGGAATTCATTAAATTTTTTGTTATTAAACAACTGGAAATGATATATTCTCTAAGTGTATTCAAATAAGATATACAACAGCTTTACAGCCACCAGAGATCCCAATACCAAGTTGAAGTTGGCTGAAAAGACATGATACTTCATGTTTTATTCTCGAAGAGCAACTAAGCTTCGAAAGGTGGAATCTATTTCAATGAGCTGAATATGATCATTGAACTTCTGAAGAACCATCAGACTAATACCAAAAAAAAGATTGGAGTAACGAAGCTGGGTACCTCAACTTTTAAAATGTTTATTGCAAAGGCGAGTTATTTTTAGCAAGGATGATAAATTGTGAGCATAATTAGGAGGGAGTGATGTCTTGAAAGAATATAGGAAAAGTAACCATCAGGACCATGTGTGGAAATTACGAAGAAAGGAATGGATAGCCTACACTTCTTTCAACGTTAACTGAGAGGCAATGGAGTGAGGTTGAGGGGATATTGGATAAGTGATCTTCATCGAGCCTAGTTTTTCAAGCCCGGTCCAGTCCAAAATTTTTTTTAAATAAGATTGTTCGGCCCGATCTCGAACAAATTTAATTTATTTGTCCCGAAAAACCCGACCCGAAGTAAAAATTATTTATCCGCCCGGCCCACACCGGCCCGACCCGGCCCGACCCGAATTTTATATAAATATATAATTAATTTTACTCTTACAAAATAAAAAAAAATATTAGCGCCTTGGACAAAATGTAATGATATCGTTTTTAAAAAAAATTCAAGCCCGACCCGAACCGGCCCGGTATTTTTTAAAAATATTAGGCCCGACCGAGCCCCGAAACCGAATTTATTTTTAAAAATATAGCCCGGCCCTGGCGAATCTCTAATTGAAGTAATGGTTGGGTTGTAGTGTTTTTTTGGCGGAGTTCAATATTCGTATCATGGGATGGCTCAGCTAGGGAGTCATTAGTGAATGCCAATCTCTTCACGTAGAAAAAATATTTGTATATCGAGTTTTAATTTCTTTTCTTAATACTATATCAAGAATTCGACTTAAATCATCACTAAGATTTAATAATAAAGTATATCTATATGATACAGATTAACAATTATATTTTAAATTAAATTTAACAACAGATGGTTTAAATCTCTTAAGGATCCAATATTACTAACAGGATCCCTATTAAAATTAGGAGTATTTAAATCTAACAAAGTAAGAAGCGTTTATTGTTACTCAATAAATATAAAACATTAACCCCAAGCAAATTCATTTTGAGTCAATTTTATAAAAAATTTCACATTTTTATTGATTACAAATTTGTATTTTATAAATATTCCCCGAGAAAAAACCGTTTAATATTCCAGTGACTAAACATATAATATTAAAAGATTACTACTATTAAATTATTGATTTATATATAAATTTTATTAAGCAATATCACCTTTGACCCCTTATACATTATTTAAATTAATGGAATGCAAAATCTTTATTAATAGTATAAAAGATTCGTGAAGTTCTCTAATCAGCATTGATTACAAGATTTTTTGCAATATTCCGCGTGATAATTACCGCCACGACATAAACCATCTCTAACAACCCGATCGCAATGAATTTTTTCCCATGCATCAGTGCATTGTTCATTATTACTATTATCATTATTGTCATTATTATCATTATTATCATTATTGTCATTATTATCATTATTATCATTATTATCAATATTATCATTATTATCATTATTATCATTATTATCATTATTATCATTATTATCATTATTATCATTATTATCATTATTATCATTATTATCATTATTATCATTATTATCATTATTATCATTATTATCATTATCATTAGGTTGATTATGACCTTTATATTTATATATTATTTGTATAATGGTATAATAATTATTTGTATATTTTTCTTTTTTATAAATATATATTTTATATGAACCTGGAACTCCGTTTTTGCATACGCAGGATCGGGTACAATTATCCTTATCTTTGCCCGTACAATAACCTGGGGTAGAAGCTAAATACTCGCAATTGTTCCAAAAGTTAACGCAAAATTTATCTATATTTATTTTTTAAAAAATAACAAATTATTCGTTTTAACAAATTTGAATTAGTTAAATTTTTTGGATTTTTATAATTCGTAACATAAAAAATGGTATACAATCTTTTTTTTACCGCATTCTTTTAACAATTTTCCGCTATATTCGCCCGTTGAACACACGCCACCTTTTAAGCAGCCATCGCATGCTTGTCTATCTGATCTGAGATAGGGCAGACCAATATCCGAATTACCCCTGTAGAATATATTTAATGGTATATAATGTTTTTTAATCAATTTAAGGTGTATACAGGTATAGTAATCAGAATCGGCAAATAGATTAAATAGGAAAAAAATTAAACTATAACTTGTTTAAAAATGCATCGGTATAATTTAGTTGATGTTAGACCACAATGACTTATAAATAAATTGACCTATAGATAAGGCTAGTATATCATTATCAGTGGTTCCAGTATTGTAATTAACAGAGTTAAAAATCACTAATTAACTATATTATTCCTTTTTAAATTTAATTATCATGTCTCTTCATAAAAATATTTTAAGACCTAAACAAGTATAAGAAATTTCTTTAAAGAGTAAATAGAATAGTTGATGATCCTCTATTATATAGAATTGAAAAATATTAGGTAAAATGCCATATTTACAGACATATTTGACAATTATAGAATATATTAGAGTTAATATTTGAAACTTTTAATAATATAAGTAAAAATTTGCATTCAATTCTTTAACGCCATCTATAAAATATATAATTAAAAATTAAACATCTTATTTATATTTTGTATTAAAAAAATTATTATCTTTAGAAATAATGTCTTGTACTTTTATTTTTTTTGTATGCATAATAAATGACAAAAATATGAAATTCAGAATAATTGTTCAGAGTTTGCAAATTTCAATTAAAAAAAGTATAATATATTAATATAAAATCCAGCCGATAGCTGGGCAAAAAAAAAATCATAAAAAATTTACTTATAAAAGTTTATTTTACAAATTAGACCATTAATTTTAGATAACATTTAATCAAAAATTCTTCTTCTTGAGTGTTCTCTAAAAAGAAGCTTCTTCATAAAAATAACTTCATTTTAAATCTTCAGAGATCAATTTTATTATTTTTTAGCAAATATTTATCAAAGTGTAGGCAGGAAAGAAGTGTATTCTTAAGGAATAATTAAAATGCACAATTGAAATTTTCAGAATAGAGAGATCTCGAGTTATTATATATACAAAATTTTTGGTAGGTTTTAGTAACCTATTTTCGTAAGATCGTGAGCCAATGCCTAGGATCAATATTTTCATCTAAAAAGAATGTATAAAATTAATATTGTGATGATGGGTATGTTGGACTTGAGTATATATTTAAATAATGATAAAAAACGAGAATGCCACTCAAAGTACATTTATGAATTCCACACAAACCTCCACATAAACAAATCTTTGCATTGTATACGGATAAATTCTCACGTCATCTTAACCAAGTTAAATAATTAATAAAAATAGAAATGGCCCCACAAAACAATCTGGAGAAGTTTTTTCATAATGTCAGTTGAACGGCATTTAATAGAATTTATTAATTTTTTTAAGATGCCATTGTTTTATATGTGTAGTTTTAAATTAATGCGTAATCTGTAAATATTATAAATAAACAATAATCTAAAGGTTTATATAAGCTAAGCTACTTATAATGAGTGAGTTATGTCCATCAAATTGGTCGCATATGTTTGTATTCAATTTAACAAATTCACTCTTTAACTAGGCTGTCCCTTTTTGTGCTAATCATTTTTCCCAAATTCCCTCATATTTTTAAAAATAGAACTTTAAACTTTGTGAATTTGATATCCACAATTTTGTTTAATCAGGTCTTAAAAACCGATGATTCGGACTGCAGGTTATTCCTTTAGACTTTTTATATATAGTATAGAAAAAATTTTGTTTCTCAGTTATAACCTTATTTTTTTTTATGGCTGGAACACAAACATGAATTTATCCACGAAAAAAAAATAAAATATTTATATATATTTTCAGATCTTTCTAATTTAATATTTGTAAAAATATTATTAGGGGGCTTTCCCTCCTTAAGTTTGGGGCCCCTGGTAAACTCATCTCACGGTGACTTTGGCTTTCCAGTCAGCTCCCCTGATTGATTCTATATTACAAAAAATCTTAGAATTCTAAATATCTAACTTTGGGTAATAATTGCAAGTATATAAGAAGATCCCGGGACATGAGGTCTTGGCACATCCAATTTCCTTCGTGGCAGCCCACACTAACTAAGTTTTTTATTTTCAAAAAAAAATTATATAAACTCTTAAAAATATTTTGTTTCAGTTAGACAAAAAAAAAATTTCTATTATAATTGATGTAAGGAATTCGCAATTGTTCTTAATGTCCTTTTTCAGAGACATAGCGACTATATATATATATATATAATGTCTTCCTTTCCGTCTATTCATTGTATACTAAGAAAAGAGGACCCTAATTTCATCAAAGATAACGCGAAAAAATGATATTAAATAACTAAAAGCGCTATATATAAATTCTCTTTACACACCTGATAACTAAGTTTCAATCGTCGGTTTAGAATAGTAAGTGTTAATATTGTTGTAATTGGGGAAAATGATTTAATTTGGATTGAATTGTAAGAAAAACAATATTGAATATCAGTAAAAAAAAATTGAGAGGTGATTGTAATTCATAATACTTTACAACTCAGAGCCTAATGATTATTTAATCATAAATTATCCTTTTGAAGGATTTTATTTAATAAAATTTTTAAATATAAGTGAAAAGCAAAATAAACACTTTAAAAAAAATTACCTAATTTCTGTACCAAATGCTTCACTTCAATTTTAATTTGTTAGAATTTATTAATTTAAAATATAAATAGACCAAGTTCTAACTACTATTAATTATCAAACTATATAATATAAAGCTCAATCTTTAGTTAATTCTAAATTTATTCCTTAACAATTTAGCTAAATAAAAAGATTACACCAATAATTTGATTCCATTAACGTGATTTTTTAAATAAAATTTAAGAAAAAGTGCACAATGGGTGATTTGATTTATAAAATATGATAATTAATATCATAATTAATATCAGATAATAGCCCAAAATTGACAATGCCCTAACGATCTTCAAAAATTAAATATTTTTTAATCCAGTTTTATTTATATATTTACTGGAAAATTAATCAATTAAAATCCACTCCCTAACTCATAAATCTTATGGAATGTCGAGTGTAGCACGTTCCGGAATTACGATATGATTATCTAGCTATTTTATCTTAATTTTAATCTATTGTCATCTCCTATATTTTCAATTTTAAGGTGGCTCAGATTTTGTTAATTTTTAAAAATTAGATAATTTGAGAAGTGTATTGTTCTATCTAAACTTAGTACAAAAAAATACATTTTACTAAAATTGTTCTGATAGCGCTATTCTATAAAAAAAAACTATGAAAAATTTTGGAAATCCAGTTATGACATTTTATAAAAAATTTCTATATAGTAGTGAGATATTATGTCTCGTTGTAAAAACCTTAAATCTACCATTCTTTGAAACTTTTACAGGCGATATAAAATATTATTAAAAAAGAAGGTTTTATTTTAAAGTTAATTCCAGTTTTATAAAGATATAATTAATATTTATTTAATAACATTAATTTTTTTTTATAATTATGAAAAATTTATCCAATAAATAAAAGTTGTAAATAGCCATTGTTGGAAAGATATAAACATATATAGATAGAAGGATGTTAAATAATCAACGAAATGATGTATTAAATATTAAGCTTATTGTGCGCCTTTAAGAGATGAACGAACACACATATTAAATAAACCTATAAAAGCAAAATAAACCCATTTCTAAAAAATTTTGTTAGTTTAACATATTCCATATATATGCCTTTTACTTGTGTATAATGTAAAATAAATCTTCCTGCATTGCTTGCTCCATAAGTAAAGTCACTGGTTTCATTGTACCATCTTCCAATGGGAACTTTCCAATTCAAATTACTCGAATCCCAAGCTATATTTTGGCCAGCATTTACATATTCTTTAAAATGAAACAATGAGATATATTTTTTATGAATACTTTATTTTTTTTAAAAAAAAATATTAAACTAGAGATTTTTCTATCTTGATCCCGATCATGGTTGTTAATACAACGTCTAGTCATCCTGTCTGCTAAGGCGGCTCCTTCATTATTCCATCTCTATGAAGTGAATTATATATTATGATTACATAAAAAAGAAAGAAAGAAAGAAAGAAAGAAAGAAAGAAAGAAAGAAAGAAAGAAAGAAAGAAAGAAAGAAGAAGAGTTTTTTCAAATCACAGTGTTCTCCTCTCATCTAATTAGTTTCCAAAAAATGAACACCAAATGTTTAAAAATGAAAAGACACTTATGTGATTAAAAATCGCTCTATACATTAAAAAACATTTATTTGGGCTAATCTGGATTAATTATTTACCAATTCGAACATGTCACGGGCTGGTGGCTGGACATTAGCTCTAAAGTCATTGTGAGTCTTAAGAATTTCTCTTATTTCTTCAGCACTCGGAATATCAGCATCTGATATATTTATTTTTTTTCATTAGGAATATTAATTTAAATACAAGATTAGAAAATTATTCAAAAAATTATTTTCCATTCGAGACTTGCCCGATTAAAATTCAATTTCTATTCTTAGCCTTCATTTTATATTTAAGGTCAACAAAGACCGAACCGAAAAAAGGTTATCCAAAATCTTAATTTATGTCTAGGAGCCAAAGAAGAAAAAAAATTCAAGAATCTCTGAAATTTTGTTCAAAAAAGCTCCTAAAAGAATTAGTTAAATAAAAATATGATGCAAGGCGGGAGATTTTGTTCAATTAGATGGCACAGAGAGATTTGAACCTCTATTTGTCAAATGGTAAGGCCTATAGTGCGCACAAATTTAACGTTTCAAACAGAGCGTCTTTTTTCTCTTTTTCCAAAACGCTAATAATGCATTTTAAATGCGTACGTTTTTAAATCGGACAACATTTTTTTAAAAAAATATTTATTTTGCTTTAAATTTAGAAAATTAACGGTTCAATTTTAAAACATGGCCTTTTACGCTTTATTTATTTGCGTTTTGAAACGCCGCGCGCCGAAACGTTCAATTTGGTGCACAGTATTAGATATGATAATATTATTTTAGTTAAAATTTAAGTTGTTATCACATTTTATTGTTTTTAAAAGTCCTAATTTTGTTCATAACTTTTCTAGATGAGAAAAAATAAAATTTGGAATTGTATAATCGTTTCATTATAAATAATTTTTCCAATTAATTTTAAAACAAAATAAATCAAAAATCAAATTATTACCGACGATGCACACCACGAGGAGTAAAGTGAACAAAATTTTCACATACATATAGTCAAACAAATTTGTAAAATTGTTTATAAAAATTATTTTTTTTAAAAAATTAACTGGTAAATGAAAATTATGATTTTATTTTTAATTTAAAAAAATTTATACAAAAAAACTTTATTTACTATTTAAAATAACATTTTTGTTTTTTATCAATGTTTTTAAAAAAATAAAAAAGATAAAAAACGAGTAATGTTTTTTATTTTTCAAAAAATTTGGAAATGAAAACGAGAACACGTTTATCACCTGATTTAGGATTTTGAGCCAATAAGAAAATTGCAAAAACTTCAATTTGTTGAATTAATTGGATGTACCTACGGTGACCTCTTTTATAAAAATGAAAGGAACTCTTTTCCCACCTGGAACCATTTATTATACACATCGATTAATAATTTTTTTCACTATGAGCTAATAATGTAAAACTGATTGCGATAATTTAATTATCGATTTTAATTTTTTTCTTTCCCCCCGTTATAATATATATTAAATATGAGATGATAAGCTTATAAGGAAAGTCCCAACTAGAAGGAATCAATGAATGCTAGTAAATTCCATTTAAGAATTTTTCCGGGATTATAATCTTTCTTTGATATGCAACTCTATTTATGCATATATTTTTTTTGATAAATATTGGATCGCATATAAAAATTTTACCTCCCAATATACGAATTTAATCCTTAAGAGATAAAACTTTTTAAACTGCTTGCACTTTTTAATAAAAATATATATATAAATTATCGATATTTTTTTAAAAAAACTAATAATTGTCTTATACAAAAAATTTAACTCTTAGGTTGGGAGGGGGGTGTATAGGAGTAAGTTTCTGAAGGGGAATCCCCTCTTGCCCCCCCCCCCTACGCCTATGAAAGACTAATACCATATTTGTTTTGCACAAGGGAATTAGAAAAGTCTTATATCGATCCCATGCTGATTATAACGTCTGGACCTTCCGCTTCTTCTATTAGAACCGAGATAACGAGGGATTCTACCTACATAAAAATAGCCACAAACATAATAAAACGCCACAATCTCAGCTATATACTTTCAATGACCGAACCCTTCACTAATTGAACATCCTATGCATAAGATAGACCCTAGGCTTTTACTTCCAATTATAATGTTAACGCTTAAAGGGAACTAGGTTCTCAATCAATAAAATATAAAAATTAATTGACTTTATATATAATTGTGATTGACTGATACATTAAAATATAATCTTTTGTGATACATTAAATACTAATACCTTTGTAATATTTACCCCTATATGATTTATAACAAATTATTTATATATATATATATATATATGAGAAAATTAGATTCGTTATGGGAGAACCGGGGTAAAACGGACTGGTTATTTTGCATTTTTTACCATATATTATTAAAACAAATACAAATCCAAATTATAGAATTTAATATGTAGCCAAATCCCCAATCTACAAAATATCAAAAATAACGTGTGGCTCTCGATGTATAATACTTTTAGGAGTTGAAATTAAATGTGGCCATTTTGACCATTTTATACCCCATCATACCTGGGGTAAAATGGCTAAGTATTAGGATAAAGATATATATATAGGCCCGTATTGCCTCATTGAACAAGATATTGCAATTTATAATATTTGGGTAAAAAAACGGGTTTATGGCAAAAATATATTCAAACCAGAAATGTTTTTCGAAAAATGAACTTATGTAAGAAATTTTTATATAAAAATACAACTTCGCGCCAAATATAAGATTTTCTTATGGGGTTGAAAAATTTAAAAATTATTAGCGTTTTAACCTTGTTACCCCGCCAATCGCTTTATCCAGGTCTACCCCCTAATGTGTTTAAAGTAATTGTTTATTCTTAGATTTTTTAGGATTTTATTTTTTACGTTTATTTTCCTGATAGAAAAGAGAAGAGAAGAGAAGAGAAGAGAAGAGAAGAGAAGAGAAGAGATCCATGGTGACGGGAGGCTTCAATCACTAAACCACCCCTTGACTACACCGTTTAAACTTTAGCTATCTACGCTTAACCTAGCGCAATATTTTACCAATCCACCCTGACCCGCTCGAGAAAAACCCCCGGTTAGGCTAGGGTTAGGGTTAAACTCTTTCATATTAATAAAAAATAATCGATATATTATTTTGAAAAACCTTAATCCAAATATATTTTTCAAAAAGAAAAGAAAGTGAATATAGGCTCGCACCTGAATAAATGGCTGTCAATATGCAAATAAAAATTCATTTCATGTTATTTTTCATTTAGAATATAAAATTGTACGATAAATTTTTATTTATTACCCTAAGCCTTATGATAACTTCAAATCTGTCTTTAATTTTAAAAGATGAAATGAACAAGTATAACCTTGCTTGCCACCTGGGCAAAGAATGAGTTAATTTTATGTAAAAAAAATTGATAACGGTAAGTATACCAAATTTAATATTTTCATTTTAAAAGATTTTATCACGAGGGATGTAAGGTCAGGATGTAGCCCGTCAGTTAAGCTCGTGTGATTTCATTGGCTATTCTTTGTATCAGTTAGAGAAACCTGTTACTGGCAAAGTCTCAGTTTTGAATGGAATTATGATTTTTCCCGTTTTTTTATATATGAACGTAAGCGCGATAACACTAAAATTCGTAAAAAAAATAATATAAAATTACAGTTGGTCATGATATCAGAGTATTTCACCTATTTTATTTTTTATACCCGATGAAACAATGTCTCGATTTGTATTGGGAAGAGTAAGAAGATTACATAAGTATACCCTTTTTTTTTCTTTAGAAATTGATTGCAGCCTTAAAATCTTCTTTTAGCCTTATTAAAATTTCCTATAATTATGGTTTGGTCGAGACTTTTTATCAGAGTGTCTAACCAAACCGAGCCCTCGGAAACGTAATGAATGGTTATTACCTTTCTAAGCGGTAACCATAATAATCGGGCCATTATATAAATATAATTTCGAAAGGAGAGAACCAAAACTTTACAAGTCCAGTCAAACAGATTTACATAACAGTTATCTTTTTTTTCCATAAATTTGTTACTTTCGAAAAATGTAATCAGTCATTGTAATTAAGTTATTTGTTAAAAGGTAACGATTATCTTTATATCGGGAATAGACAAAGGGGGTATGAGTTGACCTTGCCCCCCTCCCCCCACGGAAAATATGAATAAAAATTTTCATTTTCACAACTTTACTAGCAATCTCTCAACCCCTGTCCTTGAGGACAAAAATCAGTTATTTATAATTCGTTTACAATTTCACAGTGATTGATCTAACTAATTTTGATATCAAATTTTCCAAAAATGTCCGAATCTTATTTGACTGGTTTTTTTTATGCCACCACTACTAAATTATATAAAAGTGTCAAGGCTACACCCAGAGATATCCATATTTTAAAATACTATAAAATGTTTAATTTTTATATAAATGATAGTAATTATATATATATATATATATATAAATGCGGCTATTTCTTTAAAATTTAAATTTAATTTATTCAACTCGTTTCTTCTAAAAAATGTTAATTAACAAAGTTAATTTTTTTTAACTAAACACTTTTTAAGGATGCAATTTGTACTAGTTAATTAATTTGTTATCTATTATCTAATGAACGAACGAATGAAAGAACGAACGGAAAGGAACATTCACATACCGGAAATAAGGCATTTAAAATTTTAAATCAAAGCCAGGAATGGAACTGAACCATGGAATGCAAAAAAAATATAAAGTGAGAAATATTAATAAATTAGAAAACAAATTTACAATTATAATAGCCGTGAATAAATATTATTTTGTCGAGATTAATGAGGCAGAAAGAGGTTCTTTTGACATTGAGTATTATTTCTGGGATGAAAAAGATTTTTTCAATAAGCGTACTGGTAGAAGATATGCAATGTACTTCCCTAGCTAAATTAGCAAGTCTATAATATTCTAGTCGTTTTTTACAAAATGTAGGTGTTTTTTTTGTTGAGTATGTTGGCAGAGTAAAATATGGCATTTCTGCTCTATATTTCTATTGCTATAATAATCGTTGATTATAAAGGAATGTTACGAGCTATTGAGCACATATGAATTGAATTGGATGTTTGCACCTTAACTGTATATACATTTCTTTCTTGCTTTATAAGTTTTAAATGCAAAATTAAAACATTGCAACATGTATTAGATCTCCAATTTAAATATTCTAAGACAATATTAAGATTTTAAAATCTTGGATCAAGTAGTGTCGTTAATATCTTATGTTCAAAATATTTTAAATAAATAAAATTATTGTCAATCCTTTTTTGCACATTTTATTTTAGACATACAAATATCTAAGTCATCAGATTACATTATTTGTATATTTTTTCACTGTGAAATAATAAACCAAAATTAATTTTTGATCTCTTTTGGGGTGATCTCTGAATCGATTTAGTAACGCTAGTTTCATCCCATTCGTTATTGAAAATGTTTTATAAATTATTAGATAGAGTAATTTATATAGGGGGTTTGAAATGGTGAAATAGAGATAAGAATAATAATATGCATTATATTTATGTACTACTCAAAATCTAAAATATGATTATATACCAAAACAATTCTTATTTAGTAATCAATAAAAAAATAATAATTGAATATATAAATATGATTGAATAAGATTTTAAAATTACGCCACCACCCCACATAAAGGCCAGAGGCCTCCCCTTTTCTTAAAATATTTAGGGGGGGGGGCTAAAAATAAAAAATAAATCAGCTGTAAAGGGGAATTTTGTTAATACAATTTTAAAAATCTTTCAAAACATGGGGGCATTTAGTTATTTTCATTATTATCCTTTTTATAATACCTCATCCCATTTATTGAGAGATCCACACATAGATTCAGTCGGAAACAAAGTTGTTTCATTTTCTTTTACCCATAATGAATGTAAAGGTTTTCTGGCCACTTATCTTTTACTAAATGTCTCATATCAGACAAGTTATCTATAAAAATAAATAAAACTATATTTAATGTAGTATTTTTTATTAGTAGATATCGGTATTTTCAAAGTTTCAAAGTATAAACGTTTAACTTAGCAGTTCTTATTATTTAAAAACGCAAAGTCTTTATTTTTTTTTTACCTTTTTTTTTTATTAATTTCACAACAAGGATTAATATCTCGTCTTTATTTTTTGTTTTCAAGAAAGAAGGATTTTAAAAAAAAAATATAATTATAATAATCTCGATTTCCACTTTTTTTTTCAGTTTATATATGATTATTTTTTTACTTTATAAATATTAAATTATTTTTTACATAATAAATATTAAAAATATTTATATAGTAATGTTCATGATGACTGCGCGAAACTTTTAAAAAAAAATTATTAAAAATTAAATTCCAAACAAAAAAAAATATTTCATGACTCACACAAAAATTTTTATCTAATATTAATAAATAAAACTATTTATAACAGGTATAAGCATCCATTTATTTCGCATATTGTCAATTAAGGCAGTATCAATTAGATTTTCGTTGATTACGAGTGTCTTTGTTTTCTCTCGGTTTTATTAAATCTAATTTATTTTCTTATGGGTTATTTATATATATTCCACCTTAGAAATATTAAATAAACATTCATTTCAGGGGCATCGCTGGCCTTTACAATCTGAGGGGGTTCAACTAAAAGAAAAATTATGGGGGCTTTGCCCCCCATAACCCCCATTTTGCAGGCCTTCAGCCGGGTTTTACATTAATATTTTTTACTATTTTAAAATTTGCTAAATTATTCTAAATTCCATATTTTGTCATTTATTATATTTTGTATACAAAATAATCTAGCATATTAATGAATTATAAACAATACAAGACATTTCTAAAAATAATATTTTTTAATACAAAATCTATATATTACAGTATAAAATATTTTCGATTGCTGATAATAAAAAAATTTTGCGTATAATTGCCAGTGATAAAAAAGTTTAATTAATTCATACATATGCCTCAATTGATAATGGAAAAACCACATAAGGCTATACAATTCTTAGCAAGTATATTGACATAAGGTCATGAAACTAATATAACACTCTATTACCATTTTAGACAATGTTTTATAGAATAGACTAATAAGGAAAAATTAATAGACCTAAACCGAATCAACAATTCTTGAAGAAGAGAGTATAAACGACCAATCCAAATCATAAAATTATATGGTGGTTAGAGCTTCCTCCTAGATGACATGATGGAAGCTAGAAATGTAATCAAGAAAATTATTGTGAGATATTAAATTTTTTAAAGTTTATCTTCCATTTTTAATGATATATAAACGACTACACAATTGACCATTTTGTTTGTCTAAAATATGCAATCATATGCTCTCGGCATCTATAATAATAATCTTAAATTACATAGCAACACAAATAATATGCTGGTTAATTTGCAATCATAGTTATGACACTCACGATGAAAATTTATATCAGAATTTATTATGTTGGATAAATTGATAAAATAAAAATACTAAAAATCTTTGGAAGAAATAATTATGCAAATATATTGAAGCCTTGAGTTATTTACACGGCAAGGGTGCCATATTAGAAATGAAATATTTTCTAACTATAAAAGTATTATTATTTTACTAGAGGTTTATACATAAATGCATTTTAAGTAAATTTATTGAAATTGTTTAATATGAAATTAAGTTAAATAAATAAAGTTGATTGGTGCACAAATAAACAAAAATTTACAGTAAATACAAAATTTTACAAAATTTAATAAAAATCATACGTTGTATAATGTTAATAAACATATCAACATTAGGAATTTTATAACGGATATTAGTTAGACTATATTTTGCATCAAAAAAGACTTTATAGTGATTAACGATTGTAACACTTTCTATTGCATTGGACATCGGTAATTCTAAACTGTGACTTAAGCAATACTATGATCTAATCGTTCGATATAGGTTGGATATCTATATTTAGAACCAATTAAAATAGGGTAGGGATTTGAATTAAAAATGTACAATTTTTTAATGTACTACTATTTTGTTTATAAAATATTTTATAAGATTTATTTAATATATTAATTATATGATAAAATATAATTTAAAAAAATTTCAAATTTTTTAATAGTGAATGCTGTGCCATTCAAACGATGCAGGTACTGCGTGCCTCTCCCCCACCCCCAACTACATATTAACAATATAATGAGTGCTTAAAAATTTCCTGCTAGAAAGATAAGAGAATATCTTGTATATTGGATAATTTTTACCCTCATGTCGGTTGTTTTACATATGTCATATGGTTCCTGAGATGGCAATCAAAATATATTAAGCACTATTTAAACTTGGAAATTTTTTGTAAGAGACAATAATCAATGTCTATATCTACTGAAGATTTATCAATTGCTAATACATACGTACAGAATTTTATAAATATAACGGACTCTCTATCCAATGATATTCAAAAGAACATTAGTGAAATATTTGAATATGATTCCAAGTTTAATGGTTTAAATAAATTATAAATTTAATAATTTACATATTACTATTTGCTATTAGATTTAATAGAGAATATTAAAGAAGAAAAAGAAAAGAATGAAAATGATGAATTAGTTGTTACTAAAAAAAGTTATGATAAGCTTGAAAAGCTATTTGACAAATTGCAAGATATTGGTGATGAAAAATTGAAACTCTCTTCTAGTATATTTGAAATTATTGACGCAAATGTAAAACTTTTAAATAACGACAGAAAAGCTATAGGTATTTATTACATTACTATAATTTTATACTTAATATTATTTAGAAATGAATGAATCACTCAAGAACATATTTTTCAATTTGCCAACTGACCAAATAAAACTGCCTCAAATTATAAATCAACCCACCAAATCTCATATATTATATAAAAAAATGAACTCATCACCTTATAATCCTTATTACACTAATACTTTTTCATCAGCTAACAATACCCCTATGTATAGCATTTGTAGCCCTATGACAGATTTAGATGATATTAATTCACATAAAAGCATCAGCAATTCCCCCTATTATTCTCCTACTCAAAATATAATTGCCAACAATTCCATACAAAACTTACCATACTATTATTATGGACATCTGAATAACAAATTTTATAATGATCCAGAATATTTTTCTGCTAAAAACTTATCATACAAGCATTCAAATTTACATTTTCTTGATAGTAGCCTGAATAATTCTCATATTGATGAAAAAAATAAAATTAAGATTGATGAATTAACTACCAATGGTAGATCTAAGAGACATAGGAGAATTAAAGGGGTCAGCTCTAGCCGAAGTCAAATAGATTCTCATTACATTTATGGGGATAGTCAAAGATTTCAATTGCTCACAAACCAAAACTTTAAGGATCTTAATAGTTATAAAGATTATGAATATTCAGATAATGAAGATCAAAATGAGCTACCAAATATTAAATCCAAGAATATTGGCCTTAGTTACGAAAATGACATTGATGATCCTTCAAAAAATTCCTCCTTTTACACTAAAAAATATAAAAAGCATCAATCAAACCAAGAAGATAACATGAATCGAATAGATGCAATAAAAGCAAAGAGAAAGAAAAAGAAGGTAAATCTTTTGAGAATAAATATTTTAATAAATTAATTTGAAAAAAACATTATTTTCAACTAATCCTAGGTGAAATTTTGTATACAACATGTAACTAAAGTAGTCAAAATTTATCTTAACGCTTATATTTTTGAAGATATAAAGGAGGTGAATATTTTAATATTTGTCATTCAATTAAATATTTTCTAAAAACTACTGATTACAGTAATCTTTCTAATATCAAATTAATGTGCATTTTTTTTGTTGCTGTTCATATAACCTCCTTCTAAGATTCAAAATCCTTGTAATGAGTTTCTCTGATATTATACAAAAAATAATTTTGTGATTTGTTTTAGGGCATGACTAAAATACGTGTCCCCGGTCAAACGGGTTTAATTTATATAATATTAATAAAAAATCTTATTTAGCTTTATAAGATGAGTTAAAAAATTATTTTTTTACATGAAAAAACTACGCGTTCCCAGTCAAGATACAATTTTTTTTAAAAAATAAAAGCAGATTCATATTTAGCTCATTATTATGAATATAGAAAATGTTTTTTATGATTTAAAAAAAAATGATAACTTAGTAAAATTTTTAAAAAATTATTTTTTTAAATAAAGCTACGCGTCCCTATACGTCCCTGGTCAAGATACATTTTTTTAAAATAAATAAAAGCAGATTCATATTTATCTCATTAAATGGATACAGAAAATGTTTTTTTTTTGATTTAAAAAAAAAAGTAGTTAACTTAGTAAAATTTAAAAAAAAACACTTTTTTTTTCATTTTTTTGACTAAAATACACGTCCCCAGTCAAGATAGATTATTTTTATAAAAATGAATATAGAATCATGTATAGTTTATCAAGGAGATTCAGAAAATGGTATTAACGCGTTCCTACGCTTTAGGGACGCGTAGTTTAGTCAAAAAAAAATTATTAATACCATTTTCGGAATCTCCTTGAAAAACTATACCCGATTCTATATTCATTTTTATAAAAATAATCTATCTTGACCGGGGACGCGTATTTTAGTCAAAAAAATGAAGAAAAAAGTGTTTTTTTCAAAATTTTACTAAGTTACCACTTTTTTTTAAATCAAAAAAAAACATTTTCTATATTCATAAATATGAATCTACTTTTATTTAAAAAAAAATTGTATCTTGAACGGGGACGCGTAGAAACGTATAGTTTTTTCATGTAAAAAAATAATTTTTTAAATCATTTAGTTGTTCCCTTCCCATCCCTTATTGATCATATGATGTTATCATTATATCAAGATTTTAAATCTCTCACATTTATATAAATGTGGAATCTGTATATAAATTTCATAAAATATAATAAATTTATACGAATATCTTACTATAATATCAAATATGATACACATTAAACACTAAATATATATATAGACAATGACATTTTAATAAAGAAAAATTGATTAAATTTATTGATATATATATATGTCGTATGGAGATTCGGAATCTCTTGATCTTTAAATCCTTTACCGAGGGCGATTTAAAAAATTTTAAAAATCCGATTTAATCGGAAATGTATTCTAGCATGTGTAGAGTATTTACCCTATGAATTTCAGCCAATTTCGCCATGAAATTTAGAACTACTTCTAATTTATATTAATTTTTATAGGGATTTTTCATATAAATTAAAAAAAAAATACTAAAATGTCTGTGGCTGAAATTGGCTCAAATTTATAGGGTAAATAAAATGCTCTACACATGCTTGAAAACATTTCAGATTAAATCAGATTTTAAAATTTTTTGAATCGCCCTTAGTAAAGGATTTAAGATCAAGAGATTCCGAATTCCCCATCCGACATATATTATTTAACCTGCTTTACCTCAGGTTTGAAGAGGATATATGAGACTAGGATGCTAAAATTTGGACAAAGCTTTTATTACGTGTATCTTAGTTTGTATACAAAATTTTATCTAAATCCCAAATGGTCAATTGAATCTTGATCAATTTGACATGGAATGGATCTACAAAAATAGTTGCTTACATTGCGCATTACAACTTAGGAATTTATTTAAAAAAAAAAACTCAATCAAATTTTTTTCTAAACCTATACTATACTATATTATATATATATATATAATTTTTATCATAGAGAAAGGAATTATTGGAGGAAAAATCCCTAACCTTCAATGGCAAAAGCCCAAATATATATGCCCAGAGCTATGGCAAACCTTACAACACTTCTTATTCCACCAAGCATCCAATCGAAAGAGACCCAACTACGGAAAACAATATGGAAGTTAATAAGGATTTCCAGGATAATATCAGAAGCGTCGCTTTATCGAATTCGAAACTTAGCAATTCCCTTCCAGCCTCGTACTCAAGGAACAAGAAATCGCCTCGTCCTATTTACACCAATTCGTCCACATCTACTATCCCACTTTTAAACACCAGTTCTAGCAAATTAAACACTTCTATTAGCAGCGAATATAAAAATAGCACTAAAAATTGTGGTAGCACACCAAATTCTACGAACATGAAGAACAAATTTGACGCGCTCAAGAAAAGGCTCTACTTGCTCAATAATTCAAAGACCCTTTCCTCTCCTCGTAACAATAATAACAAGCCCGCCAGTGACCGGACCCGTTACGCCAAACGGTTTTCCAAGAGAGCCGAGCACGAGAGTGCGCCACAACCTCTCTCCGAAAATAATTTGGCGCCAGATTTAGAGATCGCCGCTGTTCATTCCGAACATAGCGAGCACGATGACGATTTAGATTCCTCTTCCGGCTCTAGATCACTCGCGTCGGATGAAAATTCTAAGCGCAAGAAAAAACGCGCCAAAAGACGTTTTTGCGCTAAAAAGTCTCGAGAGGAGTTGAACGTTGCCTTACGTAGGAACAATCGGGAAAGCGAAGAGGATGCAGATTGCAAAGAAGAAATCACCGAAAGAAGACAAGAAAATTCGGTCAGAGAGAAGAACGCGAAAGAAGAGAACGAAGAAGATGAGGAGAATGAGGAAGACGATGACAACGAAGAAGAAACTTATTTTTTAGGCAAGCCCGTCGATCCCGACGAGCCCATATATTGTTTATGCCAAAGGGTCAGCTACGGAGAAATGATTGGTTGCGACAACCCAGCTTGTGTCATTGAATGGTTTCACTTCGAATGCGTTTCCCTTACACACAAACCTAAGGGGAAATGGTTCTGCCCCAGGTGTAGGAAAGATGGCGTTGGTAAAATATCAAAATTTACTTGAGTCCTCGTGGTTAGCGAAAAATCCATATTTGGATCTCACAAGTCATGAAATTAATTCATGGTAAACTAATAAAAAAAAATTCACAGAGCGAACATATTTTGTTAATTCCCGATTCGATTTTTAAAATTTTTAAAGAAATATTATTTCTATAATTAAGTCTGTCCAAAGTCAAACATTTTTTCCTTAAAAAATATATATTAATTCATTAATAATTGATGCCTAGTATTTATATAAATATTTATATTCTCACAAAAATTAAGTTATTTAAACTTGTTTAATTAGATAAAAAAAAATTGTATTTATTTATGATTAATTATATTTATATCCCCTATTCGTTAAATATTTTTTTTTTGCTACATTTTATACTATAAAATATGTGAATGCCTAGCGGCTATTACAAATATTTTTATTTTCAACGGCTTGTATGAAAAATTTTGATTTAGCATTTAAAAAAAAATGAGTTTATCGGGACGGGAATATAATATATATCATATCCCATTATTTATTAATTGATCCCTCAGGTTTTACACGAGGACTATATTAAATATCGAGATGCATATTTCTGATAATATATCTATGGCTTCTGTAGCGCAGTCTTTTGGGCCGGTATTTAGCACCTCAATTAAATATCTTGACATGGACCTCTAATTCTTATATGATAAATTGTTAATATGATTTTAAAAAATATTATCTTTGATGTGTTTTAAATTGTGTAGTATTTTTTTTTGTTTTTAAATCGTGATTTGCTTGATTTAAATTGTCATTTTATCTAATGCATTGCAAATTTTTTTTAGTCGTTTCAACGTATCCTGTAAATATACATGCCATACTCTTAAGAGACTTTTGGAGTTGACTGGTCATTTGGAAACATCTCGTATCATTTATAAGAATTTTGAGGCTATTTATGAAGTACTCATCTAATGAAACTCTTAACTCATAGGTTTTCACTTATAAATCAGTGGACCCATCTGATCTTTTATATAAATATTGACCCATTTATGAGGTATTAATAACAATAAATCCACTTAATAAGTGTCTACATTGTGGATTAATATCATGGATGCTAAAAATTGTGTTGATTCTCAATTAATAAATTAGAAAATAAAAGAAATAATAAATCTTTTGATTTAATTAGAATTAAGGCAGAGAAACCTTTAAAAAAATTTATTCTTCCTCAAAAATCATCAAGGGTATGTAAAACGCCTACAAATCTTTAAGATTTTTTAGTCGGTACCAATTGATTTTTATTGTGAAAATGAATTTAATTGTAGTTCTTTAAAAAATAATTATTAATTATTTTGAAGATCGTTTTTTAGATATATTTACACATGAGGACTATAATCTTCTATCATGTTTTAATACAATGTTCCCCCTTAACGTTGATTATTTTATATCAGATAACATTACCCCATTAGAATCATCAAACTTAAATATGGAAACGTTACAGTGTGAAATGAAAATAGCAAAAGGAATATTAGTTGCAGAAGTTAAAGAAACATAATTTTAAAAATATCGTAAATATTATGAATATAAAAAAAATATCATCTTGCAAAAAATGCTAGCCAGCAGCCATCATCTTGTATCCACGTATTTGGTGGAACCTCATTCTCCATACTAAAGAGACTTCTATCGCACTACAGTATCTATGTAAGATCAACGTAAACAAAATTTAATAATAATGGCCTATGGAGAAAAAATAATACAGAATTTTTAATTCATTTTTGTAAATTTAAAATTGTTTACAAATTTTTAATCAAAATAGCAAAATATTCTATTAGCACCCCTAAGAAAGCGGATAATGATAGATACTGCCAAGCAACCAATTTTAATAAAAATAGCAAGATATTTCTATGAGTGCTTAACTAGTTATTTTATTTAAACAATATTGGCCCCAGAGTTGTACAAAAGATCTTCTTTGAAGATTTTTGAGTGTGAAGATCGTAAAATTTGAAGATCTTTTATTTTTTAAAAATTTTGTGTAACGATCTTCAAAAATCTTCATGATATTTATTTTTTTACCCCTTTATTAAAAGCCCAGATGTTTTTCAATTTTCATCAAGGCAGGAGGAGAGGTATAAAACATAAAAGAAATATTATATTAATAAAATTGAAAAACATCTGGGCTTTTAATAAAGGGGTAAAAAAATGAAGATCTTTGAAGATCGTTACACAAAATTTTTAAAAAATAAAAGATCTTTGAAGATCTTTTTATTTTGAGCAAATGTACAACTCTGATTGGCCCTCTAAGAAAAGGGTTAATGGTAAATACTGACAAGTCAACATATTGGAAATTTCTAAATACCAATTAAATATGCTAAATACCGAACAAAGTTTATTAAAATGTAATAAGAAGACCTTTATTAATTATCATAGGTTGAGCCCGGCCTCCAATATATCATCCACCAAGTTGGATTAAGGAAAAAAAACATGATATAGGCTGGGATTCAAACCTAGAACTATCGGACTTGTAAGCAGCGCTCTTGCCGATTAGGCCACAAACGCTTTTTCCCAAATCACTATTTTTCAAATATATATTATAAATAAATTTGGTAGTATATTATATCCAAAAATGAAAAATCAAAAAATAAAAATTCGATTGGTGCAACCTTAAGGCAATATCTATCATTAATCTAAGAAAGCAGATGCCCCCCTTACAACTAGAAATTCCTGGCGAAAGCCCTGATCTTTAAATACATCAATCGTTAAAGATCATTGCTCAAAAGTTCTTAAAAATAAAAGATCCTCAAATTTTCCGATCTTCAAGTTTTATTATCTTCAAATTTTTTAATATCCAAAAATCGTGGTGATCTTAAGAGATCATTTCTCAAATTTAAAAAAAAATAAAATCTTTAAATTTATGATCTTCAAAATTCTCAATCAAATTTGAAAAAAAAAGAAGATCTTCAAACCTTATGATTTTGAAAGATCCCCAAATTTTTGAGCAAAAAATAATCAAAATATTGGATATTTTATATAACTCTGGCTATGTTATATGAGATGAAAGTTTAGATTACCTAGTGGACTAAGTTTAATTATAACTGCCGCTTTACTTTTATGAATTTACGTCAAAATTCAAAAGAGAACCTGAATGGCCATAATAATGTAATATATTTTAAAAAAATAAATAGAATACACATGTTTACAGGAATCAATATATGCTTTTAACGATAGCAATCCTATCATAGAAGATTTGCCCAGTATATCCTCAAAAAAAATGAAAGGTAAAAATTCTTCTTTTTCAAAAAGACGTGCAAAATTTCGTTCCAGAAATAAGTCAATATTGTATAAATCACGACTGGGAAGTAATTTTGATATTTTTAAATCCCAGACATAAATTTAATTAGGTATTAATTCATCATTTGCTCAAATGACTATTCAAAGGAATAATCAGGCTCTAGCTACTGCATTACAAAGTTCTAAGCAAGAAACTAAATTATTGCAAGATAATGTGTTATATATGCAATCAAAGAATCATGAATTAATGATTAAATTGAATGCCTATGTTATGGATAAATATAAATTTGACAATATATTAAATGTAAATTATATTTTATTTAAAAAAAATTATATTACGATTTGAAATTAATAGAGTTTTGACTTCTTTGATAATCTTAATTAAATGCTTAACAAATTCAAATTTATTGTCCTAATTACAAATTTTTATATATAAAAATATAGTTATGGGAACAATTCAAAATCGTTAATCAACACATGAGAGAATTGAAATCTTATTATGATGTATCCCTTATTGAATTAACAAATAAAATAAATAATATGGACCGAGAAATAAATGAATTTAATACCAAAATTAACATTGCTCTTCTAACAAATACATCCTTCTCAGCCCATTCTCCATCGATCCCTAATGGTTCAATTAGAAACAATGAAAATAGTATTCATGAAAATAGTATTCAAAATCAGCATTCTAAAAATTTACCAATATCTGACAATTCTCAATTAAGATTAGAACCATCAGCTCCAGTTGATGAATTTGATTTAGCTTATAATAACAATGAAATAAATCCAATTGAAGTTAATAAAGTTATCAATAAAAATGTACAAATTAGCCCTAATAATTTACTATTATGCCAAAAAGAAAAGCTTGTCATTCCCAAACCCAGCTCCAAAGTACCAACTCAAAATATGGCTAAAACTTTTAATCTTGTCAATAGACCATTGTCAAATTCTATACCTAATAATGGCTTGCCTGAAAACAGAAATCTAGTAGACACATTTGCTGTTTTGATGAAAGAGAATAAGAAAAGAAGGTATTCCATTATCATAGATCCCAAACAAGAAAAAAAATCTCTACTCAACAATGATACATATGTAGTCCCTCCCCTCATTAATTCTCAAAATTACAATGCTATTTGTTCACTTCCAAATGATCCCATTTTTCCCCTCAATAAAAATAATGACCACATTAGCCAGGACATCAACCAAACAGGTAAACACAAAAATGTCTCAAATGCTTATGTGTATTCTACACAAGAAGCTAACATCGAGCCTATCCAAGATTTTATTCCAATGGATGACAATGGGATCGATAAATCAACTAAACCCATGCTCAAAAAAATTGGGAAAGCTACATCAGTTACTAAAACTGCCAAAGTTTTAAAATTGATTTATTTTGATAAAAATATTCATAGTTTAAAGCTATCCAGGGTTATAAGTTATAAAACAATTATTAATGGGGGGTTATATATATTAATATTTCCTATGTCAATGCTTCTTTATTCCATATATCAAATCAGAAAACAAAATATTTAACAATAATATTAAAATACAAAAACCAAATTTTTAAGCCCTTCTTTTTTCTCAGTAAATATAAATTAAATTTATTAATTATCTTATCTAGTCATAAAATAAAATATTAATTTTGATAATGATAATGATGACTTGACAAAATATCAATATTAATTTTGATACTGATGACTTGACAAAATAACCAAAAAAAAATACATAATAATATATAACAATAACCACACAATAACTTAAAATAAAGTTAGAACCTATTTAAAAAAAAATTGGTTTAGGCAATGTTTTCTCTTTTATTAAAATTAAAAAAAAATAAATTTTGCCATTAGGAGAAAGAATCATTTACCACTTTACCAATATTAAGTATTGGATCAGATCAGAGCTAATATTTCAACAAATGCAACCTGATATTATTGTTTTACTTATTTTATGATTATTTATTGTGATGCATCAATATTTATCGGATTATGCTGATTATTCCTCTTTTTTTGTTCAAAAAAAAAATTGGTCAATATTAAATATAAATCTAAAAAAACAAACTTAATGATTTTTAAAAAAAATATGCTAAAAATTAATAATATATATATTTTTATGAGATGTTTATGATTTTCAAAGATCATGATTAGTGGTTGTTAAATAGTTCGTGTTTTAAAATGGCTAACCCAATATTTTTAATATTTTTTGGCCAAAAAATATTAAGTAAGCTTGAAAATTTCTCTCATAGATGGCAGAAAGGTTCAGACATCTATTAACGAAATCTAGAGGCTTGCATAATATTATTTTAGCTAAGATCCTAAATTTAAAATCAGCTGCTAATTTGAGTCGTTTAACAGTGGTAATTATAATAGAACTAGATTGGATATTATTTTCTAAATGATAGAAAGATTTATGGAACATAAAAAGGAATACAACCATTTTATTTATATGACAATAAATTTACTGGATAAATAAGCCTAAGTCAATTGAATGCCATTTATTTTAGCCTGCACTGGCACACCTCTTTCCCGAGATACAGAGCTTCAAAGGTGTTAAAATTGTGACTGTCGAATCTATAAATTCCCCTATCAGATTAATATGACAACTCATTATTTAAAAAAATATTCAAAATGGACTTTGTATCCAAAGGGGAGTTCCATTTTTATACTATTGTCAACCTTATGCAAACTAGACAATTTTTAATTTTATTTGAACATATGCAATACCAGAATGCATGTATATTACTCATGATCATGAAGCAGAATTATCATGGAACTCAAGCTTAGAGCTCCAGGAATCTCTATAAATGCCTATTTTCAGTTCACACAGCACACAGAGAGTTAAATACCTCCCAACTTTCATAGGAGTTATGCATTTATCTTGTGTGTGGCATAAAAATTTCGTTTTTAATTTAAAATTCAGATTTACTGGATAAGGATTCAAGCAAAGATCTTTTTGATGACATGGCATGTGCCATATCAACGTACTCATTTAATATTTAAAAAAAAAATCCTAAAGCAATTTTGAGAAATGCGTTTTTAGTTAACTCGGCTAACATATCTGGTTGCTAATAATACAAGGTCTCAAAGTTGGGAAAATTAGTGAACTTTCTAATCTGTAAAATTTTAAGATGCTTATATCTCAAAAACTATCTATAGTCAAAAAATAAATATAATATATCAAAATTGAGGGGGAAAAAATCTCCAAATGTCACTCATAAGGAAAAAATAATTAGGCGCCAATTCGATGCCTTAGCTTTCGGTTTACCTATATTATTGTTTTACCCGCGTTTTTGAGCAAGGGAGGGAGTTGATTTGCGATTGCCTTTTTATTTAGGCACCTTTAACAAATGTATTACGACGCGAAAACATTGAGGACGCTAACGGTTCTTCCGAAATATGTATATTTTTTTTTCACAAAAAATTGACATTTTTACACAAAATAGATGGCGATAATACTAAACTACAAATTATCGTTAACATTTTATCGGTAAATTACCAATAACGCGATACTTTTATACTAAAATATTTAGAATTCTTATTATAAATACCAATTAAACTGAGTGGGCTTTGGGGGGAAAAATGCCATTTAGACGTGTCAATAATGTAACAAATTTTCCAAATATTCATTTTTATTAATGATAACCATTGATTGCATTCGAGTGACTTGAATAAAACTTAGCCTCAATTTTATCCCGAGAAATGATATAAAAATATCTAATTTTTGCGTTCTGTTGAATCCTTCTTCTAAATTTATTTGCTCTTTCTCACATTCGTCTTTCCATAATCTTGTACCTTTAATATTTTCCTTAGAATTTACAAAAATATTCTTATGACAAGTTATTTGTTCTGAAACAGGTCTTTAGTCCAGATATGCCACTCAGTCATTATTCCCGAAATAATCTTCACATGGTGGCAAAAATATTTTTGCGATTCTTATATTGTCATTCTACTCCATCCGAGGTAGGATTAATTTTTTGGGATGAATGGCAGTTGTATTACGAATGAGAGAGATTGCTATATAATTCTTAGATGACTTAAATTATTAAGTGTCTCGTAATTAGTGTTGTTAAACAGCTAACTCAACATTACAGCCAAGAAAATATTCCATGAGCGTCGAAATTTCGCCAATAGATGTTCAATCCTATGTGCCATCTGAGCAAAATCTTTAGGCTTGTATAATATTTTTCTGGATAAAATATTGAGGTAGCTGTTTTTAAGAATCAGCTCAAATTGAGCCGTTTATTAACACACTAGTAATTAATCATGTGAATGGTAAACTTGCGCCGTATTTCAGTAAAACCCTTGTACTTCATCTTGAAACCACTAAGGCAAAATTTTCCTGGCCGAACATCGCACCTTTTAAGCTCTGTAACACGGGAGCCAGTCCAGTAATTTTTAACAAATTTAAAATGCGTGGTGGCTTGATATGGAATGGCCCAGAAATTCAAAATATTTTAGTATAAAAAATAAAAATATCTTGTTATTGATAAATTTTCAAACAAAATGTTAACCTTAATTTGCAGGTTTAGTATAGCGCCATCTATTTTATTCGAATTTTTGGTAAGGATACATATTTCGTAAAAGCCGATAGCGTCGCCGAGGTTTTCACGTCGTATATATATATATGTTTATAAAAGGAGTTTAGATAAAAGGGCAAAAATTTTTTTCTCGAAAATCAACTTCCTTTACTGCCTAAAAATACGGATAAAACGATATAAATAAACCGGAAGTTAAAGAGACAAATTAGCGCCTAATTTTTCTTATGATAGACCTGTAGAGTTTTTTTTTTAATCTACAGTTTGATGTATTATTTATTTTTTTTACTATAAATAGTTTTTGAGATATAAGCATTGTAGAAATTTTACAGATTCGAAAGTCACTAATTTCCGCACCTTTAAGGTCCTGTATGTCTAGAATAAAATTTATTTATTCATTGAATATTGCTACAAATTTTTTTTTTCAATATGCATTATATTACTCGTAAATCAATTTTAACAAAAAACGCCAAGGTGTCCAAATTTGAGGATATAAAGGCTGTAAATGTTCTTCCTAAAAAGAGGGGACCTAAAATTGGCAGTAAACACGCTAAGTCCAAAGTTGACAATAAAAACGATAAAAAGTGTAACCCAACACGGCACGAATCTCATCAGATCAAGGTCGATCAAACTGCAGAAATGTCGCTGACAAACCTGGAAGATCTTTCGTTCGGAGGAAAGTCTCCTCCTGTCCCAGCAGTCCTCAATAAGATGCTGCTCAAACACCGCATATCATATCGCCAAGCCAGAAAATACGAGGCCCGAGGAGTTGGCACTAAAAATTTAAAAAATAAGGAAGAAAAAGTGAATACTAAGACAACCCCTTTACTCCTCAAAGATCATTATCCAATTAACGCTTCAGATACCGATCTTCCTAGCCTCGGTCATGGCATCAATCTCGAGAAGCATGCCGATCATATTGGTGATTCTAATGATGTCACAATCAACATGCGGAAAAATAATCAACTTTTATCCCCCACGTTGGTTTCTCCTCACAAACCCAGTTCGCTAACCAATCCTCTCGGTCATGTCACCACTATAAGCAAAAACGACGTTGACAAGCTCCCAATCACGGACACCACTTTAAACATAAATTCCGAAGGTCCTAAGCAAGATCAACTCGAAACTTTTAAGCAAGATCAAGTAGTTTTTTTTTGATTAATGTCAAAAAAAATTGAATACTCTATTCACAAATTTTGTAGTGTTGCTAAAAACCTTGATTAATCAGACGGCTAATAGTGCGCATAAATTGACCGTTTACATTTTGCCGTAATTTTTTAATAAAAAAAACGTAACGCGTCCTTTGTTTTAAATTGTGTTTATCATTCAAAATTTTAAATAAGTTCTAACGAAAAAAATGATTCGTCTGCGAAAATTATATTTATCGTCTGCCTTCTTATTTCTTTTAATTTCTAATTTATTCCTTTTTTTTGGGATTGTAAGTAAGTTATTTAAATATTACATTTTATATTAATATTACAAAGCGAAGAATAAAAAAAAGTAATGGAAAAGCAAACATATTTGCCTTTTTTTAAAAAAAATGGTTGCGCCAAACGGTAATTTTTATCAATTCGCACTACGCCATTTGAAATGCACTATTGCTCACTTTGTGCGCGTTATAACACTTAGCCAAATATAGATTATCTAAGCTACAAGATTTACTAAAAGAGAACCAAATCTTTCTCTCATCATATGTCGAAATATCGAGGCTTCGGTAATATTTGCTTAGCTAAAAATTTTTCCACTTGGTTCTTTTTTTTAAACATAAACAAAATTGAAAGTTTTGACAACACCGATAATATTTTGAATCTGAGAACCGGAAATTGCATTTAGACATCCATCCATTTTTATTTAAAATAATTTTACGTTTTTTTTTTCGCTTCACATTCAAAATAATAAATTGTCCTGGTAAATTAGTCGTAATCTTCCTTTTTTTTTGCTGTTGCGACTTTATTCATTTTTTTAGTTAGTAGCTAGTTTAGTTGGGTAACGGCGAAATGTCGGTTAATTCGGCGGCTCAATCTTCAGGCTCCTGTCGGAGAAAATCCGTTAACATTATGGAGTTTTAATTTATATTAGTTTGAGCTGTTTTTTTTTAAAAAAACCGAAGTCAAAGCGATAATTTTCGGCAAAAAACTTTGTTTAACCGATTTTTTAACCGGTTTAACTTGGTTTAGCCGGTTTTTTAGCCAGCTAAAACTTGGTTTAGCCGATTAGTAAAAATGTTTTGTTTTAATAATAAAATTTTGATAATTATTTAAATTCGCAAACAAAAGAAAAATGAATTTCAAAATTATTAATTATAAATTTAATATTTTCAATTAATATATCTTTTTTGGTAGAAATGTTCATACTATCGGAATGGAAATGATTCATTATAAAATATAAATATACTTGTTAGCTGACACGTCAAAAATGACCGGAGGTTTGGCTGTTTCTCTTTGATTGACGAATCAGAAATGTCCCATGATAATTTTCCATTATTTTTAAAATATGATTAACATTATATTAGTGCCTTCAGTATGAACAAAATTTCATGATGACCATCATCGAATAAAGGAAAAAATTCTGATTCCCCAATATTCTTGAAGCAAAATAACTGCTACTATTGTGAACCATTCACAGTTTTCTGGTTTATATCTACAAGAATATAGGGCATTTATTGTTTGATGAAGAGAATATGGAGATGCTTAAAATTGAAAGCTGCACATGGGAAAATATATGATATTTCAGATAGATACAATTTGATTTTTAGTTAAATAATTATATAACCTCTTTATTGGGATTAGCTTATTTGGCAAATGATAAAACATTCATCCCTTCAACTTATAACATTCACATTCAGCCCTTTAAATTTTTGTATCTCGAATCCTTGCATACTCAGCCTTCCGGATATTAATTACATATTATCTGAGAGATCACAAATCATAATTATCTGCTCTGCCATATCTTTACTCTTCATAAAGCGAATACTATACATTTATAATAATGATTAAACAATTCAATTTATTTTAATTATTCATACCTGTAAAGACAATTACCATCGCCGATTATCCTTTCGATAGAAAAATTTTCACCCCCATAATGCCATTTTAAAATTTGGGATATCTTTTCTTGATATCTGGAGGGGTTTCTGGGAGAACCCGTTGACTCTTATTCGGAAAGAACAGTCATGACCTTCGGAACAGAAAGTGGAGATAGTCGCAATGGCAACTGTGCTTCAGACAAATATTATCATTCATAATATCTATAAATGGGCTTATTATACCCCAATTAAAATATTACATAATATAAATCAAAAATTTAATGTAAATATATATTTAAGAAATTATCGCGATCATTTTGACCGCATAAAATATATCATTATCAAAAATACACTCATAAAAACTTACTCGAGGAATGTAAAATACATTTATAATAGAAAAAATAAGTATCGAATTTACTCGTCAAATAATAATACTGGAGTGATTCTAAAACGTTACAACCGGGACATATATTTTTTCAAAACCAAATATTTGAAATCGTCATTTATTAGCTATAAAAATCAAAAAATGAATAATAATATATATTTTTTTAAAAAAAAGCACCAATCTTTTTTACAGTTATAACCCAGAAAACTCTGAAATCGTACGCAATTTTGCCGCGCCTAGTTTCGTCGCCATTCTATTCCACTTATTTTCTATGATTTATATTCCCATTTTTTGTAGTTATTTTTATTGGGAGAGAAGTTTCAATTCATCGAATAATGAATTAACGAAAACGCTCCTTTTCCTTCCACTAGGGATGTACCGATATTTTAAATCGGACCGGTAATCGGCCGATATCAATTTAATATCGGGAATATGGTATCGGTATTCCCCTACCTACCACATAACATTTTAAAAATATTAAATAAAATGGGTTTGTTTGGCGGAATATAAACCAAACTTTCCTTCTCGGAACGGGAAAAGCAAAGAAGGAAAAAATGAAATATTTATTGAGATTTTCTTCAACAAGTTGTAAAAAACATGATCGAGTAATCCTTGTAAGTAAGGAAGGAAAATTTATATTATAAATAATTTTAATTTAGTGGTCGATTTTTTAAAAACGGCGTACTCATTTACTTCATCCAGAAAAATATTAGGCTAGTTCTGAAGATTTTGCTTTAGAAGTAACAAAGTTCTGGACATGTATTATCCTAATCTCGAAGCTTAGCCAATATTTTTCTGGCTAAAATATCGAGTTAGCCGTTTAACAACACTAACCTTTTATTAATCCTTTTATTTATATGATCCCATAGCATTTTAAAAATAATGAGATAAAATTATGGAAAAAAAAATATATTAAAAGTTTTAAATTATGTACTAGAAAAAATTGATGATCGTTTGAATCTCTCCCCCAGAAAAATATTACAATAATTTTATTGTAAAAAAAAATTAAAATTTACATCGGTGTGTATTATTTTTTTATCCTAAATTTTGGCGTATAATATCATAAATGTACCCACAACCGCTTCACTCAATTCGACCAACTATTCTTCGAATGACCGAATTTCCCCTTTGATTTCGGTCGGCTTTACTGACATTGCACCTGCCACCAACGCTACTCTTCTTTATTCCTTCTTATCAGATGACTTGTTTCAATCACATCTTGAGTTAATCTTTTATGTCTTCTTAAGTTCTAAACGACGGCTGTCCCTCGTCTAGTATTCTTGGGGCTTATAACGACAGCTCGTGTCAGATAACCGCGTTATCGCCTTTACAATATTTATTTCTTCTAATAACCGCACAAAATACTTGACCATTTATTCAACTGTTGCTTGTTTATCTCTGGTAACTGATCGGATCTTTATATCGCTATATTCGATTGACGAAAACTCGAACCATATTAGCACTTGCTTTTCAACAATACACAGTTTCTAGTCGGCGATCATCGATTCATTCTATTCTCCTCTCGACCTTCGTTTCTTCTGAAGTCCCCCTGAAATTCTTTCGATAAATTATTATAGCTAGTCGCTTGTTTTGTTTCTAACCTTCTTTTATACTAAATGATTAGCGCTTTATCTCGGTAACCGATTGATGATCATCGGTAAACGATTAACGATTGCCTTTGAACGATCCATAAATTCCTGTATACCGATAACTACTGATCTCCGAATTCCGTGTCTTCTGCGACAATTCGCTTTTGCCGATATATCGATTCTATTGTTTTTTTTTTCTCTAACTTGATCCTAGTCTCAATGTCCAAGTTCTTTTCATCATATTTCTACCTAAAATATTCTATTTAACAACCCTTCATAACTCTTGATATATTTTATTTTATCACCTTTTCTTGCATCCGTTTCTTAAATTCAAAATATATAGCCCAGTATACCAATAAATCATATATAAATATGTCCAATTCGTCTTAATATCTAAGGCTATCGCATCTAATCTAATTCTGCCTAAATTCTCTCTTAATTTCTGAAATATTTTATCACCTGTTTTCTGTTAAAATTAAATCTTAATTGCCCAACAAATTATATATTTATGTCAAATATCTAACATCCCTTCTATACCCTCAACTAGCCTAGTAGACTCATATCTTCTACGAGTACTAACCATTTGCCTGTAGTCGACCTTTAGCTATTGATTGATGCTTATCTTTTGCCAAACCTTGCCTAAAGCTGAACTTAAATCTAAAACTCTCTTAATCTTAAATTTATACCAAAACATCTTTTTTTTCACCTTTTTGTGGCATCGCACATTTTATTTCATCTTAATTAACGAATCCTTGTCCGCGCATGCTCTTTACCAAAAAAAAATGACGCGGCTTCGCAATCTCGTTGTTAAAAAACAACCAAATTAAGATTATCATGCAAAAAAAAACAACCAAATTATGATTATCATGCAAAAAAAAAACAACTTAATTAATGTTTACCATCGATTTAACACACGTTTTTTAAAAAAAACAACCAAATTATGATTATCATGCAAAAAAAAACAACTTAATTAATGTTTACCATCGATTTAACACACGTTTTTTAAAAAAAACAACCAAATTATGATTATCATGCAAAAAAAAACAACTTAATTAATGTTTACCATCAATTTAACACACGTTTTTTAAAAAAAAACAACAAGACAATAAATTTCGCACACGTTGCATAAAAAAAAGAGCGACTAAATTATGTTTACCATCAATTTAACACACGTTTTTTAAAAAAAAACAACAAGACAATAAATTTTGCACACGTTGCATAAAAATGATAGTACTCAATTATGTTTATCATCATCAATTTCACGAGTCGTTTTAAGGGAATAAACAAAACGACAAAAATCGTATCAATGATCCCGTAATAAAATTCCGATCTCTAATCGAGCTCGATTGTGGCACTAATTTTTCTAACGATGCAAGAGCCATTTCTCCTTTGTGAAGATATCGGTGTTGATCAACAACCCGATATTTCACTAAATCCTATCAACTTGGGCGTATCTTGTTCACATATCAGATCTTTGAAGCTGTTTACTTTTTGCTCCAACACATTTTTCTAACAATTATTGTATATTCCTCTTCTTAGTCTTTATTAATCTTATCCTCTAAATATTTAAAATTATTTAATCTCCATAATTTATGTTCCCTTTTTTTTTATTTGTCATAGTTATCTCCTAGTGATCAAATTATTCAATAACTTGTAATAATTTCAAAATCTAAAATATCTTACAGTATCGATTAGGTTCTCTTAGATTAAGTTGGTTTCTAAGATTGCCAGTTAACTTCTCTGTCAACTCTAAATTTCATAAATTATCACCCTTAAATAACTATAAACACAAACTTCTTTTTATTCTGCTATATGAATGCTGACTTTTTGCTTTACATTTTAGATAATCTTTAACATTGTTACTCAATTTTGTACCCCTAAAATTACCCCCTATTTGTCACAATAATTCTTTACCTCTATATGATATTTTCTTATTTTTTATTTTGTAAATCTTCGCAAACCATTACCTGGCATTAAACTGAAATTTGTCTTAAGCGGCCGTGGTGGGTGTTCACACTTCGGCCCACATTGTAAAAGTATGATTGAGTAACGCTCGCAATGAAGAAAAATATATATAAAAATAATTTTACTAAATCCTTTTATTTAGCGTTGAATTAAGCTTCTAAGTTGAGTCTAAACCTGGGATAAAAATATGGCTACGCCCTTTTATGGTTGACAAAAGATAGTTAGTCTAACAACACTACTTTTATCACATGATTCCATATAAATATAAAAAAAATAATAAGAATCATAATTTTCCGTATAACTCACTGAATCACGGGCAAAATCTTAATATTATTATTTTTTTATTCTTTAAAATTTGTTTTGTGCAATTCAACTTTGAATCATTATTACATCAAAAAATTTCTACCAAAATCCAGTCCAGACCATCTTATGAAAACAAATTTTAAAAGAAAAATTTCCTTTTATTTATTAATCAATTGAAACAAATTCAGCAAAACAAAAAAAAAATCCTCTTTTTCTTACTTATTCACTCACAGAAATAATCAGCTGTCTCTACTCTCAGAAGAAATGAGAGTTCCTCTGCTGCTAACTTCCCCAAACTTATTTCTTTTAACTAATTAACCCATAATTTCTTCCTTCTCTTTTTTTTTAATAACCCTTCCTCTCTCATTTATTTTTTTTAACAAAAAAACCTGAACCTCAATTTCCACTACGAATCCATGAAAACCTCCCCAATAAAAAAAAACTTTACCCTCTCTTTCTTTCTCAGTCGCTCTTTTTATTTAAACTTAAATAATAAAATTTTTCTTTTTACCTTTACGATGAATGACGGATATAACCAAACCACAAACAATTTTAAACAGAATTTTTACCAATTAAGTATTTTGAAATAAATTAGTTTTTCCTTTTCCCTTTTACACTTTTTCTTAAAACTATATTGTCACGCTCTTGACTGGATTTTTTTTTTTTTGTGAAAGAATCTTTTTTTTGCCAAATAAAATCTTGACATAATACTCTCCCCATTCCTAATTTTGATTTATTATCTCCCAAACTTTTCCTTTCCCCAAAACCCCAAATTTCCGCGATATCATCCTTAAAAATTTTTTATTTTATTTTTAAAACCCACAATTATTTATTTTTTTCTGCGCTATTTATACACATATTAATAAATAAATATTATCTTTTTCTAAAAAAAAATAATAACTATTACTTAAAATGACGGTAAAACGATACATGTTTTAATAGAAACAACTAATACTACATATAGATAATATAAACGAAATCCCTAGCTACGACAGCTACCCCCCCCCCCTTCAAGAACCTTACGCATCCCCCAGAACCCAGTCGAGTTCGGAGTCCGAAACTGAGTAATCCAACCAGTCAATAAATTCTGGGGTCAAATACGTGGCCCTCAGTTCTTCTATTGCACCTTCCAATTCCGGCGCTTGCTCCACATCCTCCGCACCGCCATTCCAGCGGTTTCCAATGTTCCCTGGTTCCTCTCGCGGCCACGGGGCCATCCCAACCTTCGTCAATTCTACCTCTTTGGACAATAGTTTTCACAGATTGTTCAATTAATAAATAAAAGGAAATTTTTCTTTTAAAATTTGTTTTCATAGTGCCTGGGAGATCAGAGTATTCTTTTTGATTTATAAAAAATAAAGAGAATTAAAATTTAGGAATATGTATATAAGTATAAAAAATATATTGAGTATAAATATATTTTGAGTACCTTCAAAGCACTAATCAAAAGATGAGTGTTAGTAGATGCTGGATATTTGAAGATTTTGAAATGTATTGGATAATGAGACAACGACAGGCCCCGGGTTGGTGGGGACAGTTGAGGAGTCCGAATCTAGCAATGAGGCCAATTTTTGGGGAGTGGAGGCGCTGTTTCAGATGTAACTAGGTTGGGCACCTTCGGAGTCGGTGTCCACAAAGAGGGGTGCGGAGAGAAAGCAGGAGAGGGACTCCGTCATCAATGACTCCGCAGCTTAAGGTTGAGATGGTCCCGTGCCAGGGAACAATGGAAGCCGCTGGAATGGCAGTGCGGAGGATGTGGAGCAAGCGCCGGAATTGGAAGGTGCAATAGAAGAACTGAGGGCCACGTATTTGACCCCAGAATTTATTGACTGGTTGGATTACTCAGTTTCGGACTCCGAACTCGACTGGGTTTTGGGGGATGCGCATGTATCGTTTTACCGTCATTTTAGTTAAATAGTAATAGTTATTATTTTTTTAAAATATTATTTTGAAATATATTAGATAATATTTATTTATTAATATGTATATAAATAGCGTAGAAAAAAATAATAAATAGTTGTGGGTTTTAAATTTTTGATTGATTTTTTTTTAGTAAAAAAAAGGTTTGTTTAAAAGAAAAATAAAATAATAAGAGCTTATCGTAAAGAAAAATAAAAAGGAATATAAGCCCAGTGTAATATATTTAGTATTACCCGTGCGATAGTATCCAGCTTAATCAAATTTCCCTGTCAGCTATTTTTGACAGGAAGAAATCTCAAAATATTTATTTTAGGGCTCTACCGATACACAAATTTTTCACCATTACGATATCCAGCCGACTTACCACTAATCTTTGAATCAATGTCATAAAAATATCGATATTTTCTAATACAAAAAAAATATCAACTAACTTTTCGCTAATAATTCAGTGCATTTTGTATTTTTTATTTCTCAAAAGTTTTTTAATCTCTCATTTAAAATATTTTTCAATGTTTATGAGGTGAATTTGTAGTGGTTGTTGTGAACAGCTCCATTTGGACGATGAAGGGCTAAAATCAAAATATTATTATACCTAAACCTCGAAATTTTGTTAATAGAAGTTCTAAACCTTTCTGCCATATGTGAACGAAATTAGTAAGTTTGAGTAATTAACCTTTTACTCAAAATCTTGCGCTAACCGTTTTTTTTAAAAAAATTGGCTAAATCGAAGCCTTTTAACAACACTAGCATGAATGTGACTTTTTAGATATTTTTAAAATCCTTTTATTGTTGCGGATAAATATAACAAATAAATTGTATTTTAGACCTTCTAATTAAATGATACAATCATAAAATTACCATAAAACAATAAAAAAAATTATCGGATATCTTATCCGTTTTTTTAAAAAAATATCTGGCTATATATCGGTTCCGATCCGATCTTTAATATCGACACAACCCTACTTTCTTCAAATATTCAGCAATAATTTTGACAATTTAAAAGTTGTTTATTCTATTAATATTATTACAAAATATTATAAATCGCACCTCTTTTTTTTCAATCGTTTCCTATTCTGTACATTCTTTTTTTTAATGATTGTTCAGTATCAATCAGGCAAAAATAGGAAGATAAGGAATAAAAAAAATTTTTGTTGCCGCTGGCACTGCGGGATTCTAACGCGAATCGACAAAGTTATTCAGTCAATACATTTAACTGATTACGCCATTTGACTGTATAATGTATATTTAAAAGAGTTGTCAATATATTTACTGTCAATCATTTCTCAAAGCCACCGGTTCACGTCAATAAAACGGGTACCAAATTGGACGCCATCTTCACGAAGCTAATGAAATCGGTTAATTCGAATTGCGCCAGTGTCACCGATAGTAAAGGTCCGCAAAATGAACCTATCTCTCAGCAAACGCCTTCCGTGATCATCAAGCATTCTTCGGCAGACGTAGCGCATCATGAAATCAATGACAAAGTTGCTAAGCCTCAAGACGCGCACGTGAACATTAAAAGGAGGAAAAAATACAAGTGTCGAGATGCGCCAGTACTCGAATCTCCGATTAGAAAAGAGAAACGGATTGTAGCCAAGGTGTCCTACATGGAACCGCTTCTCAATAAGTATTTTCAATCTATTTTTTTTTTCACCTTAGAGTTTTTAAAAAGTCCGATTTAGGTCTATTCTCAAAAATGACCCGATTAATATTTTGGCCAAAATAATATGTAACCCTGGAGATCAGAGTTGTTAAAAGATACTTTTAAATGGATCTAGATACAGATACAACGTCTAAAATAATATCTAGATACAGATACCACATTTTTATATCTAGATACTTGTATCTAGATCCTTCAACTCTGCTGGAGATATTACTCATGGATGGCAGAAAAGCTCGGAACTCTATTTTCCTATTATGGAGGCGCGAACATAATATTTATTTTGGCTAAAATCTGAATCTCGTCGTTTTTAAAAAATCGACCCAAATCGTGATTTTTAACAGCACTATCCACCTGTTCCGAGAAAACACATTTTGTCCAACCAAATTTAAAATCTAGATCCGACCGAGTCCGAAAAAATGTTTGTCCTCGGATTGGTTGGTGCAGGGATTTTCTCCATCTTAAATGCGAAAAATAAATCGCCCTAAGAAATAATGAAAGAATATATCGTATGTTTTTCTTTTTTTTTTATATCAACACGTTTAACTCCTTTTTTAAAAAAAATATATAAATTCGTATACAGAAAGATGAGACGGGAACCTGGCGCCATCACTGCTCACCCCCGGGAAAAGAGGAAATATATAAGTAAATGAAACATTTTACGTTTTTGCTTTACCCTGTCTGTCTACTATCCACAGCAAATTAGCTTTTCTTGAGCTATAATGCTTTGAGACGCATACAACTTTCAAAATCTTAATGTATTATTGTTTACGAAAAGCAAGTCAACTGTGGACTTATACACTCAATTTGCCTAATCAGTTAATACACGCGTAATTTCCATGGAGTAGCCATTTAACACATTATGGAATAATGATTAATAAGCTAATTCAATTTTGAAAAACGCATTAAATTAATGATTTAAAGTAAATAACATAATTCTTTGCTGGGGAGAGGTTTTATTTTAAAAATTTGCAATACACTGATAAACCGCATATTGTGAACCATATTTTGAAGTTGGTCAAGAATCATGTTTTCATAAGTGAGTTTTGAAATCCCATCTTATAATGTGCTGGATATTAAGTGAGATTATTATTGTGAAAATTTTATTACTTCTTTGCATTGTCTACATTGTAACGCTGCATTTTATTTATATCACTTCGAAATTTCTAAAAATGTCTGTATTCCGAATCTATGACGTACACAACTTTTGTAGTTGTAATTATGCTACCTCCATTTATTTTAAAGGGTTAGGTTTTAAAATGCATGAATCGGGCATACAAACTCAACTGTTTAACTAGCACTTTTTTTCAAATTTATTAGTAAGTGAAATATGGAATTAGATCCAAAATGTTAACACCTTTTATTTTTTTAATCCAAAAACTTTTTGCGTAAGAAAAATTTGTCCAAGTTGACGCCCACTTGATGGATAAAAAGGAAGAACCAGCAATGCCCTTTCACGATATCGCACCCTCCCGTCCAATTTTCAATTACCAGAGCGACAGATCTTGGACAGAAAATATCCAAGAAATTTATTTAGATTGATCCAATAATTTATCACTTACGCAGCCTATCAATTTGAACATTTTTTAAAAAAATTTTGACGAAAAAATGGGTGCTGATAGACAATCTTAATAGTTTTTATATTTTTATTTCTAATGAAAATGATATTTAGCACATTTGATATATTTATTATATTATGATATTCACGCAACTTTTTATTTTAGTTTCAGAAAAACCCTTTTAATTATTTATAACAATTTAAAATATAAAATTAATAGAAATTTTTTTAGACTTGAAGTCGGTACAATAGCCCATAAAAAAATTATCATAGGACATTTTCTTTTTCCTACTATATCTTTAAAGGTTAAACAAATTTAAAATTTTCGAAGACTCACGTCACTTTATAGCTACTGTATGAAATCCTATCATTTAAATATATAAAAAAAATTAATTTTCAGTATGGGGCTATTTATCGACAGCTGTTATGAATTAGACACGTTACAATTCTCTCATTTGTAAAAATTTTATAGTTTTTTTTTTGATCCCAACAGAATTGTTGATTTTTTTCCATCCAATATTCTTGTTTTTATAATAATATATTATTATCTTTATAGAATTTATATATAATTAAATTTTATTCCCTCCATCTCGCGATTTCATTCTATTTGTTATTACTATTAATAAATGGAAATGAATGAATACCTTTAAGCTTATTTTTATTTACGATTAGTGTTGTTGAACGGCTCGTTTTGAGCCCATTTTTAAAAACGGCTAACTCAATATTTTAGCCAGAAAAAAATTGCCTAAGTCTAGAGATTTTACTATTCCTTCTACAAACAAAATCTTCAGGCTTGTGTAATAATTGTTCTAGATGAAATATTGAGTTAGTTATTTTTAAAAATAGGCGTAGTACGACCCGTTATAACAACCCAATTTAAGATAGTTTTGGGTTTGAATCCAGCACGGACCATTAGGGGATCATATATAGTAGATTGAACTCGACTAAGTGATGGCAAGTAGCCCCTCAATGGCAATTTGAGAACTCGTCTTTTGAGAGTAACGTCTTTGGGATTTTTTTTAGTCCAGTGTTTTAAATTGTATGTTGAATCCATATTTTTAAGGGTTAAAAAAAAGTATTAAAAATTTTAACTATTAGATGTGCAAATGAGAAAATATAAGAATAATTTTTTTTTGCAAACATAAAAAAAGTAATTTTTTTTCAACCCAATAAAGGAAATTGCTTCAATTTTAATATCATTGAACTAGCAATATACAATAGAAAAATCTGTCACTTCTTTGAAAAAACATAATTAGATTCTCATATACTATATTTATATTGTATCAAAATGACATAAATTATTATACTAGATATTATAATACATAGAATTTGATTAGTTGTATAAAAGTAATTATGAATTAAGAATATAATTATGTCCCAAAATGTTGCTTCTTCTAGGGTTTGGCATTAGTATTTAGCTTGTATATCTAAAAAAAATATATTAAAATTAAGGTACACATAAAAAAAAGAGAAATGATATAGTGAATTGCACAGCCTTAGGAGTACATTAAATTTGGCTTTGGCTGCTTTGAATACAAGTAAATTGATATATTTCTTTCTAAACTTAAAACGGTAATATTAAAAAAATATTGTGCGGGAAATTAACTTCGTAAATATATTTATGCTTCGTAGCTCTTTATCGACTAGGAAAACGCGTATAAATAGAAAGAATTATTTTATGATAGGCCATTTGACGTAAGTCTATCATCTCCCAATCCATTAACAACTCTGGAAGGGAGAAACGCTTGAATCACGCAAATAAAGTATCCTAAATATTATTTTACCAACCTGTATATATGCTTCGGAGAGTGTAATCATTTGTGGCAATATTTCGGTCACGTGCAGATCTTGCATTTCAAACCATTTCCCACTTCCGGCGTGAAGAATATGAACCTAACGAAATAACCGTAAACATATAATTATATTTAATAATATTATAAAAAAAATAGAGATAAAAAAGGGGGAAATATATATTTTAATTGAAAAGTTTCCCCATATTTAATTTTAAATATAATTAGAAATTCTATATTGGCAAAATAATGATTAAATTTTAAGGAAAATAATGACTTTTTTTTGGATAATTTAAATGTATTTAAACAAAAACTGGTAATTTTTTTTTTGATTTTATATGATTACAAAAATTTCAGATATGCTGTGATGTCTGATGACTAAAAACCATTTTTCAGAACGACTAACTCAATATTTTTGCCAGAAAAATATTGCTTAAGCCTTGAGATTTTTATAATATATGTCTAAACCTTTGTTCCTTCTATGAGCAAAATCTTAAGGCTTGTATAATATTTTTTTCCTGTGTACAATATTTGAGTTAGCCGTTTTAGAACACTACTGATGACGTGCTAGATATTCAAAATTTATATTTTCTATAAAAGGTATTAAAATATAGGCTGACTGATCATCGAAAAGATCAATAATCAATATTTGATCGAAAATCGATTTGTCAGAAAATATGGCGAGTAATTAATTTGCTCAGGGATAACAAAAAAAAGGTTATACCCTGTAAGTTCCGGTGGTTTGTCCGGGTAGAGAATCGTGAACGACATTCGCGATGAGATCGTATGTAGTATCGGGATTGGCGTCTTGAATAGCCGGGTCGGAACATATATACTCAGCCATCTCGACATCTCTTCATATTTATTTAAGGTAAAGTATGTTACATATTTTTAACCATATGTCCAAAAGCTAAGTTATTCTTCCTAAGCGATAACGAATTAAGATGCAGCTATCCAAAAACTTTGTTTGGTCAATTCATTAACACTTACAAAAGTTAAATCAGGTTTAGACGCAATCTAAAAATATATAAATACATTCTGCTTTAAAAACCCCTGTGTCAGTCAACCCATAATTGTTAGGACCGAAATTCGAGATTCTAGAAAACCTATGTTTGGTCAGAATCCCACTTTCCCTGGACCCAACTTGGACTGATCCGTGCTAAGCAGGGTTTTACAAAAATCTTCAAATAAAAATTTGAAGATTTTTTTCGCCCAAAATTTTGAGGAAAAAATCTTTGAAGATCAATTTTTTGCGAAGATTTTTTCGCTAAAAAAAATTTTGAGCTTGCTCAAAGAAGATTTTTGAGCAAAATAAAAAATATTTTTTGTAAAAAAATCTTCTATAATTTTAAGAAAATATTTTGAGAATTTTATAATAAAATAAAATCTTTTGTAAGGAAATCTTATTAAAATATTTTTGAAATTTTGATCTTAAAATTTTTTGGTAAATTCTTTAAAAATAAAATTTTTGATATATATTTTTTTTATTTTATTATGTTAATGAAAATATTTTTTTTGAATAGGTTGTAAATGTGAGAATTGGTCATAATACCGACTCGACTGCATTTTTTTTAATATTTGGAATAAGTAATAATGATTATTTTAAAAATGTAATGTCATAATTTTAATGTTTTATATTTAATGTAAACTATAAAAGTGACAATTGTCATAATACTCATCTCAGAACCTTTAAAAATAATTATAATTAAAAAAGGCTAGTTGAGCATGTTTTGAGATGGTTTCAGTGATTGTAAAGCATATAAAGGTGACAATTGTCATAATACTTATTTCACATATGTTTTAATTGGAAATAGAGAAAAATGATTATTTCAAACATGAATTAATATAATGTGTAAACTATAAAAGTGACAATTGTCATAATATTCATAAGAGAACCTATAAAAATAATTTTATTTTTAGGTATTAAATAGGCGAGAAAAAATTTTTTGAGCATGTTTCGAGATGGTTTTAATGATTGTAAAAATTGTCACAATCGTTATTTTTAAACTTTTTTAAAGCAAGTGGATAAAAATTTATTAAATATAAAATTAAATGTGGATGTACCATAGAGCAGTGACAATTGTCATAATCGTTATTTTTGAACTTTTTTGAATTTTTTTGAAGCAACAGAGTAAAATAATAAATTGTAAACATGTTAAATTGAAATTTAAATGTGGATGTACCATAGAAAAGTGACAATTGTCATAATCGTTATTTTTAATCTTTTTTGAATTTTTTTGAAGCAAAAGGGTAAAATTATATATTTGTAAACATGTTAAATAAAAATTTCAGTGAAGATGTACCATGGAAATGTGACAATTATCATAATTGTTATCTTTGAACTTTTTTGAGTTTTTTTAAAGCAAATAGGTAAAAATATATATTGTAAACCTGTTAAATTAAAATTTCAGTAAATATGTACCATAGAAAAGTGACAATTGTCATAATCGTTATTTTTAATCTTTTTTGATTTTTTTTTAAGAAATTATATATTGTAAACTTATTAAATTAAAATTTCACTGAAGATCTACCATAGAAAAGTGAAAATTGTCTTAATCGTCATTTTTAATCCCTTTTAAATTTTTTTGAACTTACAGGGTAAAATAATAAATTGTAAACTTGTTAAATTTAAATGTGGATGTACTATAGATAAGTGACAATTGTCATAATGGCCATTTTTAATCTTTTTTGAATTTTTTTGAAGCAAAAGGGTAAAATAATAAATTATAAACATGATAAATTAAAATTTAAATGAGGATGTACCATAGAAATGTGACAATTGTCATAAACGTTTATTTTAATCTTTTTTTAATTTTTTTTAAGCAAAAGGGTAAAATTATATATTGTAAACATGTTAAATTAAAATTGGAGATCTACCATAGAAAAGTGACAATTGTCATAATCGTTATTTTTAATCTTTTTTGAATTATTTTGAAGCAAAAATATAAAATTATATATTGTAAACATGTTAAATTAAAATTTAAATGAGGATGTACCATAGAAAAATGACAATTGTCATAATCATTATGATCATTTTAGAATTTATTTGCTGAAACGAGCAGGTTTTTAGCTGAAGCCCGTCCATGGGCGGCCTAGCTTAATAATTTTAAAAAGTGCGTGCGAATCGGTTACAAAATTTTAACAATTAGCGGGCTAAAAAATTTTAACTTTAGTTTATTATTTAAAATCTATTAGGTAAACATTAAAAAGAATCTATGAATATAATTCCCAGGAAATAAAATTCCCATTTTTTAAGATATTAATAATTACAAAATTAGTAAAATAGTCACTATCTCCAGGTCTCTTAAATCTTTCTACATCTACATGTTGGTACCAATTAACATTATATTGTTTATTATATATAAGCTTTTAGATTTTTCCTCACAGGAAGAACCATCTTATTCTCAAAATATTTCAAATTCAGTTTTATTTGGTATAACAAATAATTCTTAACCCAATCAAATAAATTTTTCTACAATAAACTCTGATACCTATCATAAACCACAAAAGAAATATAGCAATTGGAGTCAGGAAAAAATTGCAATAGCCATAAACAGAATAAGAGGCCATCCGTCAAACTCCCTCCTTCAAGGGGGAAAACGTATCGATTTTGGGTACCATTACAGCAATGAAAATTAAAAAAAAATTTGAATTCAATTTTATAAAAAAAAAATTATATAATACTTTTTTTCAATCTGGTGCCGCCTCGCTGGCACCAGCAAATTTCATTTTTTTGAAATATTTTATTTTCTTTAATTCATAAGGCAAAACATTAAAAAAATAAATAAAGGAGGGAGAGAGAGACAATGGGAAAAACGAAAAGAAAAGAAAATGCATTTTTTATATCTTCATTTAACATTTGATTTTTTATAAATATAAATAAAAAAAACATTAAATAAATGTATCCCATCCAAATTTATAAATGGGGGTTTTATTTGGCCTCAATAAAACAATTATTTTATTCATTTTTTTTGTTTTATATAACATTAATTCCTGATTTTTTATTTCAAAATATAATAAACAAGTGAAAATAAAAATTAAAGGAAAAACAAGAAAGTTAAAATTAAAAATTACAAAATTTTTTTTTTATATATAATGCAAAATAAAAAAAATCTCAAAGATATTCTAAAGGAGCATTTTTTAATCGATTCTTCTGAAAATTTAGCTACGTGCAGCATGTGTGACAAAAAGATGAAGTCAATACCATGTAAAATAAATTATTTAATGTATTTTTCAATATATTTTTCTAGCAAATCTTAAAAGACACATAACCTCTCAACACCCAAACATAATGAAAGCAGATGAATCTAATAGTGATTCGTCCTTCAATGCTAGAAATACAGCAAAAGAAAAATTCCCAAAAATTAAGATCGATAAATCTAAAGTAATTAATATTTAAATAAAGAATAAATAATTATTTTTTAGGTTTTTGAATGTATAGTATGGTTGATTACAATTAAATTGATAAAATCTCACAAATATAAAAGATTATTTATAATGGACAAAGTTTCGAAACCCACGCTAGATACTGTTACTAGGTGGTGGAATAGTACTTATCTAATGATGAAAAATCTAATGGATAATAAAACCTTTTATACTAAAATGGGTGAATTATACACAGAAACTTTTATTAGTTTCGATTTATGGGATATTATCCTATTAGGTACATCAGTCCTTTTCCCATTATACAAATTCACAATGAAATTACAAAAAAGTAATATTGTAATAGGTGATTTTTTTGCTTCATGGCTAGAATGCAAATGGAGCTGGAGGAAATGGATAATAATTTATCTAAAAGTATGTTGGAATGTTTACATTAGAGAAAGCTATCATTTTCAAAATGACGCATTTCGTAGTGCGATATATATGGATCCTAGATTCCATTATGAAAATGGAAAATATCCTTTGGAAGAAGATAAAATATTGGCCAGGGTAAATTAATAAATTTATAATATACATCTTTTTATTTTAGGAACATATATTTGCAACTTGGAAACAATTGCAAGCTATTGACCCTCATGAAGAAAATACAACTCTAGTTATGCCTTCCACTAGTAATTATAAAAAAACAAAACTTGACCTTTACATTGAGCGTGATTGCAAGAAGGGACCTATATTTTATGAATTATGTAATAGCGATATCAAGCTAAAAATAAAATCGTTATTATACAACAAAAGATTGCCATCCTCACAAGATATTTTGCAATATTGGGTTTCAAGAAAACACCAAGATGCAGAATTATTTAAATTATCTCAAATAATTCTTGCTGCTCCTTGCACCCAGGTCTCAGTTGAGAGAGCATTTAGTGCATTGGCACTAACTGTAACCTCTCTAAGGACAAGATTAGACAAAGATATACTTGATGATATTTTAATTATAAAGCTTAATCGTACATTGTTAAATAATGTGATATTTTAAATAATTATTTATATAACCTATTTCATTATAAAGTTATTGTTTACATTGAAATTTTAATAAATAAAAATCATATATATGACTGATTTAGATTTTTTGTATGAATAGTATAATCAGAGGGGGGCGTATTTTACTAGATATATCCAAATAGTAGTTTCTAAGATCTAAAATTGATTTAAAAGATTAAAGAAAAAATATTTTTAAATTTGTTGTTCCCAAAAATATCATGTTTATATTGATGCATCTTTCTAGTTCAACTCCGTTCCGGTTGGCTCTAAAAATTTAACATATATGATACTATTATCATCTGCCTAGAGGTTTAAGTGTTTCCTAACAAGATCATATTAACCTAATTTCAAAATAATGGATATGACTATGAGTAATGTGATAATTTCAAAATATATATATTAAAATAATTTAAAAAGGGAGTTGAGAATTAGATATGTCACTTATCTATGGTACATATTCACTGAAATTTTAACTTAACATGTGTACAATTTATTATTTTACCCTTTAAGTTCAAAAAAATTAAATAAAAAATTAAAAATGATAATTGTCACTTTTCTATGGTAGATCTCCACTGAAATTTTAATTTAACATGTTTACAATATATAATTTTACCCTTTTGCTTAAAAAAAATTAAAAAAAGATTAAAATAAACGTTTATGACAATTGTCACATTTCTATGGTACATCCTCATTTAAATTTTAATTTATCATGTTTATAATTTATTATTTTACCCTTTTGCTTCAAAAAAATTCAAAAAAGATTAAAAATGGCCATTATGACAATTGTCACTTATCTATAGTACATCCACATTTAAATTTAACAAGTTTACAATTTATTATTTTACCCTGTAAGTTCAAAAAAATTTAAAAGGGATTAAAAATGACGATTAAGACAATTTTCACTTTTCTATGGTAGATCTTCAGTGAAATTTTAATTTAATAAGTTTACAATATATAATTTCTTAAAAAAAAATCAAAAAAGATTAAAAATAACGATTATGACAATTGTCACTTTTCTATGGTACATATTTACTGAAATTTTAATTTAACAGGTTTACAATATATATTTTTACCTATTTGCTTTAAAAAAACTCAAAAAAGTTCAAAGATAACAATTATGATAATTGTCACATTTCCATGGTACATCTTCACTGAAATTTTTATTTAACATGTTTACAAATATATAATTTTACCCTTTTGCTTCAAAAAAATTCAAAAAAGATTAAAAATAACGATTATGACAATTGTCACTTTTCTATGGTACATCCACATTTAAATTTCAATTTAACATGTTTACAATTTATTATTTTACTCTGTTGCTTCAAAAAAATTCAAAAAAGTTCAAAAATAACGATTATGACAATTGTCACTGCTCTATGGTACATCCACATTTAATTTTATATTTAATAAATTTTTATCCACTTGCTTTAAAAAAGTTTAAAAATAACGATTGTGACAATTTTTACAATCATTAAAACCATCTCGAAACATGCTCAAAAAATTTTTTCTCGCCTATTTAATACCTAAAAATAAAATTATTTTTATAGGTTCTCTTATGAATATTATGACAATTGTCACTTTTATAGTTTACACATTATATTAATTCATGTTTGAAATAATCATTTTTCTCTATTTCCAATTAAAACATATGTGAAATAAGTATTATGACAATTGTCACCTTTATATGCTTTACAATCACTGAAACCATCTCAAAACATGCTCAACTAGCCTTTTTTAATTATAATTATTTTTAAAGGTTCTGAGATGAGTATTATGACAATTGTCACTTTTATAGTTTACATTAAATATAAAACATTAAAATTATGACATTACATTTTTAAAATAATCATTATTACTTATTCCAAATATTAAAAAAAATGCAGTCGGTATTATGACCAATTCTCACATTTACAACCTATTCAAAAAAAATATTTTCATTAACATAATAAAATAAAAAAAAATATATATCAAAAATTTTATTTTTAAAGAATTTACCAAAAAATTTTAAGATCAAAATTTCAAAAATATTTTAATAAAGATTTCCTTACAAAAGATTTTATTTTATTATAAAATTCTCAAAATATTTTCTCAAAATTATAGAAGATTTTTTTACAAAAAATATTTTTTATTTTGCTCAAAAATCTTCTTTGAGCAAGCTCAAAATTTTTTTTAGCGAAAAAATCTTCGCATTTTTTGATCTTCAAAAGAGCAACGATCTGTGAAGATTTTTGAATTTTGAGCAAATGTTAAACCCTGGTGCTAAGCATACATATAAAAATACGATATTTGCATTATTCGTTTTTCCAAAATAATTCCGTATTCGTATGATATTCAATTCGATTATTAAATTCCATAAAAAATATTTTCGAGAATGAAAAAAAAAATGGATTATATTAAAGGCCGTATTCATAATGGGATCGGTTCCGACTCGATTAAACAGCTGATTGATTTTAAAAAAAATCTGTTTATGAGATCAATGTTTTTTTTAAAAAAATAATATTAATTTTATCTTTAATTCTATACCCACCCATGCACGATAATAACCTAAGAAATATTGGTTTTAATAAAGAAAAATTGATTTCTCATAAACCGATTTAAAAATCGATCAGCTGTTAAATAGTGTAGGATCGGATCCCACTATGAATGCGGCCTTAGGAATGATGCTAAGTTCGTTACAGGAACTATATATAGATATTAGATATATTTTTTTTTTATTTACTGTATAGGGAAATTAACGATGGTAGGATTTTTCTCCAAATAAAACGTATTTTTCGTAAATCGCTTTAAAAAATACAATAAATCGGTGTATTTGTTAGAAATAAAAAAAAACCATAAAATTAATTTAAATCAAATCACTTAGTTGATAGCTGCTAAAACTTGAATCACCGAAACAAATGAATGCGATTTAAAAGATATAATTTCTCACCAAAATTTAGATAAAAATAATATCAAAAAAAATAATATTGTTCTCACAAAAACTATCGACCAAAGATAATGATTGCAACGTTAGTTTAGGCTTTAAATAGCATTTATTCAAAAAAAAAAAGGATTTAATATTATAATTTCTTATAAATACATTCTCAATAGTAATTATTCTTCTGGTTAGTGGTTAAACGACTCAATTTGAGATGATTTTTAAAAACGGCTAACTCAACATTATATCGCCAATAAATATTCAATCCTATGTGCCATCTACGAGGAAAATCTTTAGGCTTGTATAATACTTTTCTGGATAAAATATTGAGTTAGCCGTTTTTAAAAATCGGCTCAAATCCAGCCTTCTGATAAATATTTACTCTGTCTTAATCTGAATGAAGATTCTTGTGAAGATGATTAAATGAAAAATTTATTTTAGGCGCGGCCCGAATATTTAAAAAAAAATTTTTTTATGGTACGGCTCATGGTTTCCAAATTCTATTACGTATAAAAGGAAAAATAAAAATATTATAAGTATCTGTTATTTTTTTTTAAGTTACGAATAACGCGTTACTATTTTTGAATAGCCAAGTAACTCGCTCCTTTTTCCCACAAGGTAAACGAGTTACGATAACGCGTCCCCTTTTTCAAGCGCAATGGGCACGCGTTTATTTTTTTTGAAGTAAAGTTTATAGAAAATATTAAAATTTGATTATTTTTTTAAAAAATATTTTATTAAATCCGAAATAATTATTCTAGATAAAAATTAATAAAAAGAAGATTTAATGATTTGTGTCCAAAAATACATTAAGATGACATAAACACCCCGTATTTAATTTGGGAAAAATTAATTAGTATCGGAATAATGAATTAAACTTAGTTTAATTCATATAATTATATTTCGTACTCGTTCATTTAATTGATAGGATAAAGAGAAAGGAAAATGTAGCAACCTTAAAACATAGTATCAAATATGGCGGCAACCGAGTCAATTCGAACCGTTTTATAGTGGAGTCCTTGTAAGTTTTGTACTCCTTTTCGGTCATACCGTTGAACTTGGCCAGAATGCTATGGATCGGGACTTGAGGTATGATGTTACCCTCTACTTCGTCCCTGAACAAAGGCGGTGGAGGCAGGTCCACTGCCAGGTAAAGAAATGGCTGTTCTTCTCTTCTTTCTGTAGAGGGTGGGGGGTGGAATATAAATGGAAGGAATAAAATTGAGATGATACGTTACAAATTTGTAAAGTTACTTTTAATACTGGCAAAAATAAGATACTTAACGAGTTTGAAAGCGATACAATTCAAGTTTTAGAAAGATATAATGCTATAAATATATTTTCAAGAGGTGCCCTAAAAAAATATTAATAGATGCAGATCCATGGGTAAAACCGGCCGAACCAATCAGACACAACATTTTGCTATGTCAAATCAGACTGACTGGGATGAAGGTAAATATGAGGAAATAATATTATATTACCAAAAGTTAGAACGGATGAAAGCTGAAGTTTTTTAAAAAAACGTGGGAAAAAAGTTGCGATTAATGATGAATAAAAAAAAATACAGAAGATGATTGAACGTATCGGACACAATATAAAAATAGGCAAATTTTGGGTTTAGAAAAAAATGAAAACTATTTTTCCTCGCGGATTCAGATATTTTTGGCCTTCAAAGTGGAAATTTCTGCTGAACCACAAACCGAACCCTTTTACAGAGTTTATGGTTCAAGGTATCTCGTGGAATCATTATTCATCATATTTTATTTTGTTTTAATTTTTTAAAAAGAATAATAATAGGAATTGAATTGATTGATTTAGCTCGAAACATCACTTTTTGAAAATAGAAAACCAGGATAAAAAGATATAATAACAAACAAAATTTTATTATTCTCTAGAATGTTCATTTTTTTTTGCATTTTTTGAATAGTAATTCCAATTTGACAAAAAATAAATAAAAGAACCGATTATACATCAGGGTGATTTTTACAGCTAGATAATAATTTTAATTACATGGTTAAAGATGTACACTAAGCCGAATCTAGCCTTGGTTCAAAATTTATTGTTAGGCATACCCCAAGTTTTTGAGTTACGCTATTTTACGAAAAAGTTCCCAAGTGGACCCAACCTGTAGGTTTCTGTGTGCTTAAGTATATCGGGAATCAGTTGAACAAGATATCATAAGAGCAATAAGCAAGCCCTATGAATCTTTCGAACGAATATTTCTTTTTATTTTTCAAAAAGTGTAATTCTTAATCTATCAAACAAATAAAGGATTTTCGTTAAAAAAAAATCAACCATCAATCCTGGGAATCTGGTGTAGTAGATGAGGCTAAATCATAAGAGTGGAATACGGAGAAAGTGGATTAGAAGAAGGAAAATGGCATTCGTGGAGTAAATTTGAAAAGGGCCACTTCAAACGAAGAATAATTCAGTCCTACGTGAGAAGAGAGCGGCAGAAAAGGGATTTTAATTATCCGCTATTATGGGTATATCGTATCAATTTGACCAAATACCAATTTTTTTAAAAAAATAAATAAACCGGTCAACCGGGTATTAAAGAAAATCCGTTACACCTCTCTAATTAATTTCTTAGGATTCCAAACAAATAAATATTTATATGTTTTTTTAACCTTTGTATTCTTCCGTCAATAACAATATCATCTTTTCATCTTCGCTCTTAAAAAAATAAAAAAATTATTTAAAATTTATTCCATTTTTTTAAAAAAATCATATATTGGTTGTTTGACAATTATAAGGTTCTAACTAGCCCATGATAGACTTTCATCGAGCCCCATATTCGGTCTAATTTGTGTTAAAGTAAAAAAAAAAAATGGTATTCCTAATGGAGCAATCCCAGTCCCCAATTCAAAAAAATATATATTAGGTCACGTGACATTGTTTTATCCTTTTTTATAAACCCGGATGTTACCCGGGCGGCGAAAATTTCAAATAATTAAATATCGAATTTGAAAATTAGATTCTAACAACAAAGTTATAGGAAGAGCTATTTTATTACAGACATACTCAGGGTTAGGACTGTAAAAAAACGAAAACAAAAACAACTGATTTTTTTAAAATGTGAAAAAAAAACAGCAAAAAAAACTTGCTTTTGATTAATTCATTTTGAAAAAAAATTTTTAAACACTGAAATTTAAAAATAACTATTATAAAAAAAAATATATAGACCAATACTTTTTCAATAAACTCAATTTAACAAAAAAGAACAAGCCATAAAAATAACAGTGATAATAAAAAAATTCCTTAAAAAAATGTTGGTAAATTAGAATTTAAGATAATGCTTCTTTCGTCCTTAGCTATCCCAAAAAATTTTTTAAAAATTTATCATCCAAATTAAAAAATTAGTCGTTGAACGCCAAACTTTTCATTAACGATGCTTATATTCGAAAATAAGTGATAGTTCGTAAAAAATTAATGGCCAGGAATAATGTATGAATCGTGCTTTGTCAAATTTATTAAACAGTTTTATTGAAATTTTAAAAGATTTGGAGTGATATAACCCTACCTATATAACGAAGGGATAAAAAAAATGTTCTCATGTAAGATAAAAGTGTAAACTCGAAACCCTGGTAATAATGACTAGAACGATATAATATTTTAAAGTTAGGATAATTCTATATAAATAAAAGTTATAATTCGTCAATTTTATTCAGAGACCTGCAGGCCCGACTCTAAGCCCGGCCGAGTATATGGGCCAGGATGTATTTAAAATTTTAAATCGCCATTATTAGCTATAAAAATTAAAAATGATTATAGAATATTTTTAAAAAAAATCCAGGCCGGGTCGTGAAAATAGTATCTCTGTAGGTCTCTATTTTAATTATTAAAATGCAATTTGACACCATAACTTTCAAAGTGGGCTTTTTAGATTACGTATACCTTTATGTCTACACACAAACTTCTATGGAGAAATAACAACACAAATCGCTTGCATCGCATTTTTTTTATATATTTTGTACCATCCTTCGCATATATATTGGAGACTAACTAAATATGCTAAATTTTAGAGGTAGAAATGGTTCATTTAGTTCCAGCACTAAAGCGACTAACGTTAAAACTTAAAAGTGCAAAGATAGAGGGAAAAATTAGAGGACATGGAAATCGAGTAGATTTTTTTTTACCAGATCCAAAGGCGGGACTTTTCTGGAATAAACCCTCATGGAACCTTGGAAGGTTTTGTAAATGATGGAACTGTCGCGTTTTTTGGTGCCGTTGAGAGCCAGGTGGAAAGCGTTGAGAAGCCAAGACAAAAATTCTACCGGATCCCCTTTAAAATATTAGCGAGATTATTAGGTTTTCTAAATACAGAATGGAATATTATATATAAAATATGCACAAAATCTATTCCCCAAAAGAAAGAAAAATGAGAAAGGATGGATTAGCCAAGGTTAACTGCTCGGTTAAATTAACAGTGCCACTCACTGGAACCTGGACTTATTAGATTTTTATGCCGGGCTGGTTAGTGGTGGATTAAGATTTTTTTAAAAATAAATATAAATGACAGGACGATGGGCAGTGGCACACAAAAATGGAGTTCAAGATTGAATGATTCATTATAGGCCTTATAATAATTTTAACTAATTTTTGAAATAATGTTGTAGTTGTTCTAGCTTCATTATATAAGGCGAGGTTCAGATATTTTTTTTAAGATATATTTAAAAAATAAATAAATATAAAATGTCTTTTTTTCTTCTTCTTAAAACTGTAACTATTAATACAGAAGCTCCTAGGGTCTTTCATAATGAAAAACGCAGAATAATTTGAAAAAAACTTGTAGATGACGCAAGATATTAAGACACGATATTATGGGCCAGTGTTCAAGACTTCAACGGGTGAAATTTTTTTAAACTATACTTTTTGCAGAAAATGCCTTTATTTGCAAATCACCTTACCATGGCCTAAAAGGTGCATTTAGCAATGGGACATTAACTCACATTAATAGTGATAAATCTAACAATATATATTTTTTTAAATATAATAAATTTTGCAGATATTAAATATAGGATTGGGACCGATATTTAGTCTTTTCCAAAATACCGGATAGGGTCGATACCGGTAAAAACCGGTCCGATTTTTTTATTTTCTTTTCTTTTTTTTGTTATTTTATTTTATTTTATGTTATATATACTTATTTTACATTATTATAATATTTTCTAAATAATTTTTTTTTCTAAACAATGCAAATGCACAATCATCTGAGTCTGCCTTCATTACGACAGGGGATATAGATAGTTGATATCGTAGAAGCCTACAGCCAGATAATCTAGAAGCTCAGCTCTCATATTTATTTAAAAAATCTGATATATTATAATTTTATATATTAAATATTACAATTTTTTAATACATATCAACATAAAATGGATATATTATTAAATATATATTTTTTTAATTATAGTCTTAATAGTAGAAATAAAATATTAAATTAAATGCATAATTCCCTTTTCTGCATAAAATATTCAAAGGAGTGAGAGGGGGGTGGTAAAAAATCAGTATAAATATAGGATCGGTTTTGAAGCAATATTTGAAAATCTTAATTTTAATTGACAAAATAAGATACCATATAAACTATGTCAAAAATATACATTAATAAGTATAGGGTGTGAGAAAGAATAATTAGGCAATAAACCTTGTTTAGTGAACTGGAAACGTTTCTTGCTGCACAGCACCACGGCTTGAAGCATCTCGTGAGGGCTGACGTGTGCTTTAAAATGTTTTGGATTCCAGAGCTTCCTGAGGAGCTCTCCAAACCTCGAAACTGAGAGGAAAGCTATGTCACCTGCTGGTCTGTTGATTTTCTGGTAGTTGTCTGGCCGCAAAAAGTAATCTCTCAGAGGAGGAACGTGGGAAAGAGACTGATTGATGTAAGGTAAAAATTTCAAATATAAAAAAATCATTAAAAGTGTACATCAATGAAAAACAGCTGAGGACGCCATTTTGGTTACCCATATCATTATTAAAAACTTTAAAAGAGAGGCCAATTTATTCCTATGTCGGACGCAAACTTTAATAGAGAATTGCCTGATCATCGAGATGATAAGGAAGCAAGTTATCAATTTAATAGTAGCTTATAACATGAGAATAATTACTATATGGGTTACCAAAATGGCGTGTCCAGCTGATTCGCATTCAGCGACTCTTCAAACACATTATTATGATTGGCATCGTCATTCAAGGTATTATTACACATCATTGGTTTAACGACTAATTCTTAATATTATAAATTTTAACTATGTAATTACTAGCCAAAAATGGAAGCCTAAATATCCATCACATTCTAATTTTGGATACTATTTAAATTCTATTTTTTTTTGGTAGCAATTCTATTATTTTTTTTATAAATCTTCATTTTAATATTCAAGTACCTTCTTTGATATAAACAAGAAAATAAATTGTCATATAAATGTGTTATATGAATAGTTTTGTTAAATGCCTCATTTTGAGCCGATTTTTTAAAAACGGCTAACTCCTCAACATTTTATCCAGAAAAATATTAAGCAAGCCTGAAGATTTTTCTCCTAGAAGGAACAAAGGTCTAGACATAATATTATCGAAATATCGAAGCTTAGGCAATATTTTTTCTGGCTAAAATATTGAGTTAGCGGTTTTTAAAAACCGGCTTAAAACGAGTCGTTTCACAACACTACATATGAGCAATTAAAGGAAATGAAAGGATAAAACTATACATTAATTATTATTGTCGGGTTAATCAACTTTAAACAAACATATTTTTTTTGAAGATTCACATCGAAATCTAAATTTGCAAAAATCTTTTATTCGTCAGGAATTATGAAAGTGATATATATATATAGTAAAGTTAAAATAAATATCATACCAAAAATGCTTATAAAAAGAATTAGGTGAATAACACTAAAGTGTACCATATATTATGAACAAAATTTATGTATAACCGAACCTGCAAAACGACATTACAATAATCATTGGCTTTTATGTTATTGAGCCCTACAATGCCGGGTGAATATAGGGTGCCGTCAAAAGCTCTGGAAAGTTTGTCGTTTTTGTTAAGTGCCTGAACTTGTTCCAGTGAAAAAGTCGGTTGCAATACATACTAAAATAATACGTATTTTTTTTATAGAAATTTATAAGAATTTTTGATAATATTTAGGGTTGGCAGATTTAAATGAATAGTTCTAAAATTGCAATTTGATTGCAGACTTTTTTTTAAAAAAAAAACTTACTAATTGACTGTTAATTTTCTATTTCAAGGTTATTTTTTATTAAGCCTTTGATTTTTTTTAAAAAAAAGATTTCAATTTAAATATTTGTAATGTACATATTTGTATCCCTTTGAGAAAGTAAAAGAAATATATATTAAAAAAAACATAATATCGTATAATTATAAGAATCATGGATGAACAAAAAATATTTCTAAAAAAAAAAATGGCTACAAATAAATAATAAAAGAGTGGCTCTAAAAAAAATATTTTGAAATGTCAAAATTATAATTATTTAATTTTATAAATTAATCTTTAAAAAAGAACTTAATTAAAAAAATATTATAAAATTAAAGCTTGAATTATATTCAGATTTATTGTTTGAAGTTAACAAGCCATCCCAAATAAATGAATAAATTATTATAACGAGAAAGATTTTAAAAAAAATCCGGATAAATTTTTAAAAAATTTTTTACGGCCAGGCCCGGATATTTAAAAAAAAAAAATTTCAGGCCCGGCTAGGAATTTTTTAAAATTATATTCGACCTGGTATATACAAAAATTCACCTATGAGGTATTTTACCAAATTTTTCAGCGAGTATTATCGCTTATTATTTAAAAAATACATGAAAAAAGCTAATATTTTGAGAATATTGTATTTGAATTTATAAAAATTATAAAAATGTTATTTATAAAAATGGATGTTTTGAGCATATAACTATATTTTTTTGCATTTATAAAAATAAAACTAATATTCATAAAAATGGTAATAATATTTTGAGCATATACCATATTTTATATTGCATTTAAAAAAAATAAAACTAATATTTAATTTATAAAAATGGAAAATATTTTGAGAATATAATATATTGTATTTAATTTACTATTTAATTTATAAAATAAAAATAAATCGCTATTTAAAAAAATGCATGTATAATAAATAGTATTTTGAAAATATAATCTAATTGCACAATATTAATATTATTTATTTTCTAATTTTTAAATATTTTATATTACATTTATAGGTTGGTTTTTCAGGTGTAAAATTTTTTTATTAATTTTCATGGATTTACCATCACATTTATGTCTTTTTAGATGTGATGTACCATGTTTATAATTATAAGATAATATACTTGAACAATTCTTACATTGTACGTAGCCAATGTTTTTTTTTATTTTCATCTATGATGATGTTAAATTTAGCCCATATTTCAGATTTTAAATTATTATTTGTATTTCTAAAAGAATAAATATTATTTTTAATTTTATTAATTATATCATTAGTATTTTGTGCCATGATATTCCTTTATTTGATTGTTTTGGTAAATATTCTAAAAATTTAGATATGAGGGTCATTATTCCACGTCAAATCGACCAAAAAAACGCGATTTTCGGACGACCATCTTTAAAATAAACGAAACTTGGCATGATAGTTATTTATTTTGTATATTTTTGTAAATTCTAAATTTTAGAGTGCTAGCTCAACCAAATCTAAAGATATACGCCTTCAAAGTAGAGAATCGCGTAATGCGTGATTTCTTAAATCTTGTTTTTCTTAAAAAATACTTAAGATAAAATTACAAATAATATATCATTTTATAGCTCTTAAAATTTTACATTGGAAAATATTTTAAAAAAAATCAAAAAATTTTAAGTGTTTTTGTATTTCCGGTAAAAATAAAAAATTAACATTCCTGGGAAGGGATATTTTTTTGGTGTTGATACTCTCTAAAAATGTTTATTACCTTTATATTAAACTATTTAATGAAAAATCTCGATAGCCATTTTTGTTTTTTTAATTTTAATTTTATTAAAATTTTTATAAATAAAAAAGGATAATATAGATGGTGTTATATTAATTTTAATAATAGTATAAGGAATGACGTAACATAGGTGGAATTTTTTCTAAAAAAAAGATTAAAAATTCTTGAAAAGATTTTTTTATTGTTTCCAGATTACTTCTATCAACAGACACCCACTGTTTAAAGGATATATGATCTATGTCATTTTGGGCAAATACAACATCTAATTGTTTTTTAATTGAGAATGTGCCTGGACAATAGTTACAATCTCCTAAATAACAAATAGGGAGTGCTGGATTGCATATTGTTTGAGCTAAAATATTTTTATAGTTATGTAATGGATATTCTGGCATAGCTAATAGTTTTGCCAAATTAGCATCTACAAACATAAGCTTAAAATTTTGATGAATTACACAAACACACACACTGTGTGTTCCACTGGCTCCAGCCAGAATACAATTTTTTGGCCGTAAATCTGCAAATTTAGAAAATTCAACTTTAATTATCGGGTACCTCTCTTTAAATCGTTCATATAATTCTTTTAAATTGTTTAAAATTAATCTTTTTGAGACTGCTCTCTTTTCCCCTTGATCATTATGGATTTATAGTCTTTTTTCCCGGGCATCGCGCGACTGACTTCATCAGAAGAGTAAAATTTTTCTATAATATTCACGGTTTCCTGATCAATTGTTTGCCCAGGTTTTATATTGGGAGATGACATAAATCCTTTTAATTCTATTAGTTTTTTTAATTTTCTTACCAAGTAATTCGTGGCTTTGAACTCCATCTCAATTTTTTTAGAGGTCCAAGAAGGGGGCAATATTTAAGGAGTTGATATTTTTTTTCCTTAGAAATAATTGGATAATGATGTTTTAAATTTTGAAGAAGTTCGTCATTTTTATTATTTTGTATATCAAACTCAGGAAGGCTGCTTCTTAATATGTTTTGACTTAATGCTTTTATTATTTTTTAAAGTTTTTCTTGCGGATATTTCTTTTCTCCAATTCTTTTCTTTTTTATTGGGGATTGGCCTATTTCTTCTAGCGATACATTTATTATATCCAAAGTTGAAGTGGATGGGGCTAGTTCGGGCTCTTCATTTTCAGATATATCCTCAATGGATTCCATATTTATCAAATATAAGCGACATGAGTGACATAATGATTGGCCTATTGTTAATAAACCTTTGGATTTTTTAATCATCTTTGGTGTAATTTAATTTTATATATAATAAAAATAATCACGATATCCAATAATAAAAAAGATATTATATTAGTAAAAAATCCAGAATCCCATAATATAAATAAACTTACCTTTTGTAGATTTTTTGAAATGGACTTATGGCCTTCTCTAATGAATGGATTACTACACAATGATTTCATTATTACAATTTTTTAAATTTAAAAAAAGAAATATTTTTTTAATCCTTATGTTCTTTTCAATCATGATTGATAATTATAAATTTAATAGAAAGAAAGGAATGAAAAATAAAATAAGATGATAAAATCTTTAATTTCAAATAATAACGATAGTATAGTAGATCCAGAAGTGTGAAATATATACAAATTACGGCCTCAAGAATTTGTATTTAAGCGCAAAATGGATTGCGATAAATAGATATATTTTTATAATAGCTTGAATATAATTTTAAAGTATCTTTATATGGGCCGCTTCCTCATTTATTGCTCCAGGACATCATACTGGTTATACTTAATCGATTTCTTTTGATTTTAATACCGCTATAAAATATATTATTATTAAATATAATATATTATTAATAAATTTAGTATAATGCCATCTATATTATCCTTTTTTATTTAGAAAATAATAAAAATTTTAATAAAAAAAAACAAAAATGGCTATCGAGATTTTTCATTAAATAGTTTAATATAAAGGTAATAAACATTTTTAGAGAGTATCAACACCAAAAAAAAATCCCTTCCCAGGAATGTTAATTTTTTATTTTTACCAGAAATACAAAAACACTTAAAATTTTTTAACTTTTTTTCAATATTTTCCAATGTAAAATTTTAAGGGCTATAAAGTGATATATTATTTGTACTTCTATCTTAAGTATTTTTTAAGAAAAACAAGATATAAGAAATCACGCATTACGCGATTCTCTACTTTGAAGGCGTATATCTTTGGATCTGGTTGAGCTGGGGCTCTAAAATTTGGATTTTATTATCATTTACAACATAAATAACTAACATGCCAAGTTTTTTCATTTTTGAGATGGTCGGTCGAATCACTGGTCGATTTGTCATGGAATTACCCATGAATTATAAAAAATATATTATTAATACTTGAATATTGGGGCTTATTTAAGATATTCCTTTATTTGATTGTTTTGGTAAAATATGTTGTAAAAATTTAGATATGAATTATAAAAAAATATATTAATACTTTGAATAAATTTGCAGGAAATTAATAATTAGATCGATCTGTGGGTGTTAGGTGTGTTAACCATTACCCAATATTATATTAATCATAACTATAATATAATATAATCTTATAACCATTAACTCATAATGTTAAAATTTTTATAAAAAATATTAAGGCCCAGCTCGGGTTTAACAATCTTAGGCCCGGCCCGGATATATTTTAAAAAAAAATTTTTAGGCCCGGCCCGGATATATTTAAAAAAAAATTTATTAGGCCCGGCCCGGGTATATTTAAAAAATTTAAAATATGGCCAGGCTTAGGGCCGGGCCTGCAGGTCTCTGTATATACAATATAAGCATATACTATCTCTCAAAAAATTTAATTTATATATCAATTTATAAAATATTTTAAATAATTTAATAATTAACTTAAATATTAATTTTATTTTTTTAAATTACTATGGATCATATAAACCTTATTGGATTAAAGGGTGTCTCCCCTCAAATCACACCCCATAGTTACATCATCGAGTCATTAGCCACATATTTCATAACCCCCCCCCCCCCCCACACATTTCATCCAAAATGTTTAAAAAGGTCACTTTACCAATGCATCCTTATATTCTATCCAATTTATTCTGTCTGAAGACAAGCTAGGAAGAAATGAATGGTAGGCACTTCTTAGATGCTATATTAATCAAAGTTTGGAACCATCTTTTAAAATATAGAAAGCATAACAGGAATCTATTTTAACATTTAATGGGTCCAGAACAATTTTAATTATTTTTGGCAAGGTCTGAGCCAGACCCAAAAAATATTTAAAAACCAAGCCAAAGTCTAAGAAAATGTCCAAGTCCAGATAATCCAAGTTTGATTGGATCTTGCTAACATAGAGTCTTACTTTATTTATTAATTTCATTTATATTTTAACTCATAAAACATCCACCTAACCCTAGCCCTGCTCATTCCACTGATAAAATATTTAAAATTAACAACCCCCCCCTCCATAAAAATTTTTTGAACTTCCAGCACACCCACCTAATTTTTAAAATTCTTAAACTCTATTTACATTTCCAAAATTTATGAATTTTAATTAATTGATATCATGAGAAATATTATAATAAAAATTTTAAGGGATTATAATATAATTTAAGAACTTTAATATCGTCCAAAGATGAATCTACTACTTCATAATTATCAGGTAAACAGTAAAATTTTAGAGTGTGAAGATTTATAAATAAATGATGTCCCATTTGAACACTATGAGTATATGCAAGTGATTTCTGACCACGTCCTAAAATAAATTCATAAAATTTATTATAATAAAATGTGAGCTAATTTATATAAGGACTGTATAAGATCAAATGATAAAAACAAACCCTGAAAATATTTTCCGCAAACTAAGCAAGCATATACATTTAGATGTGACAAAGAGACCGAACATAATTTTTCAAAATCAAAATCAAGAACACTCCTATGCATACCTGTTAATAATGTATAGTCATTGGAAATAATAACCTGTTGATTGTATCAATAAAAGGACACTTATTTCCTGGAATAATCAAATGTTTGTTTTGCCCTATTTAAATTACATATTTAGTAAATATTAAATCATGAGTTTAAGGTTTAAGTATATAACGTTATAATAAGGTATTGATTAAATCATAATATATTGATAAATATATATATATTAAGAAATGACTAAGCAGAGATTAATATACTAATAGATGGAGTTTCTCGCTTTCGTTTAATTGTGTTATTCTTATAGGAATAAGGAATATTATTATTTTCTAAAGCCATGCTATTTTGAATGAATGTAAGGGGTTTATTTTTTAGATTTGAATAGCTAATCACCAACCATTCTAAAAATAAATATATTCATAACCTATTTATAATATTTAGAAAAGACATATAAAGATTAGAACTAATTTTCAAGTCAAAAATACATCTTAAAGGGTATTAAAACTTTCACTATCGAATAATAGGTTGGCGTAACCAATGGGTGTGAAGGTGGGATATATCACCCCATGTCTGTTCTCATTAATATCACTTTATTAGGGAAAATTTCTCTACAAACTTCCTATCTACTCTTACAAATAAATGTATGTAATATATCACTATAAACAATACTGTGAAAGATAAATAAATAAAAGTAAATAATTTTTTAAAATAACGACTAGTATAGTACTAAAATTTTTATTAAAAAGTATTTTTATAAATAGAAATGACTAAAACCTCAAAATTATCTATAACATGGCTAAAGATCTACAATAAGTGGACCATCTACTGTAAAATTTATAACAGAAAAACTCGCCTACTAGTTATTTTCCTCTATAAGAAAGTCCTGGATACGCCTATACAATGATCTGGTACGGTTGAGGTTTATGTGGTTTTTTATTATAAATTTTATTGGATATTTTTAGGCCCCTTATTTGAAAACTTTGGTTGGATTAAATTTTTAAACGACTATAATAGTCCTTATTATTTCTCATATAGAATTTATAAAAAATAAATATCTGAATCATAATGACATATAGGCTTCTTGTGAAGATTGGGGTGCATTGAGTGTTTTAATTTACTTTATTTTATATACCTGATAATATATACCTCTGGTAATATTTCAATATGGAGGAATTTTCTGATCTTCGAACTTTCCTTTCACAAATGAGCTTCTATAAGGGTTGAATATATATATAGGTTTGATTGGGATACTTTAGTAATTTATTTACATTTCCTAAATTTAAGACTACTAAATGTCTATTCCTATATAGCATCAAAAATAAACTCCTTCGGAACTGATCCTTGGAACATTTAAGATTAGTATTTAATAATCAAAATAATATAGCCGTAAAATTTATAAAGTCATCAGCATCTTCGTGAGAGGGGGGACATAAGCCATTTGCCTTCATATTTTTAAGAAGGGTCGGCATTCAGGAAATGTATGCATTCCGATACACCTTCATAAAAATCGTAATTTGTGCCTTGACACTATTTTAGAGATATCTATATTTATTTTTAGATATTTTTAATAGACATTTTGTTTTATTTTTAATTTTTATATTAAAATGAATATTTTAAATACATTTAATAATATGTCCGAGCTTATTTCATTATAAAAACAAACCATATAAATTTTATTTTACGCAATGGACAACGAAGATAAATTATATATTACAATTTATTTTATAATTTTTATTTTAAAAATATATGTCACACTATTTAAATCAATAATTTTAGACAATCCCTGAAAGGAAATAAAATAATTCATTACTAGATTCATTGGAAACCATAAAATATTGATATAGTAAATTTTGAATTAATTTTTTTTTAAATGACTATCGAATAGGAGCTTAAACACGTTCCTCTTCCCATTGAAAATTATTTTTTTAAAGTTAAAAACATTTTAATAAGGCACCATAACTCAGGGCATTTTGCGAAATTCAAAACTTAGAAAAATATAAATTTTTATAAAAAAAATAAGTGAAAACACAAAATTATTCTTAATAATAAAACTAAAGGTTTACAAAGTGGAATCTAATGACATCCAATAAAATTAATGGCAGTAAGAGTGTTTTCACTCCTTATAAGAAAATTATGGATGCGTTAATTCTTTTGAAAAATACATTAAATAATTATTCAAATATAAAGTATTTATTAATTAACCATTCTGTCGTCAATTATCCTGATAAAAAGGGTTTTAAATATGGCTAAAAATTTGTTTACAGATAAAGGTGGGTGCATTAATGATAATTTTTTATCATTAATAATATATATTTTCTACATAACGCTCATTACGAAATTTGAATTTTAGCAATAGAATCAAATTAAGCATTATGCACACCTTTCATAAATAAAATAAAAATTGAATCTGTATCTAGATACATTTTAGGAAGAGTATTTATATTATCATGATTTATTTTCAGACGATGTATCTATAGTATTAGGTCATTTTGTAGAAAACTCTCTTGAAAATTGATTACTACTATTTTTCTATTTTCAGGTGAAATAATTAATAGATATTATCTAACAATTGCAAGGGCAATAAAAATTATTAAATAAAACATCAAAGGTTAAATTAAATTTTTTTGGTTAATGAAACATATTATAGTAAATGATATGCTTTTAAAATTATTTATTATCTTTTTTAAATAGTATTAAACAGTTAAAGAATGCTAATGAAATATGTAAATATATATTTTCTTATATATAATATATACACGCATAACAAATAAAATAAAATTACAAAATAAAAATATATATTCTGACTTAGTTGAACAAGGTATTAAATATGGAGCTAAATTTATTAAAATGAAAATTTATATTATATATAGGTCTAAATTTAATATATATATATATATAGTCTGCTTAAAACACAAATATTTACTCTGACATTTTCCTTATCAAATAATAAACTGATTGATTTTGTACACAAGCCAGTGCCTGCTCTGGGATTTGCATCTTTAAGCAAATTAGATACAAAAAAATTATTTACAAAAAATTTTAATTTTTTTTACACAATTCTTGTTTCACTTTAAAATAAATATATTTTTGTATTAAATATATGACTCCTTCAATATTGCCATTTTCAATCATTCATGTCTCATACTAAGCCAAATAATTTTTACCACTTGTTACCCATTGATTCAGTTCAATAAATTGGGTTTGCAATTAGAAGATTTCATTGCGTATGAAATTTATATGTAAATTGCATCTAATACTAGTTTAATATTGGAAATTTTTGTTGTAAATGTTCTAACAAATTTTGCTTAAAATAATATTTTTAAAATTAATAAAATAATTCAAATTTGCTTAATCTCTAAAGCCAACATAATTGTATATAATCAATATTATAATCAACGAAGTAATTTGAAATTTAAAAAAAATGCTCGAAATAATAAAATATTTTTTATTTAATAAAAGATATGTAATAATTTATGTATATAATCACTTTAGATATAAAAAGACCACTTTCTTAATAAATTAGATGAAATGAATATTATAGTATGTATAAATAAATCAGAAATATAATGCTTATAAGATATTTTTTACATAAAAGCTAGTTTTAAAGAAGAAGTTGTCAATAAATAGTAATTTGAGAATAAGATATCAAATTTGTCGATCACCCTATGCAGTATATTGCGTAAGTGGCAGAGCTGGCACTAAATATAAAATAGCCATTTATACTAATGGGTTATTTTACTAATTATTTGCAAATTATCGTCCGGATCCTCTACTCTTCAGGGCATCGATCTTTGAATACTCTTATTGATTCTCCTATTATAATTATCTTAAATTAATTACATTTTATTGATTGCGTATTATAATTATCGTAAATTAATTACATTTTATTGATTTTATTTTAAAAAAATTATAATATTAAAATTATTATTATTATTGTTTTTTTTTTAAAAAAAGAAAAAGTTGTTGAAAAAAGAAAATTTTTGTTTTAAGTTCATTATATTTTTTTGATTAAATTTTTTGAAAAATAAAATTAATAAAGGATTAAAAAAAAAAGGAGTTGTAAAAAAAAAAAGGAGATAAAGAGTTGTAGAAAATCAAAAAAAAAAAAGAGGAGTTGAAGTAAGTTTTTTTTTTAAATAAGAAAATTATTATCAAAAATTTAAGTGTGGAAATTAATTAAATTTTAAGGAGTTGAAACAAAATATTTGAAATAAGAAAATTGCGTTGAAAGAGTTGATCGTTTTTTTTTATTAAAAAGTGTTAATAAGGGAGAGAAGGTGGAGCCTTATTACATTATATAGATGGGTTGGAAAGACCGGTGATATTTTTCTCCCGGATCTTTAAGTCAGCGGAGACGAGGTACTCGGTTATTGAAAAAGAGGCGTTGGCGGTAATATTTGGGTTGACCAAGTGTAGGGAATATTTAATTGGGCGGAAGTTTGTTATATATACAGATCACAAACCTTTAGTGCATCTTTTTAAGAAGGATAATAAAGAGTTGATGTTATCGCCAAGATTACAGAGATGGTTATTATTGGTGGGTAGTTTTGATGTTCAAGTCAAATATCGGCGTGGGAGAGAGAATTATTTACCGGATATTTTATCCAGATGTGGAGCAGGAGAAATTTGTGATGAAAAAGAAGGGGATGAGGAAGAGAATGAGCAAAGGAGGACCGTAACATGGGAAGGGCTGAAAAGTGCTACATTGAAGGATCGAGAGTTGACACGAATTAAGGCGTGTATAGCGGGTAGAAAACCATGGAGAATTGAGGACAAGAGGTTCAAGAATGTAGAAAAAGAGTTGACAATAATGGATGAATGTGTGGTGCGAGGAAATCGTGGAGTAGTTCCGAGGAAATTAAGGGAAGCCGTGTTGAACATGATTCATGCTGGGCATCAAGGGTTGAACGAATGAAACAATGGGGAAGAGAATATGTGTGGTGGCCCTGAATGAATGAGGAGATTATAAATATAAACCGGGGTTGCGTGATGTGTAACTCTTGGGCCAGTATGCCTCGTAGAGATAAAGAAAGTGTTTGGCCAAAAGCTACTCAGGCGTGGGACAGGGTTCACATCGACTTTTTTGATTTTGAGAACAAGATCTATATACTTGTGGTGGATGCTTATTCAAAGTGGGTAGAATATGAGGAGGTGAGAGGTTTAACGACGCAAGTGGTGATAAAAACATTAAAAAATCTGTGGGCCAGGTTTGGGGTTGCAAAAATAATTGTTTCGGATGGAGGGCCAGGGTTTGTAAGTAGGAATTTTGAAACCTTTTGTGCTGAAACGGGTGCGAAGCATATATTAGATCCACCTTACCATCCGAGTTCCAATGGTCAGGAGGAACGAATGGTGGCGGTAGTAAAGAGTTGGTTAAGAAAATCTAAATATGGAGGGGGCGAGATTTGGATAGCGGTAGCGTATTACAATAATAGCAAAAAAGGGGAGGAAAGGTCTCCAGCGGAGAAATTTTTGGGGCGTCGGACTCGTATGCTATTGGATTTATTGAAGCCCACGCCAGATGAGTTGCAAATGACAACGGTCAATGATGAGCAAGTGGTGAATAAGACCTGCGGATTTGTGATAGGTCAAAATGTGTGGATCAGAAATTATGGAGGTTCTAGGAAATGGGAGTTGGGAATAATAATGGAGAAATTGGGGAGCAGATTATATAAAGTCAGGTTTGGGGATGGAAGAGATGGTATAAGACATTCCGATCAAATACGGAGGGGAGTTGAACCGGGGCGGTTGAGATCGGGAGGTGAAGTGTTGAGAGAGAAGTGAAATATCAGGAATAAAGAGTTGTAATATATAAAAAGAGGGGGTGATACAAGAGTTCTATCTTTGTGAATTAAATTATTTGGGATTTCCTGGGCTTGGGAAATATTTTTAACCATTAATATGGACTTGGATCTAGCTTGAGAAACATTTTTCATAATTATTATAGTCTAACCTGTGAATTTTTTAATTTTAAATATGGACAAGAAATTGGCCTGAAAATTTCTTTTGAAGACATGGCAAGGCCTGATCAAAAACCAAGACCCATGCAAATTTCATATTCTGATTGTATTTTTAAATGCATTGTGACTTTTTATATATTTTATTTCAGTCCTCAACTATCAAAATTATTATGGTCTTTTGCAGGTTTAAGAAAACCAAGTGCGAGGACTGGCTTGGGATTTTTTTAAATATTATACATAGGTGTAATATTTAACACAGAATATTTATATGGCCCTCAGGTAAAATCTAATTTAAATATATTTTTATTCAAAAAAATAGTATTCACTCTTAGTCTTAATGGATTGGCCTTGGTTGGAGTGAGCTAGGTTAAATTAGACAATATATGGTTTTTAGAGATTTAACTATCTCCAGGCTTGGAAAATTACTATCGGTTAGCCAGGTTTGAGAAATTTTTTGTATAAAATTATTATGGGTTGGGCTGGGCTTGGAAAATATTTTTATAAATTATATTGGGCTAGGCTTGGGGAAAATTTTTCAAAATTATTATAAGCTTGGACGCTTGAGAATTTTTTTAATATTAATTATAGGTCAGACATTGGCCCAAAACAAATTTTTTTGCAGACCTGGGCTTGACCTGATCAAAAAACCAAGGCCCATGAAAATCTGAATTTTGATTGTATTTTTAAATTCTTTATTATTATTTAAATATTTTATTTCAGTTCTCAACTACCAAAATTATTATGATCTTTCATTAGGCTTGGAAGAATTTTCATAATTAATATGGCTTTGGACTTTGCCTGGAAATTTTTTTAATATTAAATATTAGGTATAAGTAATCAGTAATATTAACAAATAATATTGGTATTATCAAGTAAATGCTTTAAATTTATTTTTACTCAAACCATAGCACTTAGTTTTAATGGATTATACCTGGCCTGAAGGGATGAGGGGGTAAGAAGAATAAAAATTGGATATTATTTTTAAATAACAGGTAACATGCATAAAAGTAAGAAGAAAATTTTCATTTCCCGTCATTTTTGACGGGCTATTTACTAGTATATGTATAGATCTTTGTTCCTTCTATGAGCAAAATCTATAAGCTTATGTATTATTTTTATGGATGAAATATTGAGTTAGCCGTTTTTAAAAACTGGCTCAAAACGAGCCGTGTAACAACACTACACTATGATACTGATTCTACAATAGACAAATAAATTATAAATTTCTCAAATCATATATTATATAAAGTTAGGACAAAATTATGTTCTAAGATATATAATACAGATCTATAATGGTCGCCTATATATTTGAAGTGATAAATATAAAACATTATTTTATTCTATTGATATTTTGGGATAATTAATTTAATCTTTTTTTATATAAAATAAAAGGATAATATTTTAAAAAAATATTATTAGAAAAAATTTAAAGAATAATATATGTATTTTTGGAGGCTGAAATTTTTTTTATTGATATGTTCAACACTTGAAAAAAAAAAATCAATTTTAACTATTAAAATAAATGGGATTAAAAGCTTGTAGTTTTAATTTTTTATAAAAAATGTCATTTTATTTTCTTAAAGTTTTTCATAATATAAATAACAATAATATTTAGACCTCCGCACCGCCACCAAATACGCCTCTGCCGTTTTTGGCTAAGCCGACGCCACCTCCAAAAAATTGTTGGCGTTCAACATGCATCCGCCGATATAAAAATTCAGCGGCGTGGTTGCGTGATACATATTCTTTATTATTTTAAAATAATATTTATTTTATATATTATTTATGAATTGTAATTAGAAGAAAAATAATATTAAATATTTTTTAAATTATTAAAAAATGCGACTTTATTTTTTAAAATTAATAAATATTATTTACTATAAAAACGTTTGTTTGTAACAAGACTATTTGAAATATTATTATAAAATCTTTTGTATAAGACCATCAAATATTATATAAGGAATAATACGATATTTTCTTAATGCAATCAACAACTCATCATATAAAATCAATTTTTTATCGAAAAGGGAATATTAATTAATAATTTTTATTTTATTGCCATTATAACATATATAAACATAGCAGAACTAAAACAAATAAAATGGATGCAGCATTGCAATACCCTGTAACAAAATACAGTATATCCTTGCAAGCAAAACTTTCTTTTGCACGAAAACAATTTGTATCCTTAATTGACACAAATAATAAGAGTTGCTGCAGATAAAGTCTTTTGTAATATATATGTAATTAGTGCTTAATAAAGATGGTGAAGATGAAAATAATCAATTTATGTAAAACTGATCCCATCCAACATTTAGAATTTTTTAAGGATCATGTTTTTATAACTAACTTTATTATTTAGAAATGTGGCATTATTTCAGATATAAAGCCAGAGTGAATTAGATGATATGTATTTATCAATGAAAGCATACAAATTCCAAAGGTCCAAATGAAATGTGGACCGACAAATATGGACGGAGAAATTATATTACCTTTACATTTCACGAAATAGATAATAATTTTATTATTGTATTTAATACAATGGCGACACATCATTCAAAAACAAATCGCTGAAACTATTCTTTTTGAGATAGAAAAAGTTTCAAATGAATTTGATTTAGGGTCTAAAAATTCAAATGGTTACAGATGCAGGATACAATATAAAGACAAGTGTTTTTTATTAAATTGATATTTCTCATAATAACTTTAACGTTTATGACTGAGGAAACAAAACCCATCCAAAGACTCCATTATTTTATATATTCCAAATAATTTTCTAGGGTGTGTGAATTATTAAAAAAATTTGTCAATTTAGATTTCTTATTTATATGATATTGAATGAACCTGATATTATTAAGCAATCTTTGGTATTAAATTATTAATATATCTGTTGGCGGCAATATTTTATTTTTTTTACTTTAATTTATTGTGACGTTTCTTTTTATTAAAACAACTGATTTTTCCGGAAATTTTGAGAAATTTTGCAATGATCACGGTATTAAACATGTACTTACGTTCGTATACCACGCCAGATAGAATGTATGGTGAGAACGTTCAAAGTACATATAAAATGAAATATAAAGATTGACTTAGATACTGCACTTGATAAATTTTTATTCAATTATAGAAACATGGGAAATGACACTACAGGAGTTACACCTTCCAAAAGAATGTTCAATCGAGTTAGAATTAAATGGCGCTTTTTAAAACCGTTGGAACAAAAAGGGGATATTAACGTAACACTACCACTCAATAGAACCATTAATGTAGGAGATTTTGTTTGGTGCAAAATACAAGGTGATGACAAGTGGTGGAAAGGCACGGTCACACAAGTGATATGATGTTTCAAGTTAGGACAGATAAAGATATATTAAGTAGAAGACACATGACCAATTAAGAAAAATATATTAACATAACTATAAATTATGATTATAACTCTAAAAATTCTTTTAAGAAGGGAAGTGTGGACAAAAATAAAAAAAGCCATTAATAAATATAATTTCATGAATGCGTGATATAAAATTTTAACTTACTACTATTTAATAACCAATTATATAATTAATCAATATTTTAATTTATTAATATTCCTATTGTATCACAGTAAAATATTTTGTTTATATAATATTTTGTCTTAAAAAGATAAATTTTTGTTTTAACCGTTAAAATATCTAATTATTTTATAGTAGAATATTTAAATACAACTGATCTAATCCCACAATTAGAATTTTTTAAGGCATAATGTTTTTATTATTATCTCGAAATATGGCATTATTTCAGTTACAAAACAATTACCAGATAGATAGACGGAGTGGATTAGATGATATGTATTTATCAATGAATTAATATATGTCTAAAATTTTGTGTTATAACTTTCGATATATGGACCGACAAATATAGACGGCGAAATTATATTACATTTGTATTTTACGAAATAGATAATAATTTTATTATTATATTTAATACATTGGCGACACATTCATCATACTCAAAAACATACAACTGAAACTTTTCTTTCCGAGATAGAAAGAAGAGTTGAAAATGAATTTGATTTATGGTCCAAAAAAATTAAAATAGTTACGGATGCAGGACTCAGTGTAAAGAAAAGTGTTAGTCTAGGAGAATATGACCATCATTTATGTTTGGGGCATGGATTATATAATCTAGTAACAGTCAGTCGATGTAATGAAAGAAGTTAATAAAATAGAAAATCTTATGTAAAAATAGTGAGAAATTATAGTTGCCTTAAGATTCAAAAATAGCTGATTTTGAAAATATGAAAGATATCAAATCGATATTATTTACGTGAAACATTTTAGATTTGGATGATAATGATCTTTTTAATGAAGATCGGTTTGAGATGATAGCGCAAATCAAAAATCATATGAGAAATAAAACATGAAACCTTAAAATTAAATTGTGTCAACACGTTGGCATAGTAATTTAATAATGTTGGAAAGTGTGAGTGTCAATTAGATGGAGAAACCGGAATCTCAAATTATTTAACTACGATTGGGACTGGTGCATGTAGTTTATAAATTTTTTCAAACCCTTCAAAAAAAACTCTTGAATTTCTATCCGCCCAAAAAAGGATTTACTATAATAAATTTAAATCATCTAATCGTAAAAAAATATTTTAATCACCAAAATCATATTATTTTTTTTGTGTTTTGAAATTTTCGATGATTATGTTTAAAAATAATATTACTTGATAATTTGTTTTTTTTTAAATTAAAAATTTTCTTTGAGACAAAATGTCAGATTGATTATGTATTTGTAAAGTAATTGTAGTTAGATGTAACTTATATTTTTATTGTTAATCTTTTAAATTGTCTAAAAATTAAAATATTTAAAAATATCTTATTATCTTTAATAATTGCGAATATATATTATATTTCAAATATAATTTTTTTTTGGTTAAATAATAATATCTTATAAAAATCAACCATTTTATTTATTTATAATATTGGCACTGTGTATATAATAATGTTTAGAAATAATTATTTCAGAAAAATTATATTAAAAAAATATAAAAAACAATATAAATCACTACTAATGATGGCGCTTTTTGAAAATAATTTAGTCTTTTTTTAAAAAAATACTTTAAAAATAATTTAATTTCAATTTAATTTTTTTACAAAATTTCTAAAAAATTTCTGAAAATCTTTAAATTCAAATATAATAAATAAAATTAATTGAATTTATATTTTTAATTCAATAAAAGTATTTATTTCTTATTCACGACGGCATATTTATTATTCTCGACGCCATATTTGTTATTCATGTCGTATTATTTCTTATTTTTGAATATATTACAATATAGATGAGATTTTATAGAAACATGTAAAGAATGTCACGAAATTTACGCATCTCATTCAATATCTGTTTATAAGTATATTCGACATTCGACGTATACATCGTTTTCCATTATAATTTGTATCAAAATAAAGATTAATATTAATTGATTTGCTAAATTTGGAATGGATTTTTGGATTGATCATTTAATTACTAGGAAGAGTCAAAAGTGTGTGGGAGTGGGTGGATGGCGGGATTAAGATTATCTCACGACTCTTAAGTATATCAAAAATTAATTTTTTATTTGTGCTAGATTCATTGCTTGAATATAAATGATTCGCAATGTATGGTTAAATTATAATTCTTAAAGAAAATACTCTTCAAATTTAAAATTTTTTTATGAAATTTCAAATTAACTAATTTTTTTTTGTAAAACTTGCCAAAGACACAAAAACATCCTTAATTTTAAGTATAGAAATATCTGTAAATTTACTACTAATTCAATAATTCCTTCTTTTAGGATATTAGTTAACTTTAATCTATAATATTTTATTTGATTCAATCAGCCAACATCTTCTAAACCATCTAATAGCCTTCGAGAGGAAAGACACGATGAAGTTAGTCAAGATTACTAAGTTCAACTCCTCAAAATCCCTCTAGGACTAATATCACTGATAAATGACCCAAGAAACATGAGTCTGATATCTAGTACTATTATAACAGATAAGACAACCAAGAACGAATATGAAAAAAACTCGAAATAACAAGTCGAAGAAACATAAAAGCTTTTCATCGATCATACCTGGTCCTAAAGAAGGTAAAAGCTACCTCTGATAAATAATTTTATAAGATTTTAATATTAACGGTGAATTTGAAATCATTAAACTATTGAAAAATAAATGGTTTCATATCAATATCAGAAGAATGTCTCAGAAAAATCCAGATATGGTGGTGCAAATATATATAATGTAATGTATTTATATAGAATTTTACCACTCACATCCAGAAAATTCGAGTCGATCCTTTGATTCGATATTGAGGGTCGCTATAATATTAAGGTCACAAATCCAGTCAGATTGGAAAATTAACCGTACCTGAACGCGTTATTCAAATATATTGCTGATCGCCAAATTCAAGACTTTCAAGGAATGGCGAGATTTTGTAAAGGCGTTGTCTTTGTTAATTCTATCCCTACTCTAGTCGAAAGTCTTTAAATTTTATAGAAGTTTGCCATCTTACAAAATCTGGCGATTCCTTGAAAGTCTTGAATTTGGCAATCAACAATATAAATTGAAGAAAATGTATACCGATTTCTTTCTTTCTTTCTTTCTAAATTATAAAATGTATTAAATAAAAATATTTAAAAATAATTTAGATTCTAGGCTGTATCAAAAACATTATAAAATTCAATTGGTTAGCTTTCGAAAAATTTTCCAATATAAATATAAAAAAATATATTTTTGCAAATATAATTTATTAACATAGTTTGTGTCATTTGTTTTTTTTTAAAAAAAACATTTCATTTGTTAGAAATAAGATGTTATAGAAAGCTTGTTACTTTTTTCCAATATTCAACTTTATATATATATATATACATATATATATAAAATTAGGTTAAAACGAAGTTGACATCCAACATAAGACCTTACTTAATAGGCTCAAAGCTAAGCGAAACACCAGATCAATGCAACATAGAAATTGCTTGGCGACTGCTATGATAGCTGAATAAAATGAGATCTGGAACTTGGAACAACTTCAGTAGAAATAAAATGCAGATACGTCGCTCCAAAATGCGTATAACAAAGGTTACATCTACATCCACCAATAAATACAAGCAGTTTATACTCGAATTCATATTGTAAAATCTTTCCTATTCTCCTTCATTCTTTCCTTTTGATTATTTTTAAGGTAGATAAATAATGTTTTATTTTTTTGATTAAAAAATTAATGATAAAATTTTTTGTAAAGTTAATTAATTTTCTAAATTTTTTCTTGTAGAGTAAAATTAGTCTATATTTGATGTGCTTTTGAGTTTTGTTGCAATGATGGGTAAACATGTTCATATATTGTTTATAGAAGAAATCTAATCATCTTAGCATTAAAATATGGCTTAGAATCTCTTATTATTATTATTATCAATAATTGCACTGATATATCAGAATAATAATTTTTTTTATATAGTGAAAGTATACCAAATATTATTTGATTCCAATTAATTAATTAATTAATTAATTGTATATAATACTGAAGTATTTTGCTTACAAAAATCCTATTTAATATAATTCGAGCGAATATCCTATATTTATAAGCTTATTTTATTTATTATAAATTAAATGTGCAATTAAATATTACAGATAAATTCATTATCTCGTTTACATATACAAATTTATAAAATTTATATAATAAAAGTAGATATAGGATTTAATTTAACAAATTGGGCATTTTACAACTAATATGAACATCTTCAACTTGAATATCTTCCAATATATCTCTTTCAATGTCTATAATTAAAATCGATTTATAAAAAATTCTTAACTCACAAATTATCTTCATCTATTTATCATTATCTAATTTCAATATGGCTTCAAATTATCTACATTTATCCTAACATGACTACAAATTTATAAATCTTAAACACTTCCAAATTAATCCCTCAGGTGTCTACAATGAAATATCTTCATACACCATTAGAGTACACACTATTTTAAATACAAATTGGATGTCTTTCCTCCTAGTCTTCGAAATATGAACTAAGACATTTCTATTAACCCCCCCCCCCCAATCTAACTTTGTTATTCTTTATTAGCCATAGCTTCGAATCTAACAGACACTGGCTTCAGCACCTTCTTATATTCTATGAATCTCTGACGTTAATTTTCCTAGACTATGGTATAGCCATATCTTTTCCTCAAATAATTCCGAAATTACTTTTAGTATTTAATAATTATAAATTAGGTCTTATGTAGCAGAAAAGTATGTAGAATATTGTTTTTAATTATAGACATTGAAAGTGATCTATTGGAAGAGATTCAATTTCAAGATGATCCTTCATATTATGAACAAAGTGCCCAATTTGTTAAATTAAATCCTATAACCGAACCTCCGAACCTGAGCTGAACCTTAACCGAAACTAAACTGAAATTTAACCGAACCTGAATTGAACCTTAACCAAACCTGAACTGAACCTTAACCGAACCTGAACTGAACCTTAACCGAAACTGAATTGAACCTTAACCGAATATGAACTGAACCTTAACCGAAATTTTAAACCGATATTTTACCGAAGCTGAACTGAACCTTAACCGAACCTGAAACGAAACTTTACCGTTAAATTTTTTTATCAGAACCTGAACCAAATCTCTAAGCCGATATTAACCGATAATTTTTACTGAACCTGTTCTTAAAGCCGAACTGTTAAATTGTTTTTTACACGAACCGAACCGATAAAAATGGTTGTGAACGGGTTTGAACTTCACGATTTTATGTTTATAAAATTATTTGAAAATTGCTTAAATTCTAATTTATATCCAAATTGTTTGTAAGGTTAATCAATTTGAATTTTTATAAATTTTTGTATTTTTACCATTTTAAAACATTTTTTAAATATTTTAACTTTCATTTTTGTATATATATATATGAAATGAAAGAAAATTTGTCAATTTTTGTATAATTAGAATGTAAGTTTTATTCAAAAGAGTTCAAGCCTGTTTCTAGAGGTTTGGACCGAACCAAACTGATATTATTTTTTTTATAAAAACAAAACCTGAACTCTGAACCTCTATTTTAATAAAAACCCGAAACTGAGCCGAAACGAATCTATAACTCAGAGACCTGCAAGCCCGACCCTATTTCTGGCCCCGAATTTGAATCGGACCTAAAATCGACCTTTCAGGGCCGGATATTTTTAAGCCGGGCCGGGCTTATACTGGCCGGGCCTTTACTGGCCGGGCCTTATACTGGCCGGGCCTTTACTGGCCGGGCCTTTACTGGCCGGGCCTTTACTGGCCGGGCCTTTACTGGCCGGGCCTTTACTGGCCGGGCCTTTACTGGCCGGGCCTTTACTGGCCGGGCCTTTACTGGCCGGGCCTTTTCAGGCCGGGCTAATGGTGCCTATGCAGGTCTCTGCTCTAACTACTTTTATTATATAAATTTTGTAAATTTGTATATGTAAACGAGATAATGATTTATCTGTAATATTTAATTGTATATTTAATTTATAATAAAGAGGGTAAGCTATAAATATAGAATATTCGCTCGAATAAAATTAGGTAGGAATATTATTAATAGGGTACTTATATTAAAATGCATGGACCTAATTTTATCGGATATGCCCGGTTCAAAAAATAGAAAATTGAATAAAAGGCCGCATTCGAACTCTACATTGGGCACGTTTTTAGACCACCCGCTCGCCCGTTAGCTCACCCACCCTCCCACCTAACAGCTTGCCCACCCACCCATCCGCTTGATCTATCACCCGCCCGCCACTCATCCCACATCCGCCCGCTCGCCTACTCATCCGCTCACCCGTTCATTCATTGATTGGGAACATTGGGTGGCGGGCGGGAATAGTTTCAAGAGGGGGCGGCGGCGGGCGGAAATATAAAGAGGGTGGGTAGGCGGGCGGAAATATAAAGAGGGTGGGTAGGCGGGCGGAAATATAAAGAGGGTGGGCAGACGGGCGGGTAAAATTGTATAAAAAATTTTAATTGAGCGGGTGGGCGGTTTAACAGATCTCGCACCCCAGTCTTAAAATATTATATCTGAGCTCGATCTTTTCTCCCAGACCTTCATAGGATGACTGACTCAGGCCCGTAATCATGAGTCAAGAGTTGGCGCCATATATACAATATGTGTTTTTATTAACTGGAAGCGCGGCGCCTAAATTTTTGTGTGGGGCCAGTCGTCTTGTTCTATATCATAAGTTTCTGGTTTATCCGATAAAATTCGGTCCATGCACCATATTTGTTAGCCCAGTCAGGGTTTAAAATTACGGGCCATGAGCAGTCATCTTATGCAGGTCATTTATTTATGTATTACACACCAAAGGCACTATTTGCCCAGCAAATATTTTTATATATTTTAAATAGATAATTATATTATTAATTAAGCCATTTTTTTAATCTTTTTTAGAGCTAGCAAAATAATTATTGTTTATAATAAGTAATATTACGTGTAAACATCTTACTCATCATAGCTTACAAGACTTCGTCGAATTATTACTTTGTAGCATAACTACATATCTCTAACTCTAAAATTTAGATATTTAATTATATACTTTAATTTAATGATTTAATATTCATACAATTTTTGCATTACTATATCTACCTTAGAATAATTTGATAACATAATGCTTTTTTACACTAATGCTAATCTATGTTCGAAATTATAATATAAACTTGTTCTTGTGATTGGACTACCCTTTGTTGTTAAATATTTTGATTACAATAAAGTCAATATTTAAATTTTACATACACCACCCATATTAAATATTACCATTAAAATTTAGATATGAAGATATAGAAATAATCTTTGAGATGCATTAAAATATACGTTATCAATTTCAAAATTATATACCTGTTCCAACTTTGTTCGACAAAATGTAATTTTTAAGGCATCATTCTAAGAATTTTGGCAATAGATCTCTCCTTGAAATTCTACATCATTCAAACTAAAATTTTCAGACTTGACGAATTTAATGCGTGAATTATAAATTAGAAATAAACCAAAGCGAAGAGAGTTTTCTTTCTTTCTTTTAGTTTGGAAAACATTTTTCATTTTAATTATTCGTCTTTTTAACGGAACATTGTTTTATTACAAAATATCTTAGGCATAATTTGGATCGAGTAGAGCTAAACTAGCTCGTTTTCAGCCTATTTTTATAAACGGCATATTGAGTTAACTGTTTTTAAAAATAGTCTTAAAACGCATTTAACAACACTAAAAATTGCTATGGGTGCTGAAATTTATTTTTAAAGATATGTTTCAACACTTGATAAAAAAAAAATCAATTAATTATTAGAATAAATAGGAAAATAGCTAGTAGTTTTAATTTTTTATAAAAAATCATTTATTATAAATAACTTGATAATATTTAGACCTCTGCATTTCTCAAATAAGCCACCGCCGTTAATTTTTGACCACACCGATGCCACTATTGGCGCTCAACATGCGGATACCGATATAAAAATTTCGGCGGCGTGGCGGTATGATACATATTTTTTATTATTTAAAATAATATTTATTTTATATATTATTTATGAATTGTAAATAGCGAAAAATAATAAAAAATATTAACAAGATTATCGAAATATTATTAATAATCTTTTTGTATAAGACCAATTAATTATTATATTTAAAATAATATAATATTTTATTTATGCACTCAACAACTCGTCATTTAAAATTTATTTGTTTATCGAAAAAGGAAATTTTAAATCATTTTTATTTTATTGCCATTATAACATATATAAACATAGCAGGACTAAAACCATTAAAATGAATGAAGCATTGCAATACCCTGTAACAAAATACAGTATATCCTTGCAAGCAAAACTTTCTTTTGCACGGAACATTATGGATCCCTACCAGTGTCGCTGCAGATAAAGTCTTTTATAATATATGTGCTTCTTTCTTTCTTATACGTTTAATAGTGTCGCCCGAACAACAAGGCTGGAATTATAAAAATAAATCCCTATTCCAATGATTGTCCACGTTTTAGAAATAAAGGGAGTCAAAAACATGTGGACCCTATATCTTCGACTCAATTGGAAAACACCGCATAAACCTTTATAAAGAAACGTAATAGAGATATATATATATATATAAATAAAGAGTTCTTATGTGTTTCAAATTATAGAATTTTACATTGTAATAATTTTTAAAATTATATTATATTGCTATAAGTTTTTTTTGGCATATGGCCACCAAAAGTAAGGTATTTTAAAGTTAATTACTTTTTATTCTTAAAAATTGATATTTTTCTTAAATATTTCTCTCCATTCGAAATAAATACGTTTGCATTTTAAAAATTTTATAAATACAAAAAACAAGGTTATTTTAGTTTATTTTATTTTTGAAAAATTGGCTAATGATAAAATTCGAAATAATGGCATAATATTTTAAATAAAATCATGGAGATATTTAATTAAAAATACAATGTTTTAAAATATTTAATTTTTCCTGCACAAATACAACAAAAATGGTTAACTCATATTTATGAATTTTACCTAATAGGTTTATTTTATAATTTTTTTATGATTTTTAAAACAATAAAGGTCTCGGGTAACAGTGTATGATGCCGATAAAGTTAACACGTTTGCAATATTAAGTAACAATATAGCGACTACAGTTATAGCGTTGTTAAACGGCTAAGATTTTAGCCGATTTTTATAAACGGCTAACTCAATATTTCATCAAGAAAAATATAAAGCAAGCCTGATGATTTTGTTCTTAGAAGGAATAAAGGTCAAGACATATATTACCGAAATTTGGGGCTAAAATATTGAGTGCTAAAAACCAGCTCAAAACGAGCCATTTTACAACACTATAACTACTGTATATACTAAAAATACAATATTTAAATTATAAAAATAGTAAACAAATAATATTTTAAAATTTCCTCTTTGCTTTCCCATTACTATTCTATCTATTTTATAATCCCCTTCCTTTCCTTGATTCACATTGGATAAATATTTCTTTATTCCTTCCTTTATGTAAGGGCTGAGAATTGTAACCCGTCTTGTTTTTTTAATGTGATTTTCTCTCCCGAAATACTAATACCTTACTCCTTTTAACCTCCCATTTTTTTCTTATTTTTTTATCCGATTTATATCCACCGATTTCTATTATATTTGTATTTTTTTTTCAATGATATTGTTAGGTTCGTTGTAATCGTTAATTTTTCAATAGATAACAAATTTTAGTTTTCCGAATTCGTTCAATTTTCAATAATTATAAATTTCTTCCTAACCATTTAAAAATTTTGTTTTCATTCAAATTTCTAACATCATAGAAAAGAAATATCATTACTACCTCTATTCTTTCCAAAAAAAATTATTATTAAAGATCATCTATTACACTTTTTTATTCAATAGAAGTCAGTGAATATATATAAAATTATCAAATAAATTTATTTACTTAAAATAATTTTTGTTTTTCAATGGTATAACATAAAAATAATGCAAATAATGTTTATAAAAAAAATTAATCTATAGTAAATCAATATTTAATACGTATGATTTTTGTATTATTGTCTCAACAATTAAACGTCATTACCTAAGCAATGTTTTCAATATGTAATTGTCAACATATTATGGACACGCGATATATATTTGTTATTGTCAATGAACAAATTAACAATGAAGTGTTATCAAGATAACTCAATAATGTCGGACTCTTTGGAAAACAGAATTACTTGTTGATGTCATTCTTTCACATCTTCTTCTTAAAAGATTTTCATTTTATATATTACTTTTCATATCTTTATAAATCAATATATCCTTGTAAAATAAGGAAAACCAATTTTAGATTATTTAAAATATTTTCATTAAGAATTGAGAGAGGCATGTATTAGTTTGTACTTAGATATAATTATAATATTGATCTAAATAAAGTAAAGTAAATTCAAAAGTATTTGAATTTTTTTGTTAAACAAATTAATTGAAACGATATTTTTATGTTGAACAAGTCAATTTAAATAATATTATTATTCTTAACAATAGACTAGACATTAATTAAGAGGAAAATAAGATAACCGTATTATAGTGAAAATCCGAAATCTAAGATAAAATTGCGAAAGTTGTTTTTTTGTACATAATATTAATAATATAAAAGGGTGAATATGAAATCATATTAAACAATTGAAAAATAAATTGCAACATATTCTTATAGATGTTTTTTTTAACCAAATATGTGGACCCTGATACAGGAAAAATTTTCTGTGACTTAATTCATGGCAAGTACAGCAAAAAAAATTAATAGGTTAAGGAAGAGGAGGACGTTTTATCCAGGGTTCTAAACCTAAATTTTAGTCCATCCAAAACCATTGTTATATCCATTTCAAATATTATAAAGACAATGAATATTTTTTTTGTGATTATATTAAAGATATTACCTGGGAAATTTTATAATTCCGATTAAATTTCGGTAAAAATAGTTTTATATCATTAAGAGATCAAAAGTGAGAACCAAATTATTCATTTCATGCAATCTTAAGGAATTTTATTCTGATTTAAAAAAAAACTCATATTAGTAAATTTGTAGATTTAAGCTAAATTTTTTAACTAAAATGCTTAAATCAAAATTACAAAATTTACTAAAAAATGTTTTTTTTCTGATGGTGTAATAAGTCAATATAAGTATATAATTCATATTCTGAGCCATTTTGACCTGATTTTGGAATCAAGAATGTTTTTTTAGTCAGCACATGGCAACAAACATTACCAAAATATTAGCAGAAGTATCTACCTTCAGTGTCTAATAAAAGAAATATTAAACACCTTAGATTTATTCAAATTTTGTAAAGCAAATATCACTGAGATTAAGTAAACACAATGTAGAAGATGTTAAATGTGAAAAAATATATCAAGCTAAATTCCTTAAATGCAGAAGCCCCCCCCCCAAAGGAAAAGGGTGCCAGAAAACACTAATCACTAAGTCAGTGCTCAAGCTTGATATCAGGCCTCAGCTTGGGCTTTGTAATTTGATAATAACTAACTATACTTAATGGCTAAATTACTCTAGTTTATTACTTATATTACATTTCAAACAGATACACATTATATATAGTCATATCGTGCATTCTATACATAATATTATTTTTAAAATTTAAACTTTTTATGAAAAATAAAATAATATTGTCAAGATTTTTATGCATTACTTCTCACCTGACATGAATAACAAAAACAATCAAAATAATTATTTTAATTAAATATTTTAAAAAGCGCCATCATTAGGAGGGATTTATATTGTTTATTATATTTTTTAAATATAAATATTTCTAAAAATAATCATTCTAACATGAGCATAACACAATGCCAATAATATTATAAATAAAATAGTTGATTTTATGTGACCTTTTGCGTCTAACTCCAGAGGTCGGCGGATGATTCTCGTTCCTGCGTCTTTCTCCCAAAATAACTAGGTATATTCAAAAGAAAATAGATCTAAATTCTTCCTTAACTATTAAAAAGAAACTATGTGATACCTTGATCTATTATTGCGCCAAGGACATGCGTGCCTTTGATTCGATAACTGGAGATGGCTTTATAAAAATGGCTCAAAATTTTATTCAAATTGGCTCCATTTACGGTAATATTGACTGTAGCGAAATTATTCCCCATCCAACTACTTTATCGAGAAATGCTATAGTTATGACGGATCAAATTAGAACAAATTTGGTTAATAAAATAAATGTTCAATTATTTGATAAAAAATGCTCTGCTACAACAGACATGTGGACAGATTCTTTTAAAAAGTTTTCCTATTTAACTGTTTCAATTCATTATATCGAAGGTGAAACCTTATATAAACATGTTTTATTTACGAATAAGTTTAAAGAAGAGAAAAAAACCGCCGCGAACATACATAAGGAAATGCTACAAAATTTTGCTGCAATTGGAATAATTCCCGATCAAGTGAAAAATATAATATTTATATCTGATCAAGGAGCTAATATAATTAAAGCCCTAGAAAAATACACCAGATTAAATTGCAGCGCACATCTATTAAATACTGTTCTTCGAAATACCTTTAAGGAACAATCTTTGAAAATTATCGCTCCTAATATATATCAAACCCTTATTTCTGCTAAAAAATTAACCATGTATTTTAAACAAACCGGCATGAATCAATATTTAGACAAAACATTACAACAAGATATCGAAACTAGATGGAATTCAAAATTAAATATGTTGAAATCTATTTATAACCAATATGATGACATCGTCAATTTTTTATCATCCAAGGGAGATATTAATAAAATGGAAAACTTGGAGAAATCTATTTTGAAAAATTTGATTGATATTTTATATCCTTTTGATAAAGCTACTAAAGAACTAGAAGGAGATATTAATCCTACTTTACATAAAGTACTGCTATGCTTTAATAATATTCTTCACGAGGATTTAAATGATTCATTTTATCAAAACAATGAAATAAAAACCAATTTAAAAAATTTTTTATTATCTAAATTTAAAATCAATATTTTGCATAAAATAGCGACATTTTTATGCCCCAAATATAGAAAATTAAGAATGTTATCATCAATGGAAATATTAGAAGTAGAGAATTCAGTCAAAAATATAATTAATCCTGAAGAATATTGTCCTTCAATTGATAATATAGATTTGGATATTCAAGGCGTTTCTCAAATTGTGGAATCGCCTAAAAGATCTAAAGGTACATTTAAAATTGTTCTATTTATATTATTTTTATATATCAGGCAATGAATATGAAAGATGGGAGGACAATGAGGAAGAATATGAAAAAAAAGAAACAGATGAGCTTGAAATTTATAAGAATTTAAATATAAAAGAGAATAATGAAAATATAGATCCAGAAAAAGATATATTAAAATGGTGGAATAAAAATGAAATTAGATTACCAAAGATGACAAAATTGGCTAGAAAAATTCTAGCAATTCCTGCAACGTCCACAACTTCAGAGAGAACTTGACTGGAAGGTTATTAGACGAAAGAAGAAATAGACTGTAACCAAAAAATGTTGATGCTTTGATATTATTAATGATAATTATAAATATGAATCTAATATATAGTTGTGTAATTTAACATTATAATTATTGTTTGGTTTATAGGTATTTTTGATAGTATTTTAAATAAATAATTAAATACTAAATGAATTTTCTGTTTACTAAGATATTTTTTGCAAAAACAAAATCTTAAATATAAAAAATAAACTAAAAGCTAAAAAAAATATAATTATTACTTTAGGATGAATTAAAAAAAATTCGGGTTCGGGCCGGGCCGGCAAAAATTCGGGTTCGGGCCGGCAAAAATTTGTGTTCGGGCCGGGGCCGGGTCAAAAAATTAGGCCCGTGCAGATCACTAATCTTAATATATAAAAAAATCATTAATCATTATAAAAAAATCCACGACACTCTCCAACGTCAATCACTATATCTCTCTCGTATACTCGTAATTACAACATCTTCCTCTCCTTTACATTCTTCTCTCGGCCTCAGTTGATCTTGATTCCTACAATATACTATTCCATTGTCATCTTTAACCTTGTATTTAACACTACCCATTATTTCTTCCACCTTTCCCATCGTCCATCAGAATTTTCCTTTGAACATTAAAATATACACTTCTTGTCCCAGGCAAAATTTACTAGATTTCACTACACATCCAATCTTTTCATTTCCTCCTTCCTTTAACGAATCCAGCATTAACAATGTCCTTCCTCGCAAAAATTTTTCTGCCGGAGACCCCATCTTGATTCCTGCTATTATTGTAAAACAATTGCGGCAACCATCTTTCATTACCATATCTTTCATATTTCAACCATGATTTCATCACTGCAACCATTCTCTCGGCCTGACCGGAACTGGGATGATTTGGAGCCGTTATAACACCTCTCACAAAACGCCTTAAACACTACACTTGTAAACGCCGTATCTCCATCCGTTATTATCATCTTTACCATTCCATATTTCCCAAAAAATTTCTTCAATTTTCGTATAACTATAACTGACGTTAATCCCGACACTTGAGCAATCAATTCATTTGGAAAAAGCATCCACTATCAGGAAATAATACTTTTTCTCCCATTCAAAAAAAATCTAAATATATCCTTTCACATGCCTGTGTAGTTTCCATCCAGCTATCACCCTTCCTCCGTCTAGGTAGATTTGACCAATCATTACAAGTTAAACCTTCTCTACAGACCTTTGCAATATCCTTCTGCATTGACGGCCACCATACATATTCTCTAGTCCATTGTTTCATTTTACTTACCCTTGATGTCCCGCATGAAACATTCTGACTATTGTATCTCTCAATTTTCTCGGTACTATAGTTCTATTGCCTCTCAAACAGTCATCTATAATTGCTATTACTTGTTTCACCAATCTGTATGGATTATCCTTCTTTTCCCAATTTACTTAGCCTATTAAACATTACATAATTTTTTAAATCTCCTTATCCTTTGTCGTGCCTTGTTTTATTCCTTGCCAAGCCACTGGGCCATTCCTTAAAGATAACTTCCTAATCGTTCCATTATCATAATTATCCTCAACCTTGTTCACCATAATCGGGATAACACATATAGCAAGTGATTAATCCTTCCTGGTCTATAACGTACCTCAATTCCTTGTTATCCTTTTTTGAACAGATACATTAACGGCTTGTATATATAATGAATCGGTGCCCTATCAGATACTCTATGCATTTCATGAGTTCAAATATAACCGCCAATGATTCTTTTTCAATAACCGAATAATGCTTCTTTGCCAGTCTGAACCTTCGCGAAAAATATATAACAGGCCTTTGTTCCTTATCCAATATTTGTAAAAGTGCTCCTCCCACACCCCTTGGAGAAGCATCCACTGATAAAATCAAAACTTCTTTTTTGAATCTCCAACCATCTGAAAGGTGTATTATCTTTCAACAAATCATAGAATGGAGCGGCTACCTCTGCAAAAGCTTCAATAAATCGGATACATTCCCATAAACGACTGCAACTCCTTTTTGTCCTTTGGCGATCGCATACTTTCCTCAATATTTTTTATTTAATAGAGTTACTCCTCTGTCTTCTATTATATGTCTTAAATATATCACCCTGGTGACTCCAGACATACTCTTTTCTCTATTTGCACGCAATCCCATCATTTTGATAAGTTGTAATACCTTCTCTAATCTTTTATTATGTTCTTCCATCCATGGACTTCCCACTAATCAACAGGTCATCCATATAATAAAAAATTCCCTACATTCCATAAGAAATTGAATTCGTTGCTCTTTGAAAAATTGGCGCCGACACACTTAATCCGAATGTAACCGGTTAAAGTTGAACAATCCCTTTTGCGTCGTTATAGTTCAGAGTTTACTGGTCTCTTCGCTAACCTTTAACTGTAAATATGCATTAACAAAATCCACCTTTGAAAAATATCTGGCCCCTTATAGACTAGATAAAATTTTATCGATTCGCGATAACGGAAACTTGATCTCCTGCACCCATTCATTTATCGTGACCCGGAAATCAACTCATAAACGCAGAGCCATTGGGTTTTATAATCGGTACTAGAGGTGTCGCTTAACTACTATTATCCACTGACTCTATAATTCCCTCCTGCTTCCATCTGTTTAAATCCTTTTCTATGTCATCTCGCCGTTCGAAAGGAACGCGACGAATTGGACAATATTTAGGTATCGAATTATCTCTCAATTTTATATTCACCCCATAATTGTTTAATGTCCCCTGTTCCTTTATAAAAATCTCATTGTATCGTATCAATAATTCATTCATCTCTTGTATATATTTATCTTCCAACACCTTATCTGCTTCCTTCACGATATTATTGTCATTTATTACAATTATGGCCAAATACTATTTTTATCTTATATTGGCACAGGCATTACAAATTTCACAATTTTTTCCTAATTTATCAATTTCTTCATTTTATTTATGATATATATTTTTATATTTATTAATGTAAACCAATTAATTATTTATAAAAATTATGATAAATTTAAAAGGCGCCATCATTAGGGAAGATTTTTATTAAAATTTTTTTTAAAAAATAATTATTCTATCATTATTATACCACATTATCAATGCTATAAATAAATAAATAAAAAATAATTTTTTAAATTTATTTGACTAAATTATTTACTCAAAATTGTAATTTGTAAATGTCATATCTAATGAACTTAATATTGGCACTAGATTAACATGGTGGCAAAATGATGATATTTTTGATATTAATCTATTTGCTAGATATATAAATTTATAATTACAAATTCAAATGTACTAATTTGATCATTAAATTTTTTTTGATATTTTAAAGCAGCAAAAGAAGGACATTTTTTTTGTTACTTAATATTCTTTTATTGTTTGATATTTAAATGTTATTGCTTGATATAATATCTATTAATTTAAAATATACCGATTCTGATTCATTAATTTTAGATTTTATTCTTGAAAGTTGAGGTTCGGTCATAAAATAATCAATACAGTATTGATTTTACAGTCCAAAATGTGAAAGATATATATATATATACACATAGTAGTTTTATTTAAGTTTAATTTACAAACATAATAAATTTATTATTGGACACCATATTAACAATATTTAAATTATTTCATTTTAATATTACATTCACGTAATTATATAAATTTCATAAAAAAAATAAATTTGAATAATAAGTAAAATAAAATATAAAAACAAATAAAATAAACAAAAGATTGCGTAAAAAGAAATTTTTAAAACAATTTCGTTATTTGGAATACCTGAAACAACGTCCCCAACTGACCAATTATAAATTAGTGGTGGCCAAGACGGATCTACGATTTATTTTTGTAAATAAAGAAGCAATGTCATATTAAGGCCAAAAGGGCAGAGTTATACCCCTAACACGAAGGTGTTACCCGTTTTTGCCAAAGTTTTGTAAACGATAAGTCATATCATACGGAAATGCTGCCCATTTTTAGAATTCTGTTACCAGGATGTGCTGCCTATTTTTTTCAGAATTTTGTTATATAGAAGTTCTGCCCAATTTTTTGTCTTGTAACCTTGTTACACGGAATGGCTGTCCATTTTTTCAGAAGTCTGATAGGAACCCCAGAGAGAACCATCAGGGAAGGAGAATAATAATAAGACAGATTGAGTCTCTAGGGAGAGGAGGGATAAGTTGTTATAATTGCGGTAAACCAGGTCATATGCTACAAGATTTTCGGTGATGCGAAATATCTCGATTGTCATGAAACCAGAGAAATTAAGATGTACAGGATGTTGCCGTTTTTGTCAGAGTAAGGAAAAATGTAATACGAATAATTACAAAAAACTGGTTTTCCATTCAGGGGATAGGTCAGAATAATTCGAATGTGAGGACTATTGAGGGAAAGAAAATGGAAGGGGTTAGTATTTAGTATATCTATTGTTAAGTAAACGGGAGAGATAAATATGGAATGCTTTCGATCCCTAAGAGGTGGACATGTGGCGAGAGATTGTGAAGATTTATGGCTATATGATGAAAAAAGGGCAATACGGGTCCGGTTAAGAGTGTCAAAAGAAGGGTTCTCAGGGAAAAGTAAATTAGGGGGATGCATAATATGCTGATATTATATTATAGATGAGATTTATTACGAATATTCAAGAATCGACGTACATCTTTTCTTTATGATTTGTATTAAAATAAAAAATTAATATAAATTTATTTTTTGAAATTGGATTGATCGTGAATAATCAGAGAGAGTCAAAAGTGTGTGGGAGTGGGTGGATAGCGGGATTCAAATTATCTCACGACTCTCAAGTATCAAAAATTATTTTTATTATCTGTTTTGTTCTCCATTATTTTAATATATCTTGTTTAAATGAATAGGAGGTGGATACAAATTCAATTCTTCTAATAAAGGAATCTATAAATGATAAGTAGGAACAATTTACCTCTAATTTTTTTGAAGAAGGGGATATAGGGTAGGCACTTCTAATGTTGGTAGAATAAATTTTTTGGGGGGTTATCTATTAAATTTTGAGATGAAAAATAATTAATACTATTATTATAGTCGACCAAATTATATATTGCAAACAATCATAGTGATTATTTTCCAAATAAAACTTTTTGCTATTTTTTTGGTTACGGTTCAGTATGTATAAAAAAATAATGGTTACGTTTTGGTTAGGTTCGGTTCAGCTATTTATAAAATTTCATAATGGTTCATTATGGTTAGAAATTTTAAGACCAAATGGAATCATTATTTTATTGTAATTACATCGTAAAATAAAATTTAAGTTAAAAATTTCCTTTTTAAGGAGCAGATAAATAAAAAATTTAATATTTTTTAAAGATAAATTAGACTTTAGGTTGGCTTATAGAATTTTTATCATTGTTTTTATTATGTGTATAATATTTAATTATTCATAGTACTTATTCATAACCTCATTTATTCACAACTATATTTATTTCAATAGAAACATCACATTCACATTTATTACAAACATTCAAACATAATAATATAAATCTGTCTTTATTTTAAAATATTCTTTAATATAACATGTTATAATATAATAAGGGTTGCTTCTTGTGCATCATCTTGTCATCTCAATCGTTACAGTGTTTAGACCCATTTTTTAATAATATTAATCCTGCCTTTGTTAAATTACTTTCTCTAAACAGTATGGTAGTGTTATTAAACGGCTAAGTCAATATTTAAACCAGAAGAATATTTCCTAAACCTCGAGATTTTGTTAATCTAATATATATAATCTCCATAATCACATGATGATCGTTTTCGTATCTCCTTAATGTATTTAAAGACTATATAGTGTAATGTTAGTTTTTTTTTTAAATTTTTTTTTGCCATCCCCGGGATTCGAACTTGCGACTTCACGATTGGAAAGGCAAACGTTCTTTCAACGCAGCCCCCCTTAACCTTTTATTTTGCGATAATTCTTCATATATATTTAATTTAAATTAACAATCATTTTATGCACCAATTTCAACATAATTAATTATATAGATGTTGAAGGGTAATTATTTAGTTTGTGTGTGTATTAAATATACTTTATTAAAATTTTTTATATAAATATTAAAATTTAAGAATAAGAGAGGTAAAATTGTCCAATGTATACTGTGAACATGTATTAGAAATATCAAATTAAAAATGTGATGGAAATCAAATTGAATAAAATTTAAAGTAGAGGTGCTAAGATTTTTGAATTTTAAATATGGGATATAGATTGGTCTGAAATTTTTTTTGCAGACAGCCAAAACTGATCAAAAAACCATGTGTTGAAGGGTAATTATTTAGTTGGTGTGTATGGTATTAAATATACTTTATTAATAAATTTTATATAAATATTAAAATTTAAGAGTAAAAGAGATAAAATTGTTGCAATGTGTACTGTGAGCATGTATTGGAAATATCAAAATTTAAAATGGTTTGATTAAAATTTAAATTAGGATGAACATATTTTCAGAATGGTACTTTAATATGTATTCATGAATTTCATATAAATACCAGGAGCTCACCAGTAGAATCATAGGTAAATCAGAAATTTACCCTTCATTTGATTATAATTTTGAAATTAGAAAGATTTAATTCTTATAAGGCCCTTACATCAGACCTATTTTTCTGGATCAAATAAATTATTTGGGATTTCCTGGGCTTGGGAAATATTTTTCACCATTAATATGGACTTGGACCTAGTGTTGTTAAATAGTTGAGTTTTATCGACTCTGAACTCGAGCCGTAGTCGTATAATACGGCTCAGACTAGAGCGGCTCAATAAGCCATTTGAGCCAACTCCCGAGCCGACTCCCGAGCCGATTTTATATTAAAAATTATATTATATATAAAAGATATCAAATTTATAAAGAATTATACAAACTATTATTTTATATATATAATAGAGTTGTTAAAAGTTATTTTTTAAATGAATCTAGGTGCAAATACAAATACATCGTCTAAAAATGGATCTAGATGCAGAAATATACAATTTTAAAGATACATCTAGATACAGATACAAATTTTTGCATACTAATATACAGGGTTCGCCGTTGTTCTCGAACAGATACAGCAGATATAATCTTGATCTGTAAATATATTTGGGTTTATTTAGGGGATATATTATATGCCACAAGCTAAGAATCCGTTTAATATATTATTTGGTGTTACTGTAATTATATATTTTAACCGACCCATAACAGCTTTATTACCCTAAGGTGACATATATTATAAACATCGTTATTGCGTGGTGACTTCCCTATAGATTTCAGATAAATTTTATTTTATAACAAATACATTAAGGAACATATGTGCCAAATTTGAATCCTGAGGATATGTATATTTTAGTAAAAGCAAAATATACTAGAGGATGATTTTTATATTTTTTGGGTAAAAAACAGTTTTTTGACAAAATAGAAAAACCAGGTAAGTTTTTTAAAAGATGAACATAGGTATGAAATTAGATATAAAAATACATCTTCACACCAAATTTAAAATCTTTGTGCTCAAGGGTTAAAAAATTATTCGCGTTAACATTGTTACCCCGTCAATCGCTTTAATTAAAAAACGTAATTATAATAAAATACTTTGATCTTCGAACTTCCCTTTCACAAATGAGCTTCTATAAGGGTTAAATATATATATAGGTTTAATTGGGATACTTTAGTAATTTATTCACATTTCCTAAATTTAAGACTACTATATGTCTATTCCTATATAGCGTCAAAAATAAACTCCTTCGGAACTGAACTTTGGAACATTTAAGATTAGTATTTAATAATCAAAATAATATATCCGTAAAATTTATAAAGTCATCAGCATCTTGGTGAGAGGGGGGACATGAGCCATTTGCCTTCATTTTTTTTAAGAAGGGTCGGCATTCAGGAGGTAAGGCAAAGTAAAAATAAACGATATTTTTAGGTTAAAAATATAAAAAAAACTGAAAAACGGATTCTAATCTATTACAAGAAATTTAATTTGCTTTTGGTTGATTAATCAAATTTTAAATTTTTTCACATACAACATTTTGATACAGTTTGAATCTATAAACTCTCATGGTTACTATTTAGATAGCGATTAAACAATAAATAGTTGATTACCACCTATTAAAATGTTCTTTCATCAAAATATTTTTCTTTGAATAGGTAATAGCATATAATTAATTTTTTTCTAAGATATAATTAATAAAGATGAAAAATATAAAGATAGAATTTACGACAAAAAATAAGGGATAAAATAATGAAAATTAGGAAAGAGAAGGGAAGAAGGAAAGCATAGACATGGAAGATTATTCAATAGAAAAGATAAAACTTAGATAGTTAGAGCGATTAATGGCAGTAGAAACTCTTTATCGTAAGAAAAGGGATTCCTTAGGCTGTGCGGTTTGAAAACTTAAACATTAAATCACTTATAATAAAGTTTTACCATTTATTTCTTATCTTTAATTATAAAATTGATTATGATCGTAGACTATTTATTCAAAAAATAATAATAATTTATATTATCCATAAATAAGATATTATTACAAAATATATAAATCAGAAATATGTAAATATATATTTAGAAAATCTATTTAATTTCAATATATATATTTATTATAAATAATTAATTTGGTTTATAAAAATGGCAAAATAAGGACTATTTAATTTATAAAAAATGTGTAAAATTTTTAATAATTTATTTTTTATTTTTTCCTAATTCTATATTGCATTATCTTATAGAATTGATTTAATTATATATATAATAGTAGCCAATTAATACTTATTTTATTTTATTACATAAATATATTATAATACATCATATTTGTAAGAATAATTTTGATCTGACTATCACTGAGTCTACTAGTCCCTAGTTACTAATATAATTAATATCTTCTAAAAATATATTTTGTTGTAGACGTGAAATAAAATGCAAAATAAAATAATAGATTAAATTAAAATAAAAAATATTAATTAAAATAAAATTATAATATTAATCAAAATAAAATTAAAATAATTTTAATATTTGAGTGACCTCTTAAAAAATAGCGATTTCTACATAAACCTTTTAAAAAATATATGGCAAATTTTACTAACTTATTCATTTTATTTTATATTATTTTATAAAACTATATATACTTCAAAATTTAGATATGTTGTATCATAATATTAAATTCATCTATTATGTCTTAAATAAAATTTAATAGTTTTTATCTAGGCCTGCCGCCACTCTGTACTTTCATCATATTTAAACATGATATATAAACTTTGAAACCTTTTAAAATGTAAAAAGAGGGTTATAAATTTGATATAATAGCAATTTTATTATTTTTTAAACTCTTCCTATTTTATATGCCAACAAATATATTATGAATTTAAATTCGAATTTCTAAACATGCCTGGTTTTTTAAATAAAATCGGCTGAACCAGATAAAACCCATTGCGTACTCCCCCTATAGTGAGATATTTGATAATTAAATTTGATCATCATGCTGGGAACTTATTCCTCAACTTAATCATTTCAAATCAAAAATTAATTACGGCGATTCGCAGTTTAAACATTTTAATTTAATATTAATTACCACAACTCGCGCAGTCATGTTAATTTAAAAATTAGTCACGGCAAATTGCATCTTAGTTTTTTTTATAAATTTAACAATTTTTTAATCTTAATTTAACATTAATTTGCGCAATTTGTGATTTACCTATCAATTCATAATTTTTAGCGATTCATATTTTAGTCATGCCCTTTAATATCAATTGTTCTTTCTTTCTTTCTTTCTTTCTTTCTTTCTTTTATTCATTATATAGATTTTTGACAATACAAATTTTAAACAAATCCGCTAATTTTTCATTTGTTTATCTATAACCTTGGCGATTCACATTTTTTTCCTACCAATATTTTCAATATTAATCTATCTTTAATCTAGGTAGATAATGGAAAGCTGTACACACACATATTTAATTTAATAGAATTTAACGATAGAGAACAGAGAGAAAGAGAGATGATCAATTAGGTTTTAGAATACTTTGATTAAATTTCGGACGAATGAAAATATAAATTTTTAGAGAATGATGAAACCTTTTATCTAATTAAATTAACTTTATCATTAATATTTATATAAAAAAATATATATATAAATGGTAACACCGTGATATATATTAAATATATAAAAAAAAATAGAAGGTTTTATTTAAATTCCTTGGAGAATACATTAATCCACTAGAAAAAAAAATTCGAAATCCTATTTTTAAAATTTTTAATATATACCAACATTTAATTTGAAAATTTATAAATATTTAAATACCGCATCTTATCCTTATTTTTGGAATATTTAATTTTATGATTTTTTTTTGTCTTGATTGTTTTTATAATCAAAATTTATATTTAAACACATTATTTTTTTTCTATAAGGTTAAATAATATAAAAATTTACCAAAATCGCTTTTGCATTATAGAAAAAACTAGTGCTCTTAAAGTAACTTAAAATATGTAACTGCCAGGTTACATTTCAAAAGTAACTGTTAGCCACACTGAAAAACATTAATAATTTTTTTGGATTTGTTTACACGTTTGACCTTGCTAGAGAGTATTTATCGGAAATTAATCATTATATATAGTAGGAATGGTTTTTTCATGTTGTAAATATTACTTATAAAAGGTTTTTAACGTTACTACAAATACTACCTTTAACTTTTCAGTAGTACGAGGAGTTTTTCCAACACTCATACAGATACTTATGTTGCTACTACAAGCTAATACATAAGTATTTTAATATGGATAATCTCCTATTTAATACTTCAACATGAATTTTATTACAATACATAACAATTCTGAGATGGAGATTCGATAATGATTTGGAATTTACTGACCCCCCCCCCCCCCCACCCCACCTATATCATTCCTATTTGCCAACTGAAGGGATTAATTAATAATTTTTCAATTAAAATTATTAATTACACAAGAAAGATAAAATATACTTTCCTCACCCCCTAAAGGTTAATAATTTTATAATTGAAAACTTATAAAAATTATTTAAAAAATATAAAAATAAAAAGTGATTTTGCATTAAGGAAAATTATATTTGTCATTTCAATTATTTTATGACTATACATGACATATATTATTTTTTAAAAATTAAATAAGCATTATATTTTATTATAAATTATTTATTTAAAAATATCCTAATTTTCACATCAATTTAAAATTAATTTTTTATAATAGTCCAAGTTAAACCGTTTTTATAATTTTACAAATAACATTAATATCATATACATAGTATTTAATTATTTAATATATATTTAATTCATTTTGAAGAGAAAAAAAGAATTTAATATGAAAAGTCTAAAAATTATCATATAATTCAATAAAAACCAATTTGATGACCAAAAACGATTTTTTTTAAAAAAAAAGGATTTATAAAGTTTTATAATGATATAAATCGATTTCAAGAATTCTCTCAAAAATGATCCCCTAAAATTTTAAAAACAATCTTCCTAATTCTTTCTACAGTGGAATTGACAAAGAAAAATATAAATTATGGTATATATATAGCCCTTTTCTTATCATTTAGTTTTTATTTTATCAATATATAAATGTTGTATATTGTAAAACGAATTATCGTGATTCAAGGATGATCAAGGATTAGATATAATCTATGTGGCACATCAGGAAGAAGCCGCAGAATATTGGAACGATACCTTGAATCCCATGAAACAATGGACGAGCAATTTGAAAGATAATCAAGTTTAAATTAACATTTCACGAATTTGTTCTTTTATTCTTTTTGTAATGATTAGGAAATTCCCTAATAAAGCGCTAAAATTATTTTATTATTTTTTTCATGCCTTGTTATCCCTGTCTCTCGTGTTAATACAGTCAAAATTATTCTTTCGCTAACTTCTCTTTTATTTACTACCAGCGTTATAATCTTTTTCTCCGCTATAAACTTCCGGCGGTTTTTGCTTTTTCGGGTAACGCACCAAATTCTCTATTTTTTTATGTCTGAATCTGAAATATCTAAACTTCTAATTTATGTTACTTCTCTTGATGAACCGTCATTTTAACGTAGTCATGCATATTCTACATAATTTTTCCAAGTTTTACTATCCCAAAATTTTGAATCTCCAAATACTCACATCTTTATCTTAAAAAATCTCCAAAAGCACACTGATCTTGTATTCTGGCTATCCAAACTTTCAGTCATTATAACGGTAAACTCTCTTCTTCTCCTTATTCAGAATCAAAAATTTCTCCCGTGATTTTCCCATTAATCGTCATTTCTAAAAGCCATCTGATGACTGCCTTTAAACATGCCCAGATTTAGAACCATTTTCTGCCATCCCTGAGTGTATTTTCTGATTTCTAACTTAAAAACTACCCCATCATTGCAACGATTTTTATTATTAAAATATATTCTCAGTCATAAAAGTTATTTATCACATTTTATTTAAAACCTCGATATACATTGGATTGATTATCATTAAATGTTACTATTATATTATGATTTTTATACCTCTTCATCCGCCAGAATCGTTAAAACTTTATTTATTGTTCACTTTTTTCGATCTAAGTCTAAACTATACCCCCTTTATTTTTACAAGCAGTAATGCCGTGCTTATTTCTAATTTTAAATAATTTTCATTTTTAAATTATAAGAAAAGAAGAGAAGAGAAAAAGGTTGATAATTAAAACTTTTTTAAAATAAACTAAACTAAACTATATATATATATAACTAATTTAGAGGCCAAATTTTAATTTTAATTATTTTTTCTTTTTTTATTCAATTATAATTATTAATATATATATATTTGTTAGTTCATTTTTTAAAATTGATATCAATTAGTATCATTTTAAAAAGAAATGTTAAATATGGGTAAGATAAGATCAGTTCCAATTTCCAATATTCTTCCAGCAATATAAACATATTTTTTTATATATATATTATTAAATTTATAAATGGATAATTTACGAAAAATCAAAATATTTCTTAAAACGAAATATAGAGTAAAAGAAATTAAAATTAAATTTTTATCTTACAGATTTTGAAGTTATTACAACTAAAACACACAGTTTTGGGAATATAAACTAAAATTATTGCTTATATCTCAAATGGCAGTCCGTTAATTTACCTAATGTATATGATAAAATTTTTTTTCCAATGATATATTTAAAAATATAAATTTACGTGACCCGCTAAAAAGTGGTGCAAGCAGAAAAAGGCCAGGGTACGTTGAAGCAGAAAGCCCTGGCATAAATATTTTAAATTTAACACATTAGAATAATAATTCTACTAAAAAAAAAATATTCATAACAATATACTATATAAAAATGAAGTGAAATTTATTGTCTAAAGTGACTTTTGTAGATATGGATATTTATTTCTAAATAGAGGTGAGGGAAAATAAGGAGGGGGGGGTGTAATTTTTCAAGTAAATGTATATAAATAAATATATTCTCAAGAGTGCTGAGGCTATTGATTTGGAAGAGGAGCACAAATGGGATGCAAGTATGTTGTGGTGATCGGGTCTAATTTTTTTTTTCTAAAGTTTTGCCCGGCCATAATTTATTTAAACGATAGAAATTAATTTTTATAATTACTCAAAATAAACGATATATATGTTATATTGCGTCTTGTTTTCTATAAATAAAATGAAATATTTTTATTTTACATAAAAAAATTCAACATAAAGTTGATAAATTTAGGTCTAAGACCCGACCCGACCCGACCCGACCCGGTCCGAATTTTCTCAAAAAATATTCAGCCCGACCCAGCCCCAACCTGATTTTGTTATATAGGCCTTTGCAGATCTCTAGTGTGTTGTGTGGGCTAAATAAAAAAAAACTATAACTTGTGTAAAAAGATTTTAAGATTATTTGTATTTTTCAATGTATAATTAAGGTAAAAACAAGCTATAATGATTAATAAAACTTATGCAAAAAAATTAAAAACGTACTTTGACAGTAGGGCAAATTACTGTCAATCAGTGGATCATATCCACAAGAGGCACACTCAGCCCTCTTATATTAAACGGGCCCTGAGAGTAGGGGCTTGGAAATCATTACTTGTTTTTAAAAAAAAGTAAGAGAAAATACAGTTTAAAAGTTTTTATTATACAAAACATGCCTACTAATATAATATCGTAGCTATGAATTTGAACGGGAATTGGTAAAGAAAAATATAGATAATATCAAGGATGGAAATTAATGTTAATTCAAATATCAAGTTTTAGCGTTATAAAAAAAAATATATAAGAAAAATATTATATATATATAGTCCATCATCAAGCATTATGGAACTGAAGACGGTCGTACTGCTGTAAAGATAAATGCAGCCCTAACGATATACTTTGTCGGGTACGGACTTTCGATCATTTGCCTCTCCACGGCTTTCTTTATCCTTATATCCTACAAGTATATAAAAATTAACAGTCTTTAAAAAAAATCATTAATATTTTGAAATCTTTGGCGTAGTAGGAGATGGAAGAAAAAAGAAAATGATTATAGCCAAAATTTATTATCCGTTCAAAACAAGAGGGGAATAGAATCATCGGATAGATGATTTGCATTAATTTAATGTATTAGACAATGAGTAATATTGAGAAGATATATTGGTAACTCACCCCCCCCCCCATCTTGAAAATTGATTAAATATAAATAACCATAAGATTTAGATAACATGCTAAAAATTAATTAAGAGAATCTTAAAATGTTTAAAAGGCCATAAAATTACATATACAAAAAATGTAATATTTTTTTCCACCATTATTTAACTTTCCGAAAATAATGGAAAGTATAAGTCATAAACGGAGATGGATGCGTTCCTTGCACGTGGAATGAAACTATTGTAAGAAAATATAAATCATCATTTCTGTTCGTATTATAAAATGTTAAAAATTGTATGCAAATGCGTAGAACCTTTAAAATTTAGCACAGCTTCTAGGATTCCAATGGTAATATTAAGAACGCTCTTCCCAATATTGATTTTTTTTTAAGAAAAGAAAGAAAGACAAAAAGAAAGAAAGAAAGGAAAAGTGTCAATCAATAGAGGAAAAGTCTTAAAGGCTTAGGAAGAAGTGCTACTAAAACAGGGAAACTGTTAAACAGAAGAGGAAAAGGTTCAATCAAAAAAAGTAACAGTGTCAATCAAAATGAAAAAGTCCCACGATCAAACAAGAAGTGTCAAACAAAAGAGGAAAATGTCAAATAAAAAAAGGAAAAGTGTCAATCAAAAGAGGAAAAGTCTCAAAGGCTTAGGAAAAAGTGCTACTAAAACAGGAAAAGTGTTAAACAAAAAAGGAAAAGGTTCCATCAAAAAAAAGTAACAATGTCAATCAAACTGGGAAAAGTCCCACTATCAAAAAAGAAAAAGTGTCAATCAAAAGAAGAAAAGTCCCAAAGGCTTAGGGAAAAAGTCCGGCCAAAACAGGAAAAGTGTCAAACAGAAAAGGAAAAGGTTCCATCAAAAAAAGTAACAGTGTCAATCAAAATGGAAAAGTCCCACGATCAAAAAAGAAGTGTCTAACAAAAGAGGAAATGTCAAATCAAAATAGGAAAAGTGTCAATCAAAAAAAATTTCATTCAAAAAAAGAAAATTTATAAAAAAGATCATTTTGGTAAATCATTAAATCTTGAGGAAATTTTTAATATTATTTTTTTTATGGATATGATCGTTACTAGGTTAATTACAACCTAAATGATATATCGACCCATACTCAACGTATTGAGAATTTATGGAAAGATCTTAAGAGCATCCCTAGAACAGGATGATAATCTTCTTTGTCACTTATATACAGGCGAATATTTTTATTTTCGTAATATTATACATAATTTTTTTTAGCTAATATTTTCAAAATTACATTTAGTATAAAAAATTTTTTTTACAAATTTTGAGAGGGTTCTCTAAATTTTTCCGGGGGCTCTAGCCTCTGCGCTCTCCTCCCTCCCCTAGTGACGCTAACTGCAGATATGCCAAATTTAAGTAAACTAATTTCTCCATTTCTAACTCATCATTTTATATTTTTGATATAAAATAAGTTCAAAAAAAAACTGACATAGTCCTAACTTAGTAGCATCTAATAATAAAAACACCACGCCTTTTTAATATTTTTTTAAAAAATATATCTTGGGCGCATTTAAAAATATTTCTAAAACAATAGATGGACGATGGGCCGGTATATTATTTTTTTCGGAGTGAAATGAGTAGAAGAGAGTTGTGATTATTAATATTCAATTATTTTTTTAAATTAAATAATCATTATAAATAGGAGACATATTTTATAAGTTTAAATAAAAAATACATTTCAATAAATATAGGGCCAAAATCAACGGTTTTTTTTATAATTTTTTAAACATTGGGCGGATGAGCTGGTTAGACAAATCTTTAGAAAAATGGGCCGATATTAAGAAAAATTAATGGGTGGGCTTAGCGGCTTAGAAAAATTAAATCAACGAGTGGGCATCCCTGTTGGCTTAAACCACACCCTTACCTCTAATTCATTCATTAAAATACATAAAAAGTGTGTATCGTAGGCGTAGCTAGGATTTTCCTAGGGGGGGGGGAATAAGTCTGGAACAAATATGAAATATATTTTTACTAGTTTATAAATAATATAATAAATAACTTGTATATTCATTAATATAAAAGCCAATGATAAAAGCATGGTATTAATTTATTTCAAACAATTATAAGAAATTTATTTATAAAAGTAAGTAGACATATAGTTAATATTCCTCTATTATATAGAATTAGTAAAATACTAGGTAAAATTCCACTTTTACAGACATATGTGACAGTTAGAGAATATATTACAGTTAACATTTTAACAAATTTTACTAATCAATGCTCTTGATAATAAATATAACAACAACAATTTGCACTCAATTATTTAACGCCATCTATTTATTTAAAATATAAATGATATTAAAAATTAATTTTCATATTATTCATGCCGTAATGTTTTCAAAAGATATTTTCTGATATCCTTATCAATAATTTATAGTTTTCTGTAAAATATATAATTCGCTGTATTGGCAAAAACTTGATTGTCATGTGATAATTGATAAAATTAGATATACTGTAAATCTAAGACATATAATAGTACACTGTATGTATTGTGCTTTAATATTTTTATTTAATTTATGATTTAATTTTATCAATAGTTTTATAATTATATTTTACTTTTATTAAGATAAATAAATTAAAATTACTCACTTTATAAAAAATTATATTTGATATATTATATTATTTAGTAATTTAATGGATCTATTATTAATAATTATAATACATTTCCCTTTTGTCTTAAGACTTATCTTTGGCTTATATTACATTTATTAAAAAACATTTTTGGTTCATTTTACATATTTATTTTCCCAAAATTGTATAAATTATGATGAATAGTTTTATAAAAAAATATCAACTTTTACATTTCTTTCTTTCAAATTATTGTTTAAGATATATGCATACATTTTTGAGGGTCAAAGAGTGAAAGGGGGCTAAGGGGGATGTTTTTTATTAGCTATAAATGATATTTACAAAAAGTGATAAATTTTTGAAAGGGGGGGATTTCTCCTTGTCCCCCCTCCCCTGGCTACGCCCATGGTGTGTATACATGGAGGTAATAAAAAAGCATTTCAAATAAATAAGAGATATTTAGTCTAAATGACTTAATGTATACACTTTAAATAAGTGAATCATTAGCCTAGTTTGGTATTTAATGTCATTGTATCAGAGAGCCAAAAAACAACCAAATTACGATTTAACAAGGTTAAGGATACAATTAAAATAATAATAAGGGTATGGTTTTCATAATAATAATTACAAAAATCATTTTGTTATATAAATGTTTTATTAAATTTTTTTGCTGGCATTTAGTGCACCTCTGCTTAAACGTTATTTTTATTTAAAAAAAAAGGGAATTTTGAAAAATAAAGAAGACATTAATCAAATTGACCAATTAAACAGAGATTAACCCATAGGGGGTTAGTTATATACTTTCTTTTTTAAATGTATTAAAAATGCTAAATAATATTTATTTTGATTGCTCAGAAAGCTAAGATGCTCCCGCAACAAAATACACTCCCATTTGATAATGTCCTTCCTGTTGAGCGAGATTTGTTGGCTGCTGTTTTACGAGGTCTTCAGAAACCGCACTGCCATGGCAGGACACAAGATTATATCTATATCTCAACTGTTAGCGGAATTGAAACAACCTTATCAGCCGCGCCCTTTCCATTTGTCCAAAGTTCGTTATGGAATCATTTTTTGGGGAGGGGTATTATCATTTGAAACTTTATTTAGATAGATTTTTCGTTTATATTAATATATCTGAAAAATCTGAAGTGAAAGGAAGTAACAAATGCTTCTTTATAAAAGTGTTTGGATGTCAGCTAACTTCTTATCAACCCAAAATTATTTATTTGCATAACGATCAATGTAACTATCAACAAGATTATATATTTACAAATTTTTCGGGATAAAAGTTTATGACTATATTTCTATCCATCTTAATAAGCTTACATTTCGATGTCACATTTTCTTTAAGATTTGTCTGTTTAAACTTTCCACTCGTCAACCTACATATTATTCCCATTCTTTATCTGAGGCACCATCATATTCATATTCCCACCGAGTTTTGCGTCGATTGGAACCCTTATAACATCTCCATCTTTCTGCTCCGTTTATTAATGTTAAAGCTTAAATTATATAATATTCTTGCTATTTTACTCGTCCCGTAGTTATCCCATCTTTTGGTTAATCGTGCAAAGCCCTAACTTATTAGAAAATGTCGATTCTAAATATTTGAAACCATATGATTTTTACATTCAAACCATCAATATAAACCATGAATTATTATAATAATTTTTATTTTCTTGTATTTTATACCCATTCTTATATATAACTCAGTTTTCTTTATCTCTCTCCCATTCATTCAACTATCTTTTCCTCACTCACTAACAGAGTGCAATGCAGTCATTTTCAATAAAACCATTTCGTATTTTGTTTACGAGCTGATAAATAAGAGTTGTGTAGACTTATATATTTGGATCATGGAAAATTAGTTGTAATAAGTTTGAAGTACGCTAAGTTATTCCTGAGACTTCTCCGATTTAGTTGACGGGAACATGGAAGGTCTTATTCATGTTGATAAAATATATATGTGTTTTTTCTAATATTCGTGAATTTTGTTAAAACACATACTGTAACATGTAAATCAGTTCCTAAAATATTTTAATATTTTTATCTATTAACTCAAAGTAAATCATTAATTTGATGACCCAGTAGTTACTGTTTCTTTTATTTAGTATATGGAGCCCTTACCATCTATTTATATGTTTTACATTTTACAAGAGTCGGCTAAACTTTGCTAACATATCTACTAAGTCTAATTTATATCAGCACTACTAGAGCTTTAAAACCATTTAAAAAAATATTTATATACTTTTCTAAACACTTCTAATAAAACTCCTGCCATTGAGTCTCTTTATTTCCTGTCCCGAATTTAATAGCTCCTCATTGTACTCATGCCATCTATTTAATATATTTCTCAATTTTCTTTATTTCTTTCCCTAATATGTCCTTTATCAATCTTGTGTCCTTCACAATATCTCTCATACATATTGCTATCTCTTACTTTTACACCTCTCTTAACTATACCCATGATATAAGCTACGGTAACCTTGTGGTTTTATCAACCATTCCCAGGTTTTATATAATCTCTTTTTATTCTTCCAACATCTTCTCTTCCCCATCATGTGTTACTCTCTTCGTATATTAACCTACCTTGCAATTTTTCAAGAACCCTATTATGTCACTCTTCAGATTTTTGTAATGAGATTCTGCCTCTCAGATTACCAATTAAAATCGATTCCCCTAACTCAGTGCCATATGTTTCTTGCGCGCTTATTAATTTTGTTCCATTAATCATATATATTGGAGCTCATGAGCTAGGGCCTAGTGTTGCTAAAAAGCCTGATCAAGATTATGACCAAAATAATATCGTGTAAACCTGATGATCTTGCTCGTGGATGATAGAAAGGTTTAGGCGTCTACTTGCCTAAATCTTGAGGTTTACACAATATTATTTTGGCTAAAATTTCAACAGGGCCGTTTATTAAAAATTGACCCTAATCGGGCTTTTTAACAGCATTACTAGGGCCTATATTTCATACATCAATTTAAAATCTATTGCCAATTTATTTTGACATGCTCTACACCTGATTCGCTATTAAGTTTTCTTTATTTAGGCCGCATTCATAAGGGAATTCGATACGACAACAGCTGATTGATTTTTAAAATCTGTTTATGAGATCAATTTTTTGTAAAATAATTTTTATTTTATCTTTAATTCCATACATGATAATAATCTAAGAAATATTGGTTTTAATAAATAAAAATTGGTTAATCGATCAGCTGTTAAATCGTGTCGGATCGGATCCTACTATGAATGCAGCCTTATTCCTTGGAGTCATTTTATATGATTTTTATAATAATCAATCTTATTCATTGGAGTCCAGGATATTGGCAGGGAAGGGAAGACTATTAAATATGTTTTCCCTATAAAGGCGAGACATTATAGTAGACATCGTAACTTTTACTCATCAGACAAATTTCTGAAGAGGGCCCGAGCCGCCCATCCTTTACCCTTAGCTACGTCTATGCTGTATAGATAAATTCTTATATTATATATTTTGTTTAACAATCATATGTTTGAAAATTATTTTGAGAATAACCACTAAAAAAAATAAAAGAGGAATTAGTATATTAGGAACAATGCTGGTCTACATATCATTTTTAAAATATTAAATATTTATTAGGTATCGATTTGCAACACCTTATCAACATTCTACATCTACTTCCACACTACGACATTCTTTTGGATGTTCGTGGAGGGCATATACCTCTACCAGGTTTTGATAATTGACTTTCCGGGGAAAGTGTTCTCCATGAAATATTACTACATCATTGGATGGGGTAAGTTTTCTAAAAATATAAATTTTCTTAAATGTATTTTTTTGTAGGTGTCGTTTAACGGCACGGTAAAACTCAATATTTCATCCAGAAAAATACTACGCCAGTCTGAAAATTTAGTTGCTCATAGAAGGAACAAAGGTCTTTACATATATTATCGTAATCTCGAGGCTTAGGCAATATTTTTCTAGCTAAAATATTGAGTTAGCCGTTTAAAAAATCGGTTTAAAACGAGTAGTTTAAACAACACTAGTTTTTTGGCAGAAAATTTGGTTAAACGCAGGTGAGTAAAAACGAAATTTATGGGAAAATAATGATGATTGGGAGAAAAGGAGACTAAATACTGTATTTAGTGATGCTTAGTCACCCTAACTAGGGCCAATTACTATATGACCTAGCCCATCTTATAACCTAAAAAAATTAGCTTAGATCTTCTAAGTTGATTGCCAACTTTGAAGATTAAGATCATTTTTTTTAGTATTAAAACTTGGCAGTTTACAAAATTTTAGTGATTTAACCAATACTGACTGTATCCTTATATTTTTATAAGTTATGTATTCTTCTTTATAAGCATAATAAATTTCATGAAATGTAGCATATATGTTATATGTTATTAAATTTTTTTATTTTAATATTAATTGGAGGTCGGCCCTGCGATCTGGCTAAATTAGAATTTGCCAGATAACTTGTACATTGGGCTGGGTCAGAAGTTTTTAAAAAATTTTTAAAGCGTTAATATCTATTCCCTTTATAAGAATTACTTGGGAGTCGGACAAGTCTTATAATATTGTTTTCCTGGGCGAAGGGGATTCGATTTTCCCTCCAGGATGAACAAACAATCTAATTCTGGGTTCGTGCCGACCTCTAAAATCTTAATCGATCCTCTCCAGGCGCCCAGCAATGAATTATTTAAAATTATGTATAGATATTATTTATTTTAGCAGAAAGTAAACCATTAATTTTAAAAAAGATATCGTAAAATATTTTTATCTATTAATATAAGCGAAATTTTTAAGTGTATTTGATTAACATTTTTAAAATAACTTTTTGGGACATATAGATTAAGGAATTGGTCTATACTCCACGGTCATCTGGGGAATAAATTTACTTGTTTCGTGGAAGATTGTTAAAGCGTGCAAGAGATTGGAGAGGGCCTGACCTCTAAGTAACAGGCGTTAACGAATTTTTGCATGAAGCATCCATAATTCTTAATAAATGACTTCAATGGGTTTAAAACTTGGATCATTTATTTGTGAATATTTAATTAAAATTGTAATATTTGTCTAGATAAATACTATAACTTTCCACATGTTCATAAACATTACAATATAATGGAATAATTGTTGAAATTTTTGAATGATGTTCCTTTCAGAGAAGAGAAGATTCTGTTTTGATATAAAAATCTTTCAAATCCTACATTATTTTTAATCAAATATATGTCTTCCTTCAATTTTCATGAGTCATGAAAATTGAATTTAAAAGAAAAAATTATGTAGAGATAGATTTGAAAAAAAAAATGAAATTTACACATTTTAAATTTTGTTTTATATAATTATCAGAAGACCTGCAAAGAATCTTTCTTATAGGCCTCCAAATTTTTTGATGTCTTGAGAATATCGTGGCTATGTTAGAATTTTTGCAACTAGACCAGACTTATTGGCCATGGCCTGTATATCCCGGTCTAGTTTACGTTGAAATAAGCAATCAGTTTACATAATATTTAGAGAATTCACTCATATTTTATGCCCTAAAATAATTTATATTAAAAAGTGCATCAATGAAAGTTCTTTGTTAAAAAGAAAAATATATAGGTTACCAATTTTTTTCCCCCATGAATTTCGTTTTTCGATTGTCTATCTTGAACCAATTTAAAAATAACCTTCTCCACCTTTTTTGGTTTAGAAAATCGATTTTCGCGCCTTGATTAAGTATCCGTAATTAAGTTAAATTCTTTTATTTGGATCGGCACAAAACTTTATTAAACACATGTGTTTTTAAAGGGCTAACTCAAAATTTCATCCAGAATATAATATTACTCAAGTCTGAAGATTTGGCTTGTAGAAGGGAACAATGGTTCGGACATCTATTATCGAAATTTCATGGCTTAGGCAATATTTTTCCGGCTAAAATATCGAATCGGCTCTAAAGGAGTCGTTTAAAAACACTATTAAAACTATACAGGACTAGTTATAATAGGAAAATAATGAGTAAGGACTATACATTTAAAGGGAGAAACGTTATAGATTATAAGATACCGAAAAATTGTAGACTTAATTATTGTACATTCCCCCCTTTTTTTAGGCCTACCATTTGCATTTGCCGTGATTTGGTATTTGACTAACAAGATAATGTACCATCACACGTAAATATTATATAAATATATTATAATTTAGACTTTTGTCATTTTTTTTTTTCAAAATCATTTTTCATTTCTTTTAGTATTAAAAATGTAGATAGGACATTTATATTGTAATAATGATTCATTATGAGTTTGAAAAAAAAAGGTCACAAATTGACTAAAAAAAATATAGATTATATATGATTATAATCTTTTTTTTTATCTTTCAGATGCGTTCTAATCTTGAAGATCAATCTTCTGCATTACATTTATGTCGTGCCAATATTCATCGTCCTTTTAGTATTTTTTTTTACAAATATATTTAAATTGTCCACTCTATTTTCTTAGATAAATTTTTATATACTTGTCAAAATACTCAAATTAATGGTGGACAAAATTTATTCTAAGAGCCAAAGACGAGCCCATAATTGTTTGTAAGTTTGGTATTAAATTTTTCTTTCTTTTCTTTTCTTTTCTTTTCTTTTCTTTTCTTTTCTTTTCTTTTCTTTTCTTTTCTTTTCTTTTCTTTTCTTTTCTTTTCTTTTCTTTTCTTTTCTTTTCTTTTCTTTTCTTTTCTTTTCTTTTCTTTTCTTTTCTTTTCTTTTCTTTTCTTTTCTTTTCTTTTCTTTTCTTTTCTTTTCTTTTCTTTTCTTTTCTTTTCTTTTCTTTTCTTTTCTTTCTTTTTCATTCTTATCATGTAAATTTGATTTATTATTAAAGCCACATTCATAATTCATTAATTAATTAATTTATTCATTATATTTTATAATTTTCTAAAGCAAATTTATCAAGGGTTTCTTTTGCTTGTCAACTATCTTAGGAGCTTCCTATATTATAACACTGTACACACCTTCGAATGGCCACAAAACGATATTGTCATCCTATGTATTACCATTGCTTATATCTACGCAGGTTTTAACGAAGCAAATTCTAATAATCAAACAATTACAATATTTTATTTATTATCTTTAAACAGGGAATATTAGTTTCGCTTTACTGCTGTTTTTGCAACCACGAGGTTACAATTTTTTTTTATATATACTCTCAACATCATAATGTTCATTCAAATAATAATGATTTGTATATTATTTTAAAACTCTACAAAAATTTATTGTATACAATTCACCTTTAGAGGGTGGTCCGCAACGGAGCCCAAAAAGCTCCGCCCACTAGTTAATTATAAATTTTGTTTACCCTAACCCTCCAAATGTTCAAAAATTATTTTAATGGCTGGTTTCGGCTCTGTATTCATTTGTTTTCACGTAACTCTTAATTAAACGTATATGATACGCAATTTTAACAAGTTGAAGTCTGTTTCGCTCATTTCGCCTGAAAAAAAATATTAAAAATTCACGGGCTCAGGTCCGCCCATTACTTAAAAAAGTTTATAGACCGGCCCGCTACCCGCTCATCGTTGAAAGTATTTTATAAAACCTGATCACGCATGGGTGGTGGGAGCGGGTGTTCTAAAATCCTCAAATTGCGGACCCTCTACTTCACGTATACATTACATAAAAGACGTAAATTGACTTCATATAAATGAGAATATTTTAAAATAAAACCGCGTTGATTTTTCTTCATCAGATTAAAATCGTCATTTAAATTTCTTAATTATTATATATCAAATTTTCTGGATTTTTATTTTTGGGAATTATATTTATGTTTCCATCTAGCCTTTATGTATGTCACCAATTATATTTAATATAACCAAAAAAAAAACTTAATTTTTAGGTTAAAAGAGTAATATGGAAACATCTAAAGTCTTGTAGGGAGTCCAAATGTTTGTGTCCATCTTGCCGAAGCCGGCTTAGCATTGATCCCTTGAAAAATTCCAAGATGGACTCCCCAGATTACCATCCAATAGTGCATCACGGTTCAATAGGTTCAGCAACTACTGAAGAACAAAAAGGGTGCGCTCTTATACCCTTATTGGCCCGTAGAATTCATCATTCCGACAAAAACAAAAATTCTAAGCAAAAATTCGCAAAGTCTAACAAAGACAAACATTCAATAAATATAATTATTAAGCCCACCTACCCAACGAATATTAAACTTGTGATAGAAGGTTCAGAAGAAATTTGAATTTTGAATCTCTTATATATAACAAAAAAAATGTTTAACATTATGTTGTTTGAAACTATATTATTTATCATTCGCCAAAGGTATACACTACTATAATATCATCTAAAATATGACATAGTACTTATATAATATTTTAAACTGAATCGTTAAATCTAACACTTTATCTTATATTTTTAGTGATGTTGTATGTGTAAGTAATTCACGAATTTAATATATATATTTATATAATATACAGTTTAAAAAGAATAACTTTCAGAATATTAGTTCACAATAATAAATAATATTACATTTAAATGATATAAATAAAACTTTGTTAATTTATGGAGAGAACAGAAGGTGTATAAATTATATTCAATCTTAGTTTATATTATTATTATTATTATTATCGATAAAAAGAAGGCGGGGGGGGGGGGGGTATAGATTTAGAAATTCAGAGAATAAATGTTCAAAGAAGATTTTGTAACTGGAAATCTGAACTAGGGGCAAAACATAGGAACGTGAACTTGAACCTTTCAAAATATTTAATGAACCAGACGAATTTTAAAATTTTCAGCAACCATGACAGGTTCTAGCTCTAGTGAAACTAGTGTTGTTAAAGTTACTTTTGAAACATAACTAGTAACTGTAACCAGTTAATACATGTAACTAGTTATTAGTTACATTTACATTATAAGTTACTTTTTGGTTCTAATAAATTTTAAAATTGTCTATTAATTCTAAAAATAGGTTTAAGGTTATGTATTAAAAATTAATGATTTTTTCACTCAAGTATTTGCAAATATGATATTTATATATACAGTTGTTGCAAATTATTTTAAACTTATTGCAAATATATATATATTCTTAATGTCAATTCAAATAGAACTGTATAATATTGGAGTTTTTTTTGTCAAGAAAATTGTGATAATAAGAATAATACGGAAAGAGTATTAGATAATTTATTTTTTACTTAATTATATATGCATGCATCCTATTGTATAATTTGGAAAACACTTTAGATCATGGAATTTACCTATTTTTTTTGGAAGGCAAAAAAATCCTGAACAAGAGGACCATGACAAAAAATACCCTAGATAATTCCCCAATTTTCAAAAAAATTAAATTAGCATATAGAATGAAGGTTATTTGAGTAATCATTTGTTGAAGGAAATGATATTTGATATCTGCATTTAATATTTTGTTATTTCTATCATAGTCTTTGTCTTTGTCTTTTTAGTGAGTATAATGGTGACTAATTTAGCATTTTATACAAAAATTATTTAATTCCAAAATAATCTAAATCTTTGTCTTTCCTTATAGTAAGTTTTATGCATTAATTTAGCAAAATTTCAAAAAAAATTAATTTATAACTTATGAAATTCCAGAGTGTAAATATTGCCAGCAACTTGAGAATATGTAAAAATATTATACTAAATTATGTAAGGAAATATAATATTAAAAAATAGGTTTATTACTTGAATTAGCTTACAAAATTATAAAACACAGCAATGTAACAATTTAAGAAAAGAAAATCTATTTCCACATATCATTTGCGAACACAATCAGACATTTAAACAAAATTTTAAATTTAATTTAGAATTAATTTAGCACAAAGCTAGTCCCTTGGAACCAAGGACTACCCCTCGCTTGGGATTATACATGTGCAGATCATTTTGCCAGATATTTTACTGTTAATTCCATCACTAAACTGAAGATACAAAAAATAAATATAGCCACCTTTAATCATTTGTTTGTTAGGGTAGTCTCAGACACCTGTGGATCATTCTTTCAAAATAATAGAGCAAAGGTTACGTTTAATCACAGGCGATGCTTCTACCTACGACAAAGAATATCAATAAATTTGTCGATCCAACTTTATGTCTATACATGGGTCATTAAGCCCAGCCGACCAAACCTAAATATATTATTTTTATTTCTCTTCTCTTAATTACATATTTTTATAAAGTTATTGTATATTAATAATAATTTTAATATTCTTTTAATAAATGATCAATTCACATATTAAAAATAAAATTAATTATTTGAATATATTATTTAGATTTATACATATATATATTTTTAGAAGTAACTAGTTACTTTTGGCATTTACATTAAAAAAAATAAAACTAGTTACAGTTAGTAGTTACAATTTATAAAATATTACTAGTTACAGATATTTTTTAGCAAAATAGTAACTTTAACAACACTAAATAAAACTTTATATATGTGTTTACACAATAATTATTTAAAATAGCTATTTGACATCCTATTTGCGAGATATTTAGCCTAAATTTTCTGGATATTTTTTTTTTCATGCCCAATAACGAAGGAACCGAGAAAATTTTGAACTTTAAATTTTTTTAGGAAACTCGAAAAACCGTAACCGTATTTTATCAGAACCCTAAACCTTTCTTAACGTGTTTCAAATTCTGGTTTAAAATAATCTATAATGTGTCATGTGATCTATAATATGATATATTTTTTTTAACTCCATGGCAACTCAATGAATGTGTGATTACAGAAGCTATTAAAACTAACAATATTTGTAATTAAAGAATGCATAAATTATACAAACAACATTTTAATGCTTATAATTTATGTTTAAATTTTTATCTTTTGAAGTTATAATGCGCCCAAGCACATATTGTTCAACGCAGCCTTTCAGAAACGCAAATTAAAAAACCGCAAACGCAAAATTGAAGCGTTAATTATTATTTTTTTTTTAATACGACACGTCTAAATTTTAAACAAAAAAAAATGATGTCCAGTTTAAACGAATGCATTTAGCTGCCCCGAATAGCCCCTGGACTCCTCCTATAGTGAGATATTTGGTAATTAAATTTGATCATCATGCTGGGAACTTATTCCTCAGCTTAATCATTTAATCAAGAATTATTTAATTTAATATCAATTACCACAATTCCAGTGTTGTTAAACGCTACTTTTAAAAATAGCGCGCTACTGCTATCGCTACCGCTATCGTTTTCAAATGAGTAGCGCGCTATTAGCTACTTTTTACGCTATTTTGATTTATTTTAAATCATATTTTTTACGTAACTCTATTTCCACAAATAATATATTGGTATAAAAACATGAATATGATTTGTTACATATATATATATAATTTATTTATTATCGCACTTTAATAATAACATTTCGGTACTGTCATCCCCAAGTCTAGAGCGACGATCAGAAAGTATCAGCTTTGCCATACTAAATAATCTTTCGCACTAGCACTTGAGGGCAAACACAGTATTTAATTTAATAAACACACTTTTTATATGAAAAAAAATGATCAAAAATATTTAAATGAGTATTTTTAGATTTAAAAAAAGCATTTAGAGGTTCAATAATATTATTATTATTATTTATTTCAAAAAACAGTCTATGGAAGGCTGCGGTTTCGATCTTGCTATAGTATCGTGGTTAGGCATGCCATTTTTTAACGTTACCATCAGCCTATCAAGTTGCCCTTTAGATTCAGTCAAATTAATGTATGGCCAATTTAACTTGAAACTAGGATGAACGATGGCAGCTTATTACATTATCATCATCATACAGATCTGGAAATCTAATTTATATAAAGCGATTGTATTTATTATAAATATAAGAAGAATACCTTTTTAATTTTCAAAATTTAAATTTATCTGAGATTTAGATTCATTTATAAAAAAATATTAAAATAGCATTAAATTATAGTAAATTAAGATTTTAAAAATATAATTATTATAAACAAGGTAATTAATAATATATTAGTTTTGAATTTTATATTAATACTATATAATAATATTATAGATTGTATTGTAAATTAAGCCAATTTAAATTATGGCTAATCAAGCAATAAATCATTCATTTTATATAATTGTATAATAGAAAATAAAAATAAAGTTTTAACCTTTTCTCAATGCCTTTTAGCATAGACTCTACCAGTGGTTTGCAAAATTTTCTTGCATTGAAACCGATATCCAGTCGTAATTTTTTCTTCAAGATTAAAGTACTTTTTGAATTTTAGGAAAGGATAATCTATTTCCATTTTCCAAAGAAATTTCGCTATCTTCAAACAATCTCACACATTTTTAATAACTATTAATGCTAACTAAATTTAAATATAAATTTAAATTTCAAAATTAAATTAAATAAAAGGATTATCATTTTAGATTTAATAAAAAATATATTTTAATAATTTTTGGATGTATTTATTATGTAAAATTGAAAGTAGCGAAGTAGCGCGCTACTTTGCTACTTTCTAAATTAGTAGCGAGCTACCGCTATCACTATTTTCTAAAAAAGTAACCTACTAAAGCTACCGCTACTGAAAAAAGTGGCGCGCTTTAGTAGCTATTTTAACAACACTGATAAATAGTATAATAATACAATTAACAATAATATTATCATATAATATATCCTAAAGGTTTAACTTTGATATGACCATATTATATAATATTAATACAAAAATGAATAGTCTTGTTTGTTATAGCAATTTACATAAAAACCTTCCTTTTACTTATCAATACTTTATTATTCTAATAAGCAAATATTTTTAAATGAAAACGAAAATTTATCCCTTTAACTATGGCTCCAAATTTTAGAAAAGATAGTGGAGACCCAGCTACTTATGAGCCTAGGGTTATTACAAGTTTTTTATGATTATTATTTTTTTGCCATAAATATATTATGTTTACAATTTTTATAACAGAAATAAGCCTATTGAAAAACGAATCGAATGATGAATTATTACATCCGATTCTTTTAAACGAATTTAATCATTTCCAATTCGTAATTTTATGGTTAATATTCATACGAATATACAAAAATTATTCTAATTATTTAAACGATTTAATTCGTATTCGTTTTGAATAGCTTAAACATGATGTATGTCGTATGATATGATTTGTATCTTTAAAAGTATCTTTTCAAATGATTACTTAAATATTTAACCTCTCCTTATCCACATAATGGTACACTGTCCCGCATGCTCTAAAAACTTAAAAATCACCAAACCCGGCCTCTTCACCAAACACAAAACCAATGGCATCGTTTGTCCTGAGTCCGAGAAGCGTCCTTCTCCTTCCTTCCTAAATCCATTTCCATTTTTTCTTCACAGCCATTCTTCCACCTCATCCAATAACGCCTATATACCAACCACATTAGACAATTTATTCCCCTCTAACCTACTACTCATGGCGACATCATTAACTTCCTAAAATCTGATAAACCTCTCATTATCTCTAGAATTCCTAAAGGTTCCAGAGTACAAATAGCCAAAGCCCTCTCCACATGCCTTCAATCATTATTAAATAACTTCTCCTCTCTCGATCATTGACTCAAACTCTTCACATTTTTCTTCACGACTCTCCAACCTCCCAGAGATTCAGAAATCTTTAACCCAACAAATCAAAGACGCAACTATACAACCCCTCACCCTCACAACCACAATATCTTCTCATGAATCCCAAAAACTTTCCAGCCTACAATTAAAGGCAAAGTTAATTTCCAGCAAAATTAACAACTTAAACATCAAATCCGCCCTTCGCTTAGTAGCATCTGATGATTCATTTGCTACTACGAAGACAAAAAACTCAAATTAAAGCACCCCTCTGGAGTTGATTTCATACCTCCCCCTTCTCCCAATATTTTTCCTACTGATTTCACCCCCGCCGAAGTGCGTAAATCTATTCTATCTTTCCATCACGACTCTTCTCTCGGCTACGATGGGCTTCGTCCCATCTTCCTCCAAGATCTTACACCCCCCCCCCCTCATAGTCAGCCAGGTTCCAATTTTACAAAATTTAACAATATTTATTAACAAAATAGCACACGAACTCGTTCCTGAGTCCATGAGACCACTCTCATTTGGTGCTAAAATAATCGCACTCGAAAAACCCAATAAGGATATCCGCCCAATAGCAATCGGGACCGTATTCCGCCGTCTTGTCGTTAAACTAATATCTTCCAAAATTAAGGACAACGCGGCCTTAATTTTAGTACCTCACCAACTAGGAATCAGCATCCGCTGCGAAATAGCCACACACGCTACTCGTATCCATCTCCAAACCAACCCAAGTTACGAAATCCTTGTTAAAATTGATTTCTCTAACACCTTCAACTCCATTCGTCGCTCTACTTTCTCCCACAAATGTACCACTCATTCCCCACCTTTTCTCAATTCTTCCATTCCTGCTATTCCATGCCATCTCATCTCCAATTCAAAAACTATTTACTTTCATTGTCAGAAGGGATCCAACAAGGCGATTCTCTGGGTTCGATACTTTTCTGCATTGGAATCAACGAAATGGTCGAAAACATTTCTTCCAACTGCAATCATCCACTGCATACTTGGTACATTGACGACGGAATACTCTGCGGTCCTCTAACGAGGTCGCTTAGGCACTCACCATCATTAAAACACATTCCCATGCTATCGGTCTCTCACTCAACGAACATAAAACTGAGTCTGCATTGCTCCATCCCATTTACCCACAACTTCCACACAACCGAACTCTCATCCCTCAGTCATCTCGGCTCTCCAGTCGGTGGTCTGGAATCCATCAATCACTTCTTTACTAACGCATCACAGCTTACTTCATTTCAAAAACATCTCTAAGTTTCTCTCTCCTCATCAAGCTATTTTTCTCCTCAAAAACTTTTACTAAATTCCTAAAATTCTTTATGCCCTTCGATCTACCTAAATTTTCAAATTTCCCTACTCATTAAAATCATTTGAAATCTCCGTCAAATCTCTTGCTGAAGAGATCCTTAATCTCCGCTTTAACTATAATTCATGGTTACAAGCATCACTTCCATGCAAGCTCGGCGGTATCGGCTTACGCTCACCTCTTCCATCAGTGGTTTTATCGCCTCTCGTCTTTCACCTGACTCACACATTAGCCAGCTTTCTAACTTCCCTGACCCCTTATTGCTGAAGCCCAGACCATTTGGGACAATTCCGTTGTCCCAAATACTCCACGACCCTCCTCATGTTCACAGAGAGACTGGGATATTCCACTCAACGAAGGCTCCGTCGCTTACCTAAAATCGAGCCTTCATGACGACGATTTCATGTTTCACCAGTTGAACCAAGGATCCGGTTACAAGTTTCTGGAAACCATACCCTTCAACAACCTCGATTTGTCGCTATCCGCTGACGAGCTAAGATTTGCTATTGGACTACGGCTCAATTGCGAAACTGTTCTTCCGTACCAATGCAAACATTGCGTAACCAGTGTCGACAGCAAGGGTAGACACTGTCTCCATTGTCGCTTTTGTCGTGGTCGTTTTTTTTCACGGCACACCAAATGCAACGACATCATATTACGCGCCCTCAAATCAGGAGGCATTCCATCTAGACTTAACCAACCAGGAATTTTTAGAACCGATGGGAAACGTCCTGATGGAATGTCCTTGATCCCATGGTCAAGGGGTCAGCTCTTGGTTTAGGACTTCATCTTCATTGACCCAAATGCACCATCTAACCATAACGTCGATTCCCTCGCCCTCTCAGACACTTGGTGGAAAACCAGGTAGCAAAGCTCAACCTCACAACCTTCGGTAGCAAAGCTCAACGTTTTTTCAAAGAATTAGGCAAACGGATCCGCGAAAAAACCGATCAGCTTAAGGAATCCCTCTTCATACGCCAAAGGCTTGCTTCCGCCATCATTCGCTCTAACTATCTAAGCTTCATCTCTACCATTGAATAACTTTCCATTTCCAAACTTCTATTTTTTATCCCCTATCCTATCCCGTAAATTATATTTCTACATTTTTCACCTTTATTTATTTTACCTTTTAAAAAAATAAATTATTTGCTACTACATTTTGACAACATATATCAGTAAATATTCAAATAAAGTAACCCATGACCGGGGGAAAAAAAAGTTATTTTTTAAATATATTTTTTATTCCTAATTTATAGTTTAACTAAGAGTTATTAAAAAAAAGGTGTTATAATTTCACATTTTATCAAAAAATTCGTCTCATAAATATTTTTTTAAAGATGTGCTTAAATAAGAGATATCAATTTTCTGGGTAGCCAATTTTTTTAAAAAAGGGCCAAAAAAGCATTGTATTTTGCTTTTTTTAAATTAAAATAATGTGTGTACCTCAATTTTCATTTTGTACTACTTATGACAGATAGGGTCAAATGATAAATTAGTACCAGAAGCATTCTTTGCCTTGTCTAATAAAAAATATGATATAAATATTGTTAGTTTAGTCTAGCTTAATTATTAAATTATTTTACTTTAGTTTTATGTTTTAACTTGGCTTCTAAGAGTAATAAATTAAAACATGCTAAAAAATTTAACTTCAGAAATAGAGGGGGGGGGGGACTGAGGTATCGTTTTTGTTAAATCGCATTATTTTAATTATATTCTTTTGCTATTTTTTTGTGCGTTAATAATCTAAAATTCTGTATTTTTATCATTGGGATCCACGAAGTAGCCCTAAGAATATGAATTATATATATGTGCTATTTAGTATATTTAATTTAATTTGTAATAAATGAATGAATTGGGTAATTATCAGTGTGATTTATAGAATATAAAATCAAACGTTTCAAGAGAGAAATTTCACATCAATGTGTATAATATGTAACAAGGTTAAAGCCTTTTTGATTTATTGTCGATTTGATGCTATAAATTTATTATGCTGAAATAAATCATTTTGAAGAGTTATTTCAAAAGGTGTTATAGATCAACTAACTATCTCCCATTAAGAAATGTAGCTATCTCATTCTATCAAAAAATAATTTTCTCAGAAATATACCAATTAATATACTTTAATTTTCTTGGTTATTTTAACAAGATATGACGCAATTAATGGTAATTTAAATGATTATTTTATTCTTCTTTTATGATATTTTTTATTTTTCTTTTCTATGAGCAAAATAAATAATTTATGAGACATATAATTTTTCATTTTTTAAAAAATGGCCTTAAAAAACTATAAATCGAGAGCGCTCATTGTATTTAATATTTTGTTTAAAATTAAAATGATGTGTTTACCTTCACTTTTCATCTTAGTTCTCCATGGTTTATCAAAAAATATCTTTTAAATCAATCATGATTACCCCGAGTTATATGATAATACCGTGAAAAATTTAGCTCGAAAAGCATTATCGCGAGTGCATTACCGCAAATATCGATTACCGCAAATGTCGATTACCGAAAAAAAATTGGCAAAATTAATGCCGTGGATGCATCGTCGCGAATATATTACAGCGAAAATATAATAGCGAATGTACAATCGCGAAAGTATTCCCACGAAAGCTTTATCGTGTGCACTAACACGAAAATAACATCATGAATGTATTATCACGAATGTATTACCTCGATAAAATTATTGCGAACGCATTTCTGCAATTACATTTCAGCGAAAACATTACCACAAATGTATTATCGCGAATACATTTTCTCGAGTGCATTATCGCAATAACATCGGACTTTAGACAGTGAAGATTTAAAAATAATCTTAACGACGGGCTCGGGTCTGTGAAATTTTTTTATAAAATTGGGCTTGGAAATTTTATTTATTTTTACATTTACTATAAACCATTTTAATTAAAATTTGAAGATCTTTTATAGATATTCTGTGAAACATAATATAGTATCTAGATGGACTTTCATATATAATGGAGTCAGGAAAATAGGCCTGAAGACTGGTTCTATTTTAAAAAAAAATTTATTTTTTCATATTATCGTATATTCTGGACTTTAATATAATTATAACTAGAGATCTGCCGAAGTAGGTTTGGCTCTATCCGGTCCTTGGGCTGAGCCGGCCCTATTTTTTAAAAAAATTTGGGTTCGGGGTGGGTTGATCCTAATAAGTAATAAAAATTCAATTAAACTGGGTTTGAACATTAGTAGCAGTAGAAAGTTTAGAGAATTTATTTGAAGCAAAAAGAGTTCTTGCATAAAATAATTTTAAGGGGGGATGGGGGCTACTATGTAATGGGAATAGAAATCGTTGGTTTTTCTTCGGTTTATATTTTTATACTTTACTTTGGTAGTTTGCTCTACGAAGAATATATTTATGTTTTATTATTATTTTTATTTTCCTTTATTCTTCCTATGTATATTAAAATTAACATATCAAATATAAAATAAAATAAAACATTATTTTATAAAAACGGAGGTGTGACTACAAGTTCCCAAAAAACATGAATAGTTATATTTTAAAATAGTTATTTGTAGGTTTTGTTTTAAAAAATAATATTCTTTTGGTTCTGATGTAAGGGCTCTTAACTTATCGCCTAAATTTTTTAAGAATTATAAAGTTCCGCTTGGCATATGTCCAAGGGCATAATCTCCCCGTTATTTAAATATTTATTAAATTCCCCTTTAATTTGCTTGAGAATTTTAAAGACAAAAATACACGTTAGTTTAAGAATTTTCAAATATATGTACCCCATTATCCATTTCATAATCTCTGATGCACCCCAAATCCTCATTGAAAATTTCCTGATACTTTTGTACTAATCTCCGATCCTTCTTTTGCACTTTGGTCATTTCCAATTTCCCTCCATCTTCTTCATTAAGTAGCAACTCCTCTTCACAGTGCAGTGTCTTAGAATTCATCACCCTTCGATTTTCTTGATGCTGGCATACATCCCTTACCCCAGTCTTTCCCTTCTCCTCCCTTCATATAATATCACGATATTCTTTAACCAGTTCAAAGTTCTCCGAGTAATTTTTACCTATTTTTTCTCTAGAATTATTTTCCCCTATTTGGCTCTTAGAATTCTTTTCCCCTATCTCACTCTTAGAATTATTTCCCCTTATTTCACTCTATGAATACTTCCTCCTTATTTCAGAAACCTAGTCTCCACTCCCGACATCCTGCGCATTCCTCACTAGTTATTGGCACAATACACACCAGCAAGAAAATACTCCCCAAACTCTATACATTGAACCAATTCTACTAATCCAGTCCCACCATAACACAGCTTCTATATTTCAAATCCAACATCAGTCATCTCATCTAATATAGCATCAATTTTCACTCTACCAATGGCTGCCAACTCTGTTCCATCGAATTGCTAATATCTAAACCCCTCACTCTCAATCATTCTACCCTGCCAAATGCTCTGATATCTATTGTATCTCTAAAGCTGCTCCCGTATCAAACAACATGGGAACCCTTCTCCCATTCAAATTTATCATCACTCTGGAACAAGGATCATGTACCACTCCCTCCAATAGCATATTTGCGCATCCCTTTTTTTTATTTTTTTCTTAGAGAACCCCTCTTTTTCACTCTTAACCGCTCTGTCTCGACCCGTATTGCAATTTTTTGGCCACCAAAAAACAATTATACAAATATTTGGAAGAAAAATAATTATCTTTATTTCATTTTTTTTCTTCTCTTTTAATATCTATTATCACAGATAAATATAAATGACATGACAACATAATCTCAATTGCGACAAAAAAATAAATAAACAAAATAATATGGATAAAAATAGTTATAGCGATAATAAGAAAACAACACATTCAAAAAATTTGATAAAATAATTATATCTTAATATACTATATATTTATAAAATCTCTCTTTCACCACAACTCTTCCTTTACAAAAATCCCTTGTCCTCCCACAGCGCCAACTCGAGTTCTGAGTCAGATACGGCATACTCCAACCAATCTACAACTTCTTCCGTCAGATAGGTGGCCGACAACTCTTTTCCCGATCAATTATCAATTTCACTCATCCCTCTTGACCGCGGGTGTGGGCTCATCCCATGTTCCTCTCTCTACTTATGGGTCCCCTTTGGTTACTCCACCCGACTCTTGTTCTTCCCGGTTATAATTCCTTTCAGTACCCGACACGGCATCTCGCTGCCATGTCGATATCCATGCCACCTCTTCGGATCTCGCCTGGGGACTCGTGTTCTCCAGTCATTCCGCGAAAGTCTGACGTTGATGCTTTAGGCCTTTCTGCTTTCTCGGCTATTTACTCGCTGACGCATGGTTTCCTGACATTCTCCCAACGCCCGACATCGATGCTCACGGTCCCTCACCATTTGCCCTCATTTGGGGACATCGGCTTATAACGTGCCCCTCTTTCCCGCAATGGTAGCACCGACGGTGTTCAACCTGGGGCTGGGGCAATCTTCTAGTTTGCATTCCTGGCCGCCCCCAACGATCCGGTGTCTGCCTTGGTCTTATGATAAAATGTATCTCGAAATATTCGAATATCCAACTGCGACTCATATCCAACCTAAATTTGAGTCTTAATAGTATATAACTTTTATATATTTACCTTATCTCCCCTTTCAATTCTGACTTATACAATACGATTTATATGCGAAATAATCTATTCTTTTACAATTCTAATTTACAATTTTCTTTAATTTATATTATTCTAATTTACGATTCAGTCCCTCTCGCTCTGTTAACTTACTTCCCTACCCTTTTTTCACCTTTTTCTTTTTCTCTTTTTTTTTTACCGCATGATTTCTATCCTAATTAAATTTCAAATCCTTATAACATAACTCATGTGTAATGATCAAAAAATATTTTCTTAACCTTTTCATATCTTTATATTAGATATATTTAGAATATTTTTTCACAGCAATCCATTTTTTTCTTCTTTTTTGAGGAATTAGTTAATCGAGGAATTCGTTTACCCGTGTGTTGGATTTTTAAGTTAAGGAATTGGTTAAGCGTCGCATTAGGAAATTATCTTTAGGGGTTGTGAGTAACGTATTAAATTGTTAAATATCGTGAAATACGGATGTATATGTGTATTGTGGGATTATTGAGTAATAATATATGTTTTAACATTACAGATAGTTACGATTTTAATTTTAAAGGTGATAGTAAATTTTTTATAAGCAAAAATGAAGACATTAAAATTTTGTAAAATACTGGGAAATCCATTATAATATTTTTAGAGCGCTAGTAATATTAGTAATATGGATATGTTGTTTAATTTGGAGCAGTCGAATGAGGATTGGCTGGGTAAAAATAAAAGAGCAAACTTTAATCATTGAGGAACATAATGGGGAGAAGATGATGGGTAAAGTAACATGATTAACCGGTCAGGAGTTAATTAAGGGGTGAACGTATAATGATGTAAGAAGATACGTATATTAGTCGGATAAGCAAAATTTTGATAATAATCAAGCGTTGAAACTGTATAGAGAGCCAAGATAGAACTCTCGGGGGATAAGAGTATAAATAAGACAGAGTATTGACTCAAGGGAGAGGAGTGATGAGGTCTTATAATTGCGATAAATCAGGTCATATGCTCCGAAATTGCCGTGAGACAAAATGTTTTGGTTGTGGAAAATTTGGACATGTAGTCAATTATTGTCCAATGAAAACAGAGAAATTAAGATGTGAAGGAAGTGGTAGTTTTCGTCATAGTAAGGAAGAGTATAATATAAATAATTACTCCCACAGAGAGGGATGGGTCAGAATACTTCAGATGTGTGGACTATTTAGAGACAGAAAATGAAAGGAGATAATTAAAGTTAAGGAAATGGGGGAGCAAAGAATGGAATGCTTTAGATGCCGTAAAGGTGGATATGTGATGTGGCGATGGACGTGAAAATTTGTGACTAGATGATTGCGAAAAAATTGCAATACGATCGAAGGAAAGCGATTAAGAGTGAAAAAAGAGGGGCTTTCCAAGGGAAAAATAAATAAAAAGGGATTCTTAATGCTATGGGAGGGGGTGGTACATAATCTATGTCCCAGAGTGATGATAAATTTAAATGGGAGAATGGCTCCTATGTTGTTTGATACGGCTTAAGGTAATAGGATACAATAGGTATCAGAGAATTTGGCCGGGTAGATTTATAGAGAGTGAGGGGTCAAGAATATGGGAATTCGATGAAACACAGTTGACGGCCATGGGTAGGGTGGAAATTAGCTACAGTGGGCGAGAGGATTGAGGTTTTTGATTTATGAATTAAAATCGAAATATAGATGTTGTTAGGACTGGATTACGAGAATTGGTATATGGTGGGAGCATTTTCGTGCTTGAGTGTATTTGTGCCAATAATTAGTGAGGAGTTATGAATTTGAGAGTGAGAATGTAATTTCGGGACTGGAGATCAGGTTTCTGAAATAAGGGGAAGTATTCTAAGAGCGAAATAAGGGAAAATAATTCTAAGAGTGAGATGGGGAAAAGAATTCTAGAGAAAAAATAGATAAAATTACTCGGGGAACTATGAACTGGTTAAAGAATATCGTGATATTATGAGAAGGGAGGAGAAGGGAAAGACTGGGTAAGAGATGTATGCCAGCATCAAGAAAATCGAAGGGTGATGAATTCTAAGACACTGCACTGTGAAGAGGAGTTGCTACTTAATGAAGAAGATGGAGGGAAATTGGAAATGACCAAAGTGCAAAAGGGAGATTCGGAGATTAGTACCAAAGTATCAGGAAATTTTCAACGAGGATTTGGGGTGCCTCGGAGATTATGAAGTGGATAATGGGGTACATATATTTGGAAATTTTAAAACTAACGTATATTTTTGTCTTTAAAATAAATTAAAGGGGTATTTAATACATATTTAAATAACGGGGAGATTATGAACGGCTTCAATCCAACTGGGTGAGTATAGGTAAAATTATGAGGGGTAGAAGAGGCAAATAAACGAGAAAGAATGAGTTAGGGAAACAGCTGGTGCTCAGCAAATTTGAGTTTAATTAATTTACATAAATGTAGTGATAAATTTAACTTTTGTTAATTTCGTACATGTATCTAATTTTAAATGTCGAAATAAAATTTGATAAAAGGGAATTTGGCAAACGAAATGAACGGAGAGAAAAGGGTAATAAATCATAGAAGTAGGAAAAGATAGTGAGAAAGTTAAAATAAAATTAGAATCTAGAGAAGTAAGGATTAGATGCTAAAAGTTTATTACTTATTGTAAAAAAAAGTATAAAAGGCACATGGAAATTTTTTTTAGAATATTAAATTGGTATAAAAAAAAAAGAAGAATAAGGGGTGGATGTGAAAAACATTTTAATATATTCTAATATAAAGATACGAAAAGGTAAAGAAAATATTATTTTTGATAATTACTCATGAGTTAAGTTATAAGTTTTGAAATTTAATTAGGATATAAATTACGTGGTAATAAAAAGAAAAGAGAAAAAAAGAGTAGGAGTAGTAAGTTATACGAGAGATAGGGACTGAATTGTAAATTAGAATATTATTTCGAATATAAATCTTATAAGTCAGAATTGAAAGGGGAATTAATGTAAATATATAAAAGTTACATACTATTAAGCCGTAGAGTGCAGCTAGATATTCGAAGATTTAGAGATATATTATATCATAAGACCAGGGCAGACACTTAAGGGGCCGCCAGCAAACAGGTTGATCCCAGGGGCACATTATAAGCCGATGCCTCAAAAGAGGGTAAATGATGATCGACCGTGAGCATCTGTCGGGTGATCGGGGAATGACAGGAAACCATGCGTCAGCGAGTGAAATAGCCAAGAAGGCGGAAAGGCTGAAAGCATCAAAGTCAGGCTTTCGTGGAATGACTGGAGAACACGAGTACCCAGGCGAGATATCCGAAGAAGTGGCATGGATGTCGACATGGCAGCGCGAAGCCGTGTCGGATACTGAAGGTAATTAGGGAATGAGAGTCGCGTGGAGTAGCCAAAGAGCACCCAAAAGTGGAGAGAGGAACGTGGGAAAACCCCACACCCACAGGATTGGGTCAAGAGTTGTGAGTGAAATTGATAATTGGCCGGAAAATGAGTTGTCGATCACTAATCTGACGGAAGAAATTATAGATTGGTTAGAGTATACCATATCTGACTCGGAACTCGAATTTATGCTGCGAGAGGACAAGAGATCTTTGTAAAGAATTATATAATCAATTTTTTTTTAATATGTGGTTTTCTTATTATCGCTATAACTATTTTTATCAATATTATTTTATTTTTTTTGTCGCAATTGAGACTATGTCGTCATGTTATTATTATTAATCAATCTATATTTATTTGTCATAATAGATATAAAAAGAGAAGAAAAAAACGAAAAATATTTTTTTTATTTTTCTTGTGAGTAGTCGTAAGATTGTTTTTGGTCCATATTTGCGCCAATTAGTAAAAATAAAAATAAAAATAAAGGAAAATAAAATATAAATATATTTTTCGTGGAACAAACTACCAGAGTGAATAAATGAATATAAACCGAAGAAAAACCACCGATTTAACTTCAAAATAAATTATCCCCATTTTAACATTTAGTAGTCTACCCCTTTTACACTTGATTCACAATATTATTTTCTAAATTTCATATTGTATAAATTTGAATATTAGTAAGAATCTTTTCTCTTCCTTAACATTACTAAGCTATAATTCCAATTATAACAAATGATAAATTATGTAATATTCTTATATTGCCAAGATAACACTCATGATTATTGATTGGAGCCTATAAATAATCTGAACTAATGTTGTTGTACGGCTCATTATCCGATTTTTAAAAACAGCTAACTCAATATTTTAGGCAGAAATATATTGTATAAGCGTCGAGGTTTAGCTAATAGACATCTAAACCTTTGTTCCTTCTATAGATAAAATCTTCAGTCTTGCGTAATATTATTAGGGATGAAATATTGAGTTAGCCGTTTTTAAAATTCGGCTCAGAATGAGCCATTTAACAACACTAAACTGAACCTTATCATCCCAGACACATTTTGGTATGATGATATACAGACTAAAAATATAAAATACAGACTATAAATAGGCGCCATCGGGTTTTTAGATATTATACCGAATTTAATTTTTAAAAAAGCAAAACAATCAGATTTACAATTTTAAAAAAAATTAGACCTACACGGATTTGAATCCACATTTTTAGGAAAGGTAATATTGACTATTACAAGCAAGTTTGTTATAATTTAATCGATTATTTGCAACATGTAGTTGTCGCAATGCATAAAAGGAACTTTTTTATTGATACTCCCTATTTCGGCCAGACATAACGTTTGCACCATCATATGCCTGGTTTATCATATTCGTTGAATTAATATTTAACTCATTAAGTTGCTTTAAAACGCAATTATTTATGCTTTCAGCAGAAAGACACTGTAAATTAATAATCCTGATTAAATATTCTTAGACTTCTCCAGAAAAAAATATAAATAATTATTCTCAGGTTTTCACAACCTGATGCATCTTTTGTCACATCAGCCTTGAGCAAAAATTAAGGCATCTTCACTTTTATTTTATTTATCTTAAATGTAATCAAGCATATTTGTTGAACTACTCCCACGAAAAGGTTGCTGCTATATGTTAAAAAATATCATGAAATCTTGATTTAAGATCGTAAAGATTACTGGCTTACCAAAATTGTTGTTATCTCATTGGCTACGGCCCTAAATGAGTGTAAATTAACTTTGACTTGATCTAATAAACGAAACAAAATTTAATGAAAATAATATTCTTATTTATAAAAATATATTAATTTTTATAAAAAAAATCCTCTATTTACCAACTGATTCTCAAAATTATTATCTATAAATTAAAAACTTTAAAATTCTAAAAATATTAACACGCGAAAAATTTTAATATTGCAAGGGGATTTTTTCGGGAAATTTCCAAATGCGGGAATTTTGCGAGAGGGAGATGATTGCGTATTGACTAAAAAATTTTGAGTGTCTTCCGCTGATGAGGTGAAACGAAACCATCCTGCCTGTGAGCCATCATTCTACGTCTAATCATTGGTGTACCTGTGCTTCTTCTAAAAGCCCCAAAAAGTGCCAAAAGAGCAAAGTGAATATTAAATACTCAAATTATATAATAAATAAACAATTTTAATAATAAATTATAAAATTTAGTAGTAAATGAGCAAATATACTAATAAATTTGCAAAATAATAGTTTGGTCTAAAAGTATCCAATGGACAATTTTATAGCAAACACTCAGATCATATAGTAAATTAGAAAATGTAATAGCAAATTGGTAAATTTAATAGAAAATGAGAAAAATACAATTAACAAAATGAATTTTCGCCTAAAAGTGCCAAAAATCAAATTTAATAGAAAATATTAAAATTATATAATGAACAGAAGTAATTAGAATTGATAGTAAATGACCAATGATACTAGCAAATTAGCAAAAGGTCATTTCGCCTAAAAGTGACAAAAGAACACATTTAATTAGCAACAAATTATGTAAAAATTAAATAGCAAATACTAAAATTATATAATAAATAACAATTTTACTAGTGAACTAAAAGTATACTATCAAAATCATTTCTAAAAAATTTAAGAAAACACCCTCTTTATATAAATTAATAGAAAATACTCAAATTATATAATAAATGAGCCAAGATAATAGCATACTAGCAAATTAGCAAAACTGTTTCGCCTAAAAGTGCCAAAAATCAAAATTTAATAGCAAACTAAATTATCTAATAAATGAGCAATGTACAAATGCATATTTTATTTATATTTTTAAAAATATTGGACTTTATAAATTTTTATTTGACTTTCACCAATTTTTTGAAATTGGTGACCAAAAGATGCAAGGTTTTGTTCAAAAATAAACTTCCCAAGACTAAATAAATGTCTACAGAAGCGTATGATGTAAATGAAACACAATATTTTGCATAAATAGAAAAATTACGAATATTATCAAAGATATTTCTGATTTTATTTAAGATTTTTTTTAATAATTACATGCTTCGCGCCGCAAAGGGTCATAGGCCAGGCTTATATCTAATACAACTTACATGGCCAATAACGGGCCAGGGCCAATTTGCAGGTCTGACAGATTATATTTGGTATTGATTATTTTTTATGATTATAGAATGAAATCATAGTTGTTAATAAAATAGGCAAATAGGGGAGATCTTTAGTACTTAATATTTACAATTAATATAATAAGAAATTTTTTATTTTATTGCCAAAAAAATATCATTTTAACTAATATATTAGTAAATCATGAAGCGCATTTCAAAAGTACATTGACAATTTCTTCCTATAATTGACGTCTGGTATTAGATTTCGTACTCCGTTCCTTCTTTCATTCTCTGCCTTCATATCTTCAAGTTACACCAACCGCCTTTTTAGTTGTCCAACGTCTACTTAACCCAACAATCATCGCTCACACGTCATTTAATACTAGGATCATATGTTCTCGTTTTCATCGTGTCTCTCAACACTTCAAGCTAAAAACATTTTATTAGAACGTTTCTTTGAATTCATTCTTTCTAACCAACAGCTGAGAATGTTGCCAATTTTTAAATTCGTAAACATTAATAGTAGCTACGGATGGTTGGAAATAACTCCTAAACTATCGGCAGCCTTCTTTCAGCTGAAAATTAAGAATATCTATCAGGCTCCATTACCGACACAAGTTGGAACATTGTTTCTTCCTATAAATGCTTACTGTGTAACGTTCATGTCAAGATAAACAGACGCGACCCTTTACATTGCAAATTTCCAAATGGACTCCACCCAAGACATTCCACTGTCGTCAACATCCTTCTAATCCTTCAGGTGTGTAGACACACTAGAAAATTAACACTATGAATGAAAATTATCCTCCGCCGAAAACAAAAAGGTATATTCATTCAAACACAATACACACTTCGTTTCTGTCTCATTTTCACTTTGAGCAACTTCGGTCTCGAAACTCTATTTTTCCTTAAATAGAAATAATAATATCTCACTTTTGATCCCCTAAAACTTTTTTTCATTTATGGCAAAACTTTGGCTTGGAAATACACTTAATTCTTTATAAATTCAAGGAAGATAACCATGCATCGAAATTTTAAAAAAAGTTCGTCAATATAAATTGATGCAAAAAATCATTTTACTTCAGCAACTCAAAAACTATATTATTTATAAATAAAAATCTAATGAAAACTTCAACTGTAATATTTTATCATACATTTCATTTATTGTTAAATATGATTTTAAAGAGATGGAATGAAAAAAAAATTATATTATATTATGTACCCTATTTGGAATATGAATTTGAATATTTACTAACTAATTAGGAGGAATAATTATAATATAAATTAAAGAAAATAATAATCATACTTAAAAAGAATTGAGATATAAAAATAATCTCTAAAAATGCGAATAAAATTATGATTACAAAGCTGGCTGCTCTGGGTGATGTTCTGCAGGTGTGATAGAATTTGTAAATTTCTTCTTTATTTTTTGGATGAGTCTTTTGATTTCATTAAAAACCCCATGGCCACGGCGTTGAGCGTATATGGCATAAATGTAAAAACTGGTAGAATAATACAATGTTTCTGAAAGAGATATATAATATTCCACTTTTTCCATGTACCTAATTGAGAAATTAAAAAATATCGTTATATAATAGCAAAGGACAGGGAGATAGCACACAAATTGGAAACTTAGTAACAACATTAGCAACGTTTGATTCCGTTTACCTTCTCTGAGTAGAATTTGTCGGGAGCCTATTGAACGGTTCCTTTTATACACGAATCTCGTTATTGCCATTTTATAGGCAATGTTGATCATGACCTTGGTATTTTTTTTTATATATATAAAGGAATTAAAGTAAAAAAAATTAATAATATAATTTAACGAAATGAGGAAGAAATTACAAAAGGATTATGATTAGAGACCTGCAGTGGGTAAGTATACAACCAACCCCTACCCCCCCCCCCCCATCTCCCCACACACACACTTATTTTAGACCTTTAATTAAAAAAAAATTTTACAAGATATTTTTTGGATTATATTCAAGATGATTATAATAATCAAATATCCGTAATAAAATGGTGTTAAATTAGATTTTTGCCATGGATTGATTAGTAAAAAATTCTTTTTTTTTTAAAACCGAAAAATTTGGTTTGTCTTCTTTTCATCCCTAATAAAAACATATTTTTTTAAAATAATTCCCAAGAGTTAGTATTGTGAAAAATTTTAGTCACGCAAATATTATTTACGTTTTATTTGCACTCATTATAAATTATGTATACTTTGGTAGTTGTAGGGGAGATCGGGGTATTCCTACAGGTGTTTTGCTTAAGGGTGAGAATACTACATAAAATGATACACATAAAATGGAATTCATTGATATCCATTACATTAATCTTTGAAATTTATACGTTAGAGCCTTTTACCTCCATGACATATCTTTAAAAAAAATTTCAATTTTATCCTCATACAAGGGTAATATATGCAAATACATGCGACAATTTCCCGAATTTTTCTGTTTATCTAACATGATATTACCCATCCCCTTAACAAAATTTTATCGGTCCTGTTCTATTCTTTTTGAAGGAGACAATTTAAGAATAAATGGTAATCATAAATAATTTTAAAAAAAAATAATAAAAAAATAGGAGTCTTAGAAAAGACATACCATCATGATGAGCAAGATTGTTCTAAAAATCATTTCCAAATGAATGTATATTGTGTGCACTGTTTCTATATTTAAAGGTTTTATGATGATAAACGATCCATTTGCTTGTAAGGGCTTATAAATAAGGTCTTCAAAGTGATTTACTGAATAGATGAAAACTCGAGCGAGTTGAAAGTATATGTGATAAAGTGGAAATATTACAACGATGCTTATAATTATCAGGAGCAGCACAAGATATTTCATTCTTCTCATCAAGAAATATACTCTGTACCTTTGAAAGCAACCTATTATCATGTATCTCTCCAGACTCAACGACATTATCAGTAAAATGTGAAATACTTTCAAAGTCGTGGATATTATTTTTTTAGCGCAAAACAGGTACATGAGCAAGATCAGAACCATCAATTTATCATATAATGAAATTAATATTTGACCCAATATCCAAAAGAAGAAATAAACAAAATTAACACAAAAATTGCTGATGTTTATCAGTTGTAGCAGAGTCAAAAAATATTGGGAATTTTTTCTCTTGAACTTATTCAAAAAAGCTATGAATATATTTCCTAACATCCCATGAAAAGCGAAAATAATCTCCGCTCCTATCAATTTGAACTGAATCGTTGTTCGATTATAATTGCTTTCAGTTTCTGTCCAATTAAGGTCTGATACATTGTAGAGATTCATTATTTGATGTTGTTTCGAAAACTAAATATATATTAGTAATTTCGAAAAAATATTTTTGAAAAATTAAAATAGGAAAAAGGGGAATTTTATTTAACTGGAAATGAAAAACAACATGTTTTTTAAAATATATTATATAATATAAATAAAAAAAAATATCTTAAGAATTTAATAACAATAATTGATGGGAGGTTTAAAAACTGGATCAGATTATTCTATAGATATTAGATAAAATATTATTTTTTATACTATTTAGAGTTCTTAGACCTTTCAAAACAATTATTATTACGTTTTATAAGATAACTTAAGCAGTGCTTGTACATCTCCTATACTTAGATGTTTTATAATTTATGCTATCAATATCTGGGTATTCAATTATGTGAAAATAATAAAAAAAAACTTTTCGTTGAACAAATATTTAGGCAATTTAAGACCAGAGAATATTTAACAAAAGGAAACAATTTAACACTAAAGAATTTATTATTTAACAATAAGAAAGATTCTTGATATAGATTTGTTATGATAAAATTTATGAGTGTTTTAAAACTTTCTGAAAACAAAACATAGGTTTGAAATATTACTATTCTTTAAAAAATAAACAATTAATAAATTATGGATAGTATAATAGAAAAGTGAGTAAAATTTATAATGTTTATAAAAAAAAGGAAAAATGAAATAGTTATATCTTAAATTTCAAATAATTGCTATGTTGTATCATAAACCAAACCAAATAATATAGGATATATATTATTCAATAAGTTAAAAAATATATATAAACATTGTCCTGATAAGTAAAATGACTAAGAATACAATATTATTATATTCGAGGCATAAGAAGATAAAGGTCTGATATGGGCTGTTCGTTTGTTAATCTAAATCAGTATATACGTTGGAATACGTGATTGAGATATAATTATATTAATTTAACTACCATTAATAAGTATTGTGTAAAATCAAGTCTTTTTATATAAAATAACATAGTCGCAAAATATAATGAAGTTTGTTAATTAAAATTGTTAAGCATATTATATAAATTGAATATTATAAATATGGAAGACAATTTAAGGATATTTGATATTATTTAACAATACTACATGCCCCTATGTTCCACCATATATGAAATCTATAGTATTAGCATTGGAATACGAGGGTTTAGATAGATATAATTAGATTTATTCAACTATAAGTATTAATAGTTGTTGGCCACAATAATTATATATAAGCATATACGTTTTTTGGTTATATATAAATCAGAAAATAAAAAATATATAAAATGAATTTAAATATTATCTTGTATAAATAGCAGTGTTGTTGAACGTTTTTTAAAAGTAGCGCGCTATCGCTACCACTATTTTAATATAAAAAAATAGCGCGCTATCGTTTTCAAATGAGTAGCGCGTTATTAGCTACTTTTTACGCTATTTTGATTTTTTTTTTAAATATTTTTTACATAACTTTATTTCCACAAATAAAATATTGGTATAAAAACATGACTATAATTTGTTACATATATATATAATTTATTTAATATTGCACTTTAATAATAATAACATTTCTGTACTGTCTTCCCCAAGTCTAGAGCCACGATTAGGAAATATAAGCTTTGCCATACTAAATATGTTCAGCCCTAGAACTTGAGAGCAACGCAGTATTAAATTTAATAAACACACTTTTTATAAAATCAAGATATTTAAAGGAGTATTTTTATATTTAAAAAAAGCATCTAGAGGTTCACTAATATTATTATTATTATTTAAAAAAAATCGTTTATGGAAGGCCGCGGTTTCTATCTTGCTATAGTATTAGTATCGTGGTTAGGCATGACATTTTTTAACGTTACCATCAGCCTATCAAATTGCCCTTTAGATTCAGTCAAATTAATGTATGGCCAATTTAACTTGAAACTAGGATGAACGATAGCAGCTATCACATTATCATCATCATACAGATCTGGAAATCTAATTTAAATAAAGCGATTGTATTTATTATGAAAAAAGAAGAATATCTTTTTAATTTTCAAAATTTAAATTTATCTGAGATTTAGATTCATTTATAAAAAAATATTAAAATAGCTTTAAATTATGGTAAATTTTCAGTAGTATGAAGAGTTTTTCCAACACTCATATAGATACTTATGTTGCTACTACAAACTAATACATAAGTATTTTTATATAGATAATCTACTATTTAATACTTCAACATGAATTATATTACAATACATAACAATTCTGAAATGAAGATTCGATAATGCTTTAAAATTTACTGACCCCCCCCCCTTCCACCCCCAACCTCATTCCTATTTGCCAACTGAAAGGTTTAATTAATAATTTTAAAAAATTATTAATTACAGGAGAAAGATAAAACATCCTTTCCTCACCCCCTAAAGGTTAATAATTTTATAATTGAAAACTTTTAAAAATTATTTAAAAAAATTAAAAATAAAAATCGAATATTATTTTGCATTTTCATTTATACATACATATATTATTTTTTAAAACTAAACAAACATTCTGTATATATATTATAAATTATTTATAAAAATATTTAATAAGAAAAGTCTAAAAAATATCATATCATTCAGTAAAAACCAATTTGATGACCAAAAACGATTTTTTTTAAAAAAAAAAGGATTTATAAATTTTTATAATGATTTAAATCGATTTCAAGAATTCTCTCAAAAATGATCCCCTAAAATTTTAAAAACAATCTTCCTAATTCTTTCTACAGTGGAATTGACAAAGAAAAATATAAATTATGGTATATTTATATAGCCTTTTTCTTATCATTTAGTTTTTATTTTATCAATATATAAATGTTGTATATTGTAAAACGTATTATCGTGATTCAAGGATGATCAAGGATTAGATATAATTTACGTGGCGCATGAGGAAGAAGCCGCGGAATATTGGAACGATACCTTGAATCCCATGAAACAATGGACGAGTAATTTGCAAGAAAATCAAGTTCAAATTATCACGAATTTGTTCTTTTATTCTTTTTGTAATAATTATTCCCAATAAATCGCCAATATCATTTTATTATTATTTTTATGCCTTTGTTATTCTCTCGTGTTAATACAGTCATCTCTTATACTTACTACCAGCGCTATAATCTTTTTTTACGCTAAAAACTTTCAGGGCTTTTGCTTTTTCGGGCAACCGTACCAAATTTTCTATTTTTTTAATGACGGAATCTGAAATATCTAAAACTTCGATTTGATGATTCTCCTCCTCATATAAAATTGTTTTCATATTTGATGAACCGTCATTTTAACGTCGTCATGTTTAACATATTCTACATAATTTTTCCAAGTTTTTCTATCCCAAAATTTTGAATCTAGAGAACATCGATTTCGATCCAAATCATATACTCACATCTTTATTTTAAAAAATCTTCAACAGCACACTGAACTTGTATTATGGCTATCCAAACTTTCAGTCACTATAACGGTAAACTCTCTTGTTCTCCTGATTCAGAATCAAAAATTTCCCTTTTCCCATTAATCGTCATTTCTAAAAGCAATATGATGACTGCCTTTTAATATACCCAGATTTAGAACCTTTCTCTGACATCCCTGAATGTATTTTCTGATTTCTAACTTAAAAACCACCCCATCATTGCAATGATATTTTTTAATTATTTTCAATCATACAAGTTATTTATCACATTTTATTTAAAACGTCTCCTTATACTTTGCATCGATTATCGTTAAATGTATCTCTTACTATTATTTTTGTATCTCTTCATCCGCCAGATGTGTTAATTGATAGCTCAATCTTTCGATCTAAGTTCATTTTTGCAGGCAATAACTGTCTTGCTTATTTCTTACATTAAATAATTATCATTTTTAAATTATAAATAAAGAAGAAAAGAAGGAAAAAGAAGAGAAGAGAAAAAAAAGTTGATAATTAAAACTTTTTAAAAATAAACTAAGCTATAAAAATATAACTTTATTTAGAGGACAAATTTTAAATTTTTTAATTAATTTTTCTTTATTATAATTATTAATAGTTTCATTTTTTAAAATTGTTGATATCAATTAGTATTATTTAAAAAAAATAAATAGTAAAATATGGGTAGGAGGATAAGATGAGTTCCAATTTCCAATATTCTTCCAGCAAGAACACATTTTATATATATAAATATACTATTATTATTAAATATAATTGGATCGGAATATCAAAATATTTCTCAAAACGTTATAAGAGTAAAAAAGAAAATAACAAAAACAAAATAAATTTTTTTTAAAATCCTTTGTTTTTTTTAAAAAAAAGGAACTGTCATTTTGAAACAGATCTTTGAAGTTATTATTTTTAAAAAGTTTTTTTGAGGGGTGGGGGTGGTGGGTGGTTTAAAATTTTTTGGAGGTAACTGTCCCTTCCCTCAAGTAGGCCTCGAATTAGCCTGGACTACGGCCCACTTAAAATTTAAATATGCCCATTCTTAGTATTTTTGTGCATATAATTAAAAAAATGATTCAGTTTCAGCGCTACACCCCTACAAAAAAGTTTTATAAATTAGAAAATTACTATATTCAGCAATAAATAAAAAATTATTCACTTTAAATTACGGATGAGGGAATTTATTTGCTAAGAACTTCTCCAGCAATGCTAAATCCTCGTTCAGAAAAGAAGTACTATGCTAGAATTGCCAATATTTTTCTAGTTAATCTTGACAACTTTTAGAAAAATCTTTTTATTGTCGTTTTCACCAAAGTATGATTATCCGTTTGAAGTAATATACTATGAAGTAAAAAAAACCATTAATAATAAATTTTTTAAAAAAAGTAAATTTAACATTTAAAATATTTGTCCATAAATTGCAAACTTAGCTTAAAATCTTGGTAGATTATATAAATCAAACTCGTTTACATTAAGATTTAAACATTTTGTTTTGCCATTTGGAACGGTGCTCTCCTCTATAACAGCCTCGTGCTCCCATCTGTTGTGGCGTAAGTTTTGACTTGGATCTATCCATTTCTAACATTTACATTTACAATGTAATATTACCCTTTAATTGAATTCTCTCTTAACGGGTAAGGGTTATATTTTCGTCAACGTCTAAATTTATATTGTTCCACTAATCAAATGCAACATGTTTTTGATATGCTTTTTTGTTGTTGGAACTTTGATTAAAAATGTTAACACTAATCATTTTAAATAACTTATAAATGTTTAAAAAATTTTTAACCCTCCCGCCCATAATTAATTCAAAAATAATTGCAAAGATTATATTATCTTAAGATAATTTGACAATTCATATAGCCATTCAGATAGCTATCGGGTAAGGGAACACCCATCAAAAATACAAAAATTGATATTGAAAAGAAGAAATTACGGCCGATCAATTAGAAAATAAACAAATAAACACGATAATATATATCGGATAAAAAAATAATGTTACCAAATAAACAACCAAAGGGAGTATAGTATAATCATAACAGTAATACAAATGACAAATTTTACAAAAAACAAACAAATCCATGCCATTCTTACAGGATATATTATCTAAGAGTGAATGCTGAAGATATCTAGAACGAAGAGAACATATTAAACAGTAACAGAGAAATGAGAACAAAGGGAGAGTTTTGAAAAGGAGAAGATGAAGATAATGCAGCTAAGTCAAGATTTGCAATAGAGATTGGGTATAAAGAATTAAATCCCACGAGAGAGGCTAAGCCATTCCGGTTGGAGATAAATGTTATGTATTCAGATAAAATATTTTAAAGATTATTAACCTTTTAGTTTTGTTATATTTTCTTAATATATCTCATGTTTATAATTTGAATACATGCCTATTGAAAATAGAGAATATTTTTTTATATGTATATTATTTTTCTTTAATGTAGTTTTTGGTCATTACAAATTCGTAGTTCAATACAATACCTACATCAATACTGTTGGGCGTAGTTTCTTTAAAAGGGATACTTAGATCTTGGAGATAGACCGCCCTCATTTATGCACTCAAATCCATAGCCGAATCTTTTTGAAAGATTAAATGATTTTCCTTGCTTCCTCTGGTGAGAATTCTGCTGGATGAGATATTGGAATTGCATTTATCTTAAGCCACGGGTTACTTCGAAGCTAACTCAATGTTTGAAATTAATGGGAGCCAAAGTGTCTGATAAAAAAAACTCTATTTAGTGCACATTTTATGTCCAATTATCAATTTTTCTTACTAATTTTACCATTAACTTATATGGATTGATAAATAACCTTTAGACATTATTTATATTGAAGTCTTATCAATTTTTTAATTTATTGGGCGAGGAACAAATTATTCTTATCTCTCTCATTAGGACCCTGAAATGCATGGAAACCAAATAAAAAGAACATTTCCCAGTACTGTGGAACTGTACGATTTTGTCACAAGAAGATCCTTCGTGGGTTTCTTAAAATATTATCTGGTTTTGATTGATAAATTTGTGAATTAATGGAAAAGAATTTGAAGTTCAGGATTGCTCTTCAATAAGTTATCGGCTGTGGTGAGAGCTGGAATATTATATAAAGGGGATGCTTTGCTCATATACAGTAGAGAAAATGGGGGAGAAATAGGATATGCGAAAGGTGATTGATTTGATAAAGAACACAATATGGCATTTTTAATGTGTGTTCTCAGGGTCCCAATTTTGTTAATAGAGGTAATCAGCCTTCAGCCTTCAGCATGACCATTTTTATTTTCTAACAGAGACTTTTGTAAATATGGATATTAATTTATGTAGAAGGGAAGGGAACGAGTGATTTGGCAAGGAAATGTGTATAGAAAAATATATTATAAAGAGTGCCGACGTCATCGAGTTGGTAGAGGTGCACAAATTGGATTTAGTATGTTGTGTGGGCTAAAAAAACAAACTATAACTTGTATAAAAAATTTTTAAGATTACTTTGAGTTTTCAATGAATTATTAAGATAAAACTAGCTATGATGATGAATGGAAATCAATACTTGTTTTTTAAAAAAAAGGTAGGAGAACAGTTTTAATTTATTATGTAAAGTAGCAGCATTTGAATGGGAATTAATAAAATAGATATCTGTCAAATCCATGGAAATTATCATGTTCTAGCATTATAAAAAAATATATATATATAATTATTTTATGCAATAGGGGGAGGGTTTAAACGTTCATAATATGCTTATAAAATTAATTTTTTTTTCTTAGTTCTATCTTTAACAGAAAAATTATTTTTATATGTATATAGTCCATCGTTAAGCATTATGGAACTGAGGGCGGTCGTTCTGCCGCAAAGATAAACGCGGCCCTAACGATATACTTCATAGGGTACGGTCTTTCGATCATTTGCCTCTCCACGGCTTTCTTTATCCTCTTATCCTACAAGTATATAAAAATTAATAGATTTTTTTAAGATAAAACATTAAAATTGGGGATGGAAGAGCGAAGGAAATGAGTACCACAAAATTTATTGGCCGTTCAAAACAAGAGAGGAAGAAAATCATCGGATAGATGGTTTGCAAATTTGATGTATTAAACAATGTGTAACATTACCCCCCCCCCTTACCGAAACATTGCCAAAGGCTTAGGAAAAAGTCCGACCAAAACAGGGGAAAGTGTCAACCAGTAAAGGAAAAGATTCAATCAAAAAAAAGTAACTGTATCAATCAAAATGGAAAAGTCCCACGATCAAAAAAGGAGAAAAGGGTCAAACAAAAAAGGAAAATGACCAATCAAAAAAAAATCCCATTCAAAAAAGGAAAATCTTTAAAAAAAAAATTATTTTGGTAAATCATTGAATCTTGGGTGAAATTTTTAATATTATTTTTTTATGGATATAATCATTATTAGGTTAATCACGGTAAAAACTTTATAAACCCAAATGATATATCGACCCATATACACAACGTATTGAGCATTTATGGAGGGATCTTAAGAGCATCCCAAGATCCCTAGAACAGGAAGATAATCTTCTTTGTCACTTATATACAAGCAAATATTCTTATTTTCGTAATATTGCACATAATTTTCTTTTTAGCTAACATTTTCAAAATTACATTTGGTAGAAAAATTTTATATTACAAATTTTGAGAGGGTTCTCCAAATTTTTCAGGGGGCTCTAGCCTCTGCGCCTTCCTCCCTCCCCTAGTGACGCTAACTGCAAATATGTCAAATTTAAGTAAATTAATTTCTCCATTTCTAACTCATCATTTTATATTTTTGAAATAAAATAAGTTAAAAAAAATATGACATAATCCTAACTTAGTAGCATCCAATAATAAAACACCACGCCTTTTTAAATTAAAAATATATCTCCATAAAAACCTTAAATAAATGATTGCTTCAAAAAAATTTTACCAATAGCCTCGAGATCTCTTACAAGTGTTTGTGCAGACTTAACGTAAAACATTTCCATAATTCTTAATTCATTTGTAAATTAAATGATTTAACCCTGTAAAAATTGATAAGAGTATATAAATATTAAATATGTTTAAACATTTTTTTTGCTAGTCAAATAATTTTATTTTCGATATAAATTTAAAAAAATATAGAAATTTTTTCCATCAAATCTAGTCAAAAACAACTTGTATTTTTTTCTTCTTAAAAAAATATATTAAAAATTTCCTACATATTTTTAAATTCAATTTTTCTTGAATTTTTAATTTTAATTTTAATTTTATTCTTTTTTCTTTTTATTTATTTTTATTTTTTGCAATTGTTTTTATTCTCAATTTTTTTTCTTTTTAAAAAATAATTTATTTATTTTTAATTTTTCAAATTTAATTTTAATTTCTCATTGGTGGACATCAAATTATTTAATTACATAAAAGAAATTGCTGAATTAAAATAATCGTTTGGTTACAAATGAACTTTTTTTAAAATTAAACTTTAATAACAAATGATATATAATAAATTAATAAAAATACTTTATTTTTGGAAATTTTAATATTTATAAAAGAGGCATTTAAAGTTTTGAGCAAGTAAATAATACTTTTATAGTTATATTTGATACTATATTCTTTAATTTATCAAATAATTAAACGTAAAATGAGGTAAATGTTATAATCTAAAGAATTTCAGTCGTTTTTGTTATTCGTTCTATTTGTTGAGTACATATTTTAAAAATAAAATCGTGAAGATACGGTAGTAACCGGTGTTGTTAAACGGCCAGCTTTGAGCCGATTTTTAAAAAAGGCAACTCAATATTTGACTCAGAAGAATATTAGGCAAGCCTGAATATTTTGCTCATAGAAGGAATAAAGGTTTAGACATGTATTATCGAAATCTCGAGGTGTTAGTCTATATTTTTTAGGCTAAAATATTGAGTTGACCATTTTAAAAATCAGCGCAAAACGAGCCGTTTAACAACACTAATGGTAGTAACAAGGGGAATAAAAAATTAATAGTGCAACCAAAGCCTTAATAATTGACCCGTTAGAGGAGATAGTATCATGAATATAACATCATGTTTTAAAGTAAGCCATAAAACAGTAACAAATATAAAAATAGTCTCATCTCAAAAATGGAATGAAATATGGTTTAGCCAAAGTCATGTGAGAGCAAGAAATTAAATCAAGAACGGGAAAGATAAATGGTATAAATTTGGACTTTATCTTTTGAAAAATTAAGTGAAATGATTAAGGAAAGATATGATGTAGAAATATCAAAAATACGGTATCAAGGTTACTAACAGGATTTTGGTATAGTTTTGAAAGGGCATCACTAAGTTCAGTTAGAAAAAAAATAATAATATCGAGATTCGCAAAGAATATGCGAATTGGTTTGTGGATGTAGCCTACAATTATGAGAGCGTGTTTTTCAGTATCAATTAGATTATGAGTATATTTACAAATAAGTAAATAGGCTATTAAAAATGTCCCAATTATACCATTGCTATCACGATTTCGGGAATATTCAGATTCGGTTCTTGCTCCTGCAAAGCTATACACATTTAGCAACTTGGTGAATGAAATATTAAATCATTTTGAAGGAAGTAATGTGGTGAATATTTTATTTGTGATGGATAATGTTCCATCTCATCATAACCATACGATTAGAGAATCGATAGAAAGAAGAGAGCATGCAGTAAAATATTTACCACCACACAGTCCTTATCTTAATCCCATTAAAAATGTATTAAAAATCAAAATCCTAATAACCCCCTCATTCATAGTTAGCGAGAATTCGCGGCAAATTTTACAAAATACGCCGTATTTTCGCATTCTCCGCCGCTAATTTGCGCTAACTCTGAATGGATAACGAGAAGGACTCATTTCGTAATATAGAGCACGGAGAGAGATAGGAATATATATGGAGAATGCTAATAATTAATTATAAATATGGATATCCAAAATTAGAATTGTTAATGATTAATACAAATTTTTGTTTCTTACTATATATACATAATAATTGTAAAGAAATAATTTGATATGCAGAAAATTCTAATCAAAAAATATTTTGCCTGCCAATGAGAAATAAAAATTAAGTAAATATTAAAAATAAACTAATTATTTTTAAAAATACAAAAAAGAATTATCAAAAATGAGAAGAAAAATAAATTGAAAAGAGAAAACTAAAGATTAAAATGACTTAAAGAGATTGTAAAATAAGGAAAAGATACAAGAAAATAATATTTAAAATTTTTTTTAAAATATTTAAAAAATTAACGATTTTCTTTTTTTGATTGACACTTTTTATTTTTGATTGACACTTTTATTTTTGATTGAACCTTTTATTTTTCTGTTTGACACTTTATCTTTTATAATTGACATTTTTCATTTTTTGCTTGACATTTTTCCTTTTATAATTGACATTATTTCTTTCTTGAATGGAAATCTCTTCATCTATTTAATTATATTTATTAAAAATTTTTATAAAAAAAAAACTTTTCTTATTTTATAAATTCATTATATAATTGTGACATTCTTCAATCAATCCAAAAAGGAAGAATAAGAGAAAAATATAACATTAATATTTTTCTGACCTATATTTTATTGACTATGCCACCACCGACCTGACCCGAGAGTCGACAGGTCCGCCATACATGATTGTTCTTGAAACACGATTCCTACTAAAGGTCTGCAATGGGTGGGGTTTTAGCCGGACCACCCATACCCGTCCATTTTCAGGTCGGGTGTAGGTGGTCGGTGAATGGTGGGCGCATTTAAAAATATTTCTAAAACAATAGGTGGACAGGGCCGTTGAATTATAAATATTTTTTTCGGGGGTGAAATGGGTAGAAGAGAGTTATTATGATTATTAAAAAGTCATTTTTTTTTAAAAATTTCATAATCATAATAAATAGGAGACATATTTTATAAGTTTAAATAAAAAAAATACATTTCAATAAATAAATGTAGAGCCAAAATCAACGGTTTTTTTATAATTTTTTTAACATTGGGCGGATGGGCAGGTTAAACAAATCTTTGATAGACGGGCTGATGGGAGGGTAAAAAGAAAAATTGATGGGTGTGCTTGGCGGCTTAAAAAAATTAAAACAACTAGTGGGCATTTTTGTTGGCTTAACCCCAACCCCTAAACCTATAATTCTTACATATAAATACATAAAAACTTTATATACATGGAAGTGTATAATAAAAGAGCATTTCTAAGAGATGTAAGAGATATTTAAGTCTAAATGACTTAATATATACACTTTAAATAAATGAATAATTAGCCTAGTTTGGCATTTAATGTCATTGATTCAGAGAGCCAAAAAACCACCAAATATTCAAATTACAATTTTACAAGGTTAAGGATACAATTAAAACTATATTAAGGGTATGATTTACATGATAATTATTACTTTCATTTTGTTATTTAAATATTTTATTAACCGTTTTGTTGGCATTTAATGCACCTCTGCTTAAACGTTATCTCCATAAAAAATGGTAAGGAATTTTGAAAAATAACGAAGGCCCTAATCAAATTGACCAATTAAACAGAGATTAACCCCATAGGGGGTTAGTTATATACTTTCTTTTAATAATAATGCTAAATAAAGTATTCCTATAAATTTTAATTTTACATTTATTTCGATTCCTCAGAAAGCTAAGATGTTCCCGCAACAAAATACACTCCCATTTGATAATGTCATTCCTGCTGAGCGAGATTTGTTGGCTGCTGTTTTACGAGGTCTTCAGACACCGCACTGCCAAAGCAGGACACAAGATTATATCTATATCTCAATTGTTAGCGGAATTGAAACAACCTTATCAGCCGCGCCCTTACCATTTGTCCAAAGTGCGTTATAAAATTATTTTTTGGGGTAGGGTATTATAATATGAAATACTATTGGTAGTAGCTTTATTAAGATGGATTTTCCTTTTAATATTAATATTTCTAAAAAGCCTGATGTGAAAGGAAGGAACAAATCCTTCTCTATAAAAGTGTTTGGATGCCAACTAACTTCTTATAAATCACAACCCAAAATTATTTTTCTGCTATCTACGAATCTGGGGGTCCTTAAATATTTGCGCTATGAATAATATCAAATTTATATTTTCATTACCTATACTATATACTAACTCTTAGTATTCATTTGCCTAAAATTAAAGTAACTCTCACCAAGATTATATATTTATAAATTTTTCGGAAAAGTTTATAACTAAATAATTTTTCATCATAATAGGCTTACATTCCTTTTTCCGATTTCCAATTAACTTTAAGATTTGCCTATTTAAAAGTTTCACTTGTCAATCTACATATTTTTTCCCATTCTTTTTCTAAGGCACCATCATATTCATATTCCCACCGAGTTTTGTGTCTATTGAAACCCTTAGAGCCTCTCCATCTTTCAGCTCCGTTCATTATCGCTAAAGTTTAAATTATATACTCTTCTTGCAATTCCATTGGTCCACTATAGTTATCCCCTCTTTTGCTTAATTGTACAAAGCTCTATCTTATTAGAAATGTCGATTCTAAATATTTGAAACCATATGATTTTTACATTCAAACCATCAATACAAATCATGAATTATTACAATAAATGTTATTTTATTTTATACCCATTCTTATATATAACTCAGTTTTTCTTTATCTTTTTTCCAATCATTCAACTATCTTTTCCTCATTAAAGTGCATCAGAGTGCAATTCAATCATTAAAATATCATTTTTCAATAAAATCATTTCTTATTTTAGCTGATAAATAGGAGTTGTGTAGATTTATATATTCGAAATACACTTACTTTTATGAAAAAATTAGCTGTAATAAGTTGAAATACGCTTCATGCAAGTTATTCCTAAGACTTTTCCGAATTAGTTGAACGTCGAAAGTCTTATCCGTGTTGATTAAATATATGTTTTTTCTAATATTCTTGAATTTTGTCTAAACATATACTATAACATGTTAATCAATCATTTTTATATTATTACCTATCAATGTATATCATTGATTTAATAACCCAGTAGTTTCAGTTGAACATCATACCTTTTATTTTGTATACTACTTACTAATACATTTTACAAGAGTCGACTAACTTTGCCCAACACTAAGTCTAATTTATATTAGCACTACTAGAGCTTTAAAATCATTTTTAAAAATATTTATATACTTTTCTAAACACTTCTTATAAAACTCCTGAGCTCTCTTTATTTCATGTCTCTAATTTAATAGCTCCTCATTGTACTCATGCCATCTATTTAATAGTTTTTCTTTTCTTTATCTCTTTCCCTGATATGTCCTTTATCAATCTTGTGTCCACAATATCTCTCATAATGCTATCTCTTACATTTACACCTCTCTTATCTATACCCATGATATAAGCCACTCTAACCTCGTCCTTTTTTAATCTTTCCCAGGTTTTATATGATCTCTTTTATCCTTCCAACATCTTCTCTTCACCATCATGTTACTCTCTTCATATATTGACTTGACTTGCATTTTTCAAGAACCCTATTATGTCACTCTTCAGATTTTTGTAATGAGATTCTACCTCTCAGATTACAAATTAAAATTGATTCTCCTAACTCAGTGGCATATGTTTCTTGGGCGCTTCTTAATTTTGTTCAATTAATTGTAGATATTCGAGTTTATGAGCTAGGGTCTATATTTCTATTTTTAATCTATTACTACCAATCTATTTTGACATGGTTTACCTGATTCACTATTAGGTTTTTTTTTATTTATTTCTTGAAGTCATATAATCTATCTGACTTTCCCCATAATCAATCTTATGCATCAGAGTGATTCGCATAGAAAAATCCATGATTTGGGTAGGGAAGGGAAGATTATTAAGTAGGTTTTCCATGTAAAGATTATACATAAAAGTAGTCATTTTAACTTTTATTCATCACACAAATTTTCCGAAAAGGGGTAGCCGTCCCCACATTTTTCTCCCTTACGCTACGTCGGTAGTTAAATTTTTGTATTATATTTGGTTTAACAAAGACATTCTAAAGAAATAAAATAAGAATTAGAATAAAAGAACTAATAGTGACCTAAATATCATTTTTTTTTAAAAAATGAATATTTATTAGATTTCGATTTGCAACACCTTATCAACATTCTACATCTACTTCCACACTACGACATTCTTTTGGATGTTCGTGGAGGGCGTATACCTCTACCAGGTTTTGATAATTGACATTCCGGGGAAAGTGTTCTCCATGAAATATTACTACATCATTGGATGGGGTAAGTTTTCTGTTAAAATAAAAAAAATTTCTTAAATGTATTTTTTTTGAAGGGAAAATTTTGTTGCCTCATGGAAAGGAACAAAGGTCTTTACATATATTATCGTAATCTCGAGGCTTGGACACTATTTTTCTTGGCTAAAATATTGAGTTAGATGGTTTTAACCCTTTGACCCCCAACTTTTTAATAATTTTAAAAAAAAAATTTTCTGTAAATTATTCATTTATACACTCCATAGATGCCCAAAATTTTTTTTAAAATTAATTTTAAATACACAGGTTAAAAAAAAGGACGATGCAATTCGACATCATCATCAGACATATTGTAATACAAAAAAATACAAATATCTATTTGATTAAAATGTTAATATATATATTATATTTACTTTTGCACATTTTGTTCTGGAGCATGCGTAGTATGGCATTTATGCATAAATTGGATCTTTGCTTCGTTTCGCAGGAATTTGGTCAATGACCAATGTTGTCATATCTCATATCAGATATAGGAGCTATTATAGAAGAACTTTTTTTTAAAAAATTGTTGTTCATTCAAAGGTATCTATGATTTTCTTTTACTAATTTTGCCTGCCGATAACAATGCCTTGACAATTATGTGTTTTAAATCTGACAAGTTTCATGAATTTATTCTCTTTTTTCATGGCATATTTGCCGCCTATACAAAAAGCCATGGAAGAAAAGGGATTCTCAGATAGAACCTTTTACCTTTAATATCTACAGCATTCAACAAGCATGTCATGTAAATCGACTCCTCCCATACCTTCATTATATATTTTTAATATATTTGGTTGGCACTTCAATATATTTTTTGCTACTTAGTGACGATCTTTCTACATTTTATCTCGGACGAACACCGACAAAGGATGAGATGACGTGCGCAAACTTATTGTCATTCCATTTGGCAATTAATATATTTTCTTTTTCATCAATTTTACATACATAGCTCCCCACTTATCTCTAATTCTGATGATGTTGGATTAGTTTGCTTTCCCGCATAAATCTTAAAGTCATATACAATACCGTATACATTTTGTTCACGTATATTATTTAGTATATTATCTGAAATAAATAACTTAAAAGTAGATATGGAGTTGATATATTGGTTGAAGTGGAAAATGTATTAGTAATAATTTGTGTCCAATTGATGGATATGACCTGCTCTCCATTTCATATTATTTTTGGATGATAATATTATCATTATTTTCTGGATCTTCTATCTCGACTTGAAGATTCTTAAATGTTGGTGTTGATGAAGTTGATGGAGAATCAACGTGAGAAGTGCGCAAAATATCTTCTTCATTGTCTGATTCATCGATCCGAAATGTCTCTCTCGACTAGTATTAAATTATTTGTCATCTAATAATTATACAGATTCATTTAAAAAGTACAATAAATGTAAAATTATAATGTAAGTCGGAGGAAATATATCTTAGTAGCGTCAAATACAAAATTGGTGTGGTCTGATTGATTGATTTAGAATAATATATAAAAGGTATTCTAATATCCCAATTATTTATTTTGCATCATGCACTTTAAGTTGATATAAAAAAAAGAGCATATTGATTTTTAATAAAATAATTATTCATAATATTATACTCTTATTTTTAATAATGAACAAAAAATTTTGAATTATAAAATATTATCAAAAGAATTCGTTATATTGTCGTTATAAAATCATATGATTCGATAAAAATGGTAAAGATAAAATTATGGAAATATGATTGGATGAAATTTAAAAATAAAACATTATGAGTTAATAATTTTAATAAAATACGAAAAGTATTTTTATTATATCTATATTATATAATGTTAAATTAAATCTATAGGCTTTTATAAATTTAAAATATATAATTATCAGAGTTGTTAAAAGATCTAGACATAAGTATCAAGATCCTGTATCTAGATATAAAAATGTGGTATCTGTATTGTATCTAGATAGATTTTTGATTAATAATCTGTATCTAGATATTATTAGACGTTGTATCTGTATCTAGATCCATTTAAAAAGTATCTTTTAACAACTCTGATAATTATATTATATGATGTCAAAACAAATTGCGAGACGTCAAAGGGTTAAAAAATCGGCTCAAAACGAGTGGTTCAACAACACCAGTTTTTGGGCAGAAAATTTGGTTAACCGCAGGTGATTTAAAATGGGGGGGGGGAAATGATTCGGAGGAGTGGAGAGGAGACTAGATACTGTATTTAGCAGAGTTGTTAAAGGATCTAGATATATAAAAATGTGGTATCTGTATCTAGATAGATTTTTGATTAATATATCTGTATCTAGATATTATTTTAGACATTGTATCTGTATCTAGATCCATTTAAAAAGTATCTTTAAACAACTCTGGTATTTAGTGATGTTTAATCACCCTAACTTTTGCCAATTACTATATGACCTAGTCCATCTTAAAACCTAAAAAATTAACTTAGATTTTCTAAGTTGAATCTAAACTTGAAGATTAAGATCAATTTTTTTAGTATTAAAACTTGGCAGTTGACAAAATTTTAGTGATTTAACAACACTAACTGGCTGTATTCTTAAATTTTAATAAGTTATGGATTGGCATAATAAATGCAAGAAAATGTAAAATATATGTTATATTTTTATATGATTTTATTTTAATATTAATCCGGTCAAAATTGGAACTTACCAGATAACTTGTACTTGACTGGATCAGAAGTTTTTAAATTTTTTTTAAAGTTAATGTAAAATAAATGAAAATTTATACATTTTAAATTTTGTTTTTATATAAAATATAAATAGATTTTATATGAAGAAAAAAAAAATCTTTCTTAAAGGTTTTTCAAATTTTTTAAAGTGTCCAGAACATCTAGGCCTCTGTTAGAATTTTTGCAACTAGACTTATTGGTTTAAGTGAATATTAAAATAAATAATAAGTTTACATAATAATTTAGAGAATTCACTCATAATTTTATGCCCGAAAATAATTGGATATATATATAAAAAGTGCAATCTTTAAGTTATTAATTTTTTTTTCCGCCATGAATTTCGTTTTTCTATTGGTCTATCTTGAATCAATTTATAAAATAACTTTCTCCCAATTTTTTTGGTTTATAAAAATCGATTTTGTACGCCTTTGATCAAGCATCCAGAATTAAGTCAATTATTTTTATATATTTGGATTTAGTTTCGAGGCATCTTTTTGAGATATCCAGAATCTGAAATGTTTAAACTATTAATTATAAAAAATTATTTTGGGTATCTTACAAAGTTTGTGCCAGCATTAGCGGTATTTTGCCAAATACTATACAGAACTAGCTTTGTTAAACAACTCGATTTAACCAATTTTAAGCTGAGGTTGTAGTCTTGATAATATTATATAAGCCTAGAGATTTCGTTAATGGAAGGCCCAAGTCTTTCTGACACATCTATGAGAATAATTTCTTAAGCTTGGATAATGTTTTTTGAGTAAAAATCTTGGATTAACCCTTTTTTTTAAAATGAACCATTTATAACAACAGTGTACAAGGACTCAAGTTATAATAGAAGAAAGAATAATGAGTAAGGAAGAACTTGTACATTTAAAGGGAGAAAGAAACGTTTTAGATTATAAGATATCGAAAAATTGTAGACTTATTTTATTGTTACATTCCCCCTTTTTTTTAGGCCTACCATTTGCATTTGCTGTGATTTGGTATTTGACGAACAAGATAATGTACCACCATGCGTAAATATTATATATTATTAACATAATATATTATTATATTTATTTTGTCCTTTTAATAAAAAAAAATGCAGATCGGACATTTATATTGTACTAATGGTTCATTATGAGTTTGAAAAAAAAAGTTCACAAATTGACTAAAAAAAATATAGATTATATATAATTATAATCTTTTTTTTTTTTATCTTTCAGATGCGTTCTAATCTTGAAGATCAATCTTCTGCATTACATTTATGTCGTGCCAATATTCATCGTCCTTCTAGTATTTTTTTTCTTGTCAATTAGATCTATCCTCTATATTTCTAGATAAATATTTACATACTTGCTAAAATACTCAAATTAATGGTGGACAAAATTTATTCTAAGAGCGAAAGACGAACCCACAATTGTTTGTAAGTTTGTCATTTCTTTCTTTCTTTCTTTCTTTCTTTTCATTATCTATTATCATTATATTTTATTTATTTTAAAAGCCATATTCACATTCATTAATTAATTACTTTATTCTTTTAATATTTTATAATTTTCGTTCGATAAAAAAAAATATATAAGCAAATTTGTCAAGGGTTTCTTTTGTTTGTCAACCATCTTAGGAGCTTCGTATATCACAACACTGTACACACCTTCGCATAGTCACAAAACGATATTGTCATCCTACGTATTACCATTTCTTATATCTACGCAGGTTTTAACGAAGCAAATTCTAATAATCAAACAATTACAATATTTTATTTGTTATCTTTAAACAGGGAATATTAGTTTCGCTTTACTGCTGTTTTTCCAACCACGAGGTTACAATTTTTTTTATACACATTATTTAAATTTCTTAATTTTTATATATTTTTGGCAAGTCGGAAAACAATTTCCCGAAAAAAATCCGCCTCACTATTTTTGAGCGGAGGATTAAAAAATTATTACACTTAGATTTTTTAGTTTTGGGAATTATTTTTTTTCATATTTCTATCTAGCTTTATGTATGTAACCAATTATATTTAATATAACCAAAAAAAACTTAATTTTTAGGTTAAAGCAGTAATATGGAAACATCTAAAGTCTTGTAGGGAGTCCAAATGTTTGTGTCCATCTTGCCGAAGCCGGCTTAGCATCGATCCCTTGAAAAACTCTAAGATAGACTCCCCAGATTACCATCCAATAGTGCATCACGGTTCAATAGGTTCAGCAACTACTGAAGAACAAAAAGGGTGCGCTCTTATACCCTTATTGGCCCGTAGAATTCATCATTCCGACAAAAACAAAAATTCTAAGCAAAAATTCGCAAAGTCTAACAAAGACAAACATTCAATAAATATAATTATTAACCCCGCCTTCCCAACGAATATTAAACTTGTGATAGAAGGTTCAGAAGAAAATTGAATTTTGAATCTCTTATATATAACAAAAAAAAATTTAACATTATGTTGTTTGAAACTATATTATTTATCATTCGCCAAAGGTACACACTACTATAATATCATCACTGTAAAATATGACATTGTACTATGTATCGCATATAATATTTTACACTGAATCGTTAAATTTAACACTTATCTTATATTTTTATTGTTGTTGTATGTGTAAGTAATTCACGAATTTAATATATATATATATTTATATAATATTTTTAAAAATAGAATAACTCTCAGAATACTAGTTCACAATAATAAATAATATTACATTTAAATGATATAAATAAAACTTTGTTACTTTATGGAGAGAACAGAAGGTCTATAAACTATTCAATCGTTATTAGTTAATATTATTATTATTAATAATTATCATGTCTTTTGTTTTTTAAAAAGAATGTGTGTGTGTGGTGGGGGGGGGGGGGGGGTTATATACTAAGATATTCAGAGAATAAATGTTCAAAGAAGTGTTTTTAATTACCAGGTTGAACTTGGGGGAAAACATAAGAACCGGAACTTGAACCTTTCAAAATATTTATGAACCAGGTGAATTTTAAAATTTTCAGCAGTTTACAATAATTAATTTCAATGGCGAGTTAACATCCTATAAGAGATATTTAGCCTAAATTTCCTGGATTTATGTTTTTATGCCCAACAACAAAGGAACCTAGAATAATTTGAACTTTAAGGTTTTTTAGGAAAACTCGAAAAACTATAACCGTATTTTATCAGAACCCGAACCCCCTTCTTAATGTGTTTCTAACTCTGGTTTAAAATAATGTGTCATGTGATCTATAATATGATATTTTATTATTTTTTTTACTCCATGGCAACTCAATGAATGGGTGATTACAAAAGGTATTAAAACTAACAATATTCGTAATTAAAGAATGCATAAATTATACAAACAAACATTTTAATGCTTATAATTCATGTTTAAATTTTTATCTATTGAAGTTACAATGCGCGCATATTGTTCGACGCAGCGTTTCAAAAGCGCAAATTAAAAAAACGCAAACGTAAAACTATATATGAATTGAAGCGTTAATATATTTTTTTTAATAGGAAAGCGTCTAAATTTAAAACAAAAATGCATTTAAAATGCATTATTTGCGTTTTGAAAATCTGCGTTTAAACGTTCGATTTGCGCTCATTATTAAGAAGAAAAAATTGAGTTTAACATTATATTCATACTTTAGGATGTAAATCTTATCATATTTTTTATCCATTTTACATCTCATAGGAAAGGTAATTAAAAGTGCCAAGAAAAAAAAAAGATAGTATAATTGTAAATTTTTGTTATCTAATGTTGGCTCAAGGAAGCTCCATATTTTCAAATAATATAAAATTTATTTCTCTTTATTTCATTTGAAAGAGAATAATAATAATCGTAAAAATTTTTACTCATATATTACAATGTTAATGTTACTTAAAAAAAGTGCGTTACATTTACCTATACAAATTATAATTTTAAGTTTGTTTAATTAATAATATTATAAAAATTAAAAATTAAGCTCCTAGTTTCTTAATTTGTATCGAATCACTCCAAATTTTTGTAGCGAAAAAGTCATATCTTAAATATTAGAACCAATCCGAATTTTATAAATCGAATTCTTATTTCTCGGATCGACTAATGACTTCTTAACAATATTATGTCGCATCGAACTCCCATAGTACAGCTGTTAAACGGTTCGTTTTGAGCTCGATTTCTAAATTTATCTCTAATAAATAAATAAATATTTTTTAATATTGGTAAGACGACAAAGTTTGCCACCAAATGACGGTCAAGATGTCAAATCCCAATTTTATCTCCCACAGATCTCTGACGTGTCTTTAAATGACAAGACTTCAGGAAGCCGATTTCAGGCTATAACCGATAAGCTAAAAACCATCGATACAAATTTTTATTTATTATTTTTTTTAGCAGGAAGCAAGATAATTTATAAAAATAGGAATAATATAACATGATTTGTTTCGCGAATTAGAGTACGCTTGCTTAATAATGAATGTGATATTTATATTTTATTATAAGTATAAATGTCAAAAGTTTTTTAAAATAAATTTTATAATTAAAAAAAAAATAACATGAATTTTCATATTTTTTTTAATTTATACAAAAAAAAATTGTTTATATTGTCATCAAAATCTATTATTTATATTTTAATTTAATTTATTACAAATCATTTATCACATGCGTGATTAATAGAACTATTTTTTTTTCTCTAGTTTGTTTATTAGGAGTTCAAATTCAAATCAAACTAAAAAAAAATTTCTAAAAAAAAATCTCATTATTATAAAAGAATTAAGGCAATACCGGGGCACTTTGGATACAGGAGCATGTCAGTCTATTTAAATTTGAAATACCTTGTATGTTCTGTTCTGAGGAATGGGAATTCTCTTGGTTCACGTGTTTAGGATTCGATTTTGTGAGCCAAATTTTTCAAAAAGCTAAAGTTAAAGGAGCCAACTGTCCGTTGGTGGACATAGCTATTGGTGAGAATATAGAATTGCTAAGGACTTTATATTTGTTTATTTTTTTTATTCTCTGCTTGAGTAAGCAGGTTGCTGTTAATATCAGTGGGGAAGTTTCTTTTTATTCTGACTCATGTGTAATCCCAAATAAGGAATTTGCCCATGGCCCAGGGGGATAGTTGCCAGACCGTCGGGTCTCTAGCTATCATCTGTTAAGAGGTTGCAGGGTTCTATAGTATTCGGTATACGGAGTTGTTTTTAATAGGAGACTTAATAATTTGTTTATTAATAAATGTCGTTGGTGACGTCCTTGACTTATGCAGTTGAAACCAGCCTTTCATTGGCATTTACAATTGCAGTTCATGCAATTATTAAAACTATAAACTTCACAGAGTTATAAAAAGAATTTCATCTTGTTATAATCGGTTTAGTTTAATCAGATATATTCCCATTTTTTCCTTGCCCATGTTCATCCCACAAATATTTGAATTGGGAAAAAACAGTTTTACAAAGTGCAGACTTTTGTATACTCTTAATTATATTTATTGGTGTAAAAAAAAGGTTTCATATTGGGATCGGATCAGATTAAATCATCTTCACCTGAAGAAATACGTACCATCGAAACAATATCCTTTATAAAATAAATTATAATATTAGATTAACACATCTTGATTGATTCACTATTCATTAGATTAACTATCTTGAATATAAATTTAACAACAAAATTTTAAAATAAAAAGGAAGGAATTTGGTGGTTAATTCTGACTTAAAAACTCGACTAAAAAATTAATTTAAATAATTTTATTATACAATAAAGTTTTTTTAATATATTTTAAGAAAAATCTAAAGTAACGATTAACGTGTTTATTAACTGCGTTACTTTTTGTGGTTAATGCAATAGGTCAAGTTTGACACTATAAAATACAAGGCATCCTTAATCTTGAATAGATGTCCAAAAGTTAAATAAAATGATATACACAGTAGAGAAAAAGAAAGATTTGATGATAAAATTGGGGTCACACATAAAAAAAAACAATGAAATTCAATAGATAAGAAAAGATTTTTTATATGAAAAATGTCTTTTTTTTTCACCATGTGAATATGAAAAATAGTAAGCAAGCATTACAAGTAGTTTAAATTATAATTACAAAATTAAAAAAAAAATTAACATAAAAATTTTATCCTTTAACCCCCTATGGGATTGTAATTATAAAAATTTTTATGAAAAAAATGATACATTATAAAAACTCGTAAATTTATGATAATTTCTTTTCAATTTTTTATTTTATTTTAAAGTCACACAAGAATCATTGGATGGAAGGGATGAGATGAAAATCCATATACGATCGAAAATTTATCGTTATTATAATTAATTCCTTTCTGGTGATGGTGTTGAAGCATGTATATAACCTATCATATCAAAACATATATTTGTTATACGCGACTGCGCAGTATTAAATTGACGCTTCAAGATTATTATGGAATGGCAGGGAGCCGGAGAATTGTTCCAGGATGATTTAGGTATTTAAATTTATTTTAAAATTATATAACAAAAAATACATTATCATTTATATAGGAATTAATTCAGTTGTATTATTATTTTTTTGTGGTTGAGTGAGATGAGGTTAATTAGATGTTTAAAAAAAAATTCACTTAGTTTTATTTATCTTATTAAAAAGCAAAGGGATTAATAAAAATATATAATAAAAATTCGCAAACAGACCATTTAATTAAAAGTCAATTATGAATAGGTATTTAGGTACTTAATTTTAATTATTCTATTATGTCCTTAATAACACATTCAATTTTACAAAATTTAAGATAAGATCATTTAAGGGGGGGGGGGAAGATATACTTAAAAATTATGCCTTTAGAGTAAGTAAGTAAGTCATCTATGATATCACATTCTTTATTACTATATTTATAACATCTTCAAAATTAACTTTTAATTAAGAAATTTACATTATAAATTTTTTAAAAAGTATTTGACATAAATCTATTAGTTTATTTTATATTAAAATATATATATATATATATATATAAATAAATAATAATAATAATTTAATTTAATTTAATTTATTTTTTTTTAATATTATTTATATTATATTATTTTGAGTTTTTATGTTTTGAAATTACATTTTATTAAAATATTTATTATTTATTTATATTTAGCATTCATGATCAATTATAATTTTAACAAAATACACTTTTATATTAATAAAAGCATTATTTATATTGTTTCTAAACTATTTTAATGTGTGTCTTTTTGCTTTTCACATTTAAAAAAAAGAAGGAGAGAAAGATAAAATTTAAATATATATTCTTTATTATTTTTACAACTTTCTTTTGAAAATGTTAATTTATACATTTTATTTACCTTTTAAAAGGGTAAATTATTTATCAAAATTAATGAATCGAAGATTAAAAACTTGAGTGGGAATTCGATACTTTAATTCCATATTTTTTCCCAAAGGCATTCAAACAAATACGCCATATAAAATTATCATTCCCAAAAATTACCTAAATTATTATAATCATTCTTAATTTTATGGACGAAATATATAACTATGATGAAACTTTGATGAATGAAAGCTAAGCGAGCAGGTTAATTTTTGCTAATTTTTCCTTAAAAAGTGTCTCGAAAATTAATTTAGTAATTGACTTTATTTTATTACATTATATAGCGTTAAAAAATAATAATTACGGATTGTTAAAGACCAATGCTTATTTTAATTACTAATTTCAGAAGGCACTTTAGCTGATAAGAGTATTAAGATCCTGTTCGCAAATCTAACAGAAAATATTTAAAAAATCAATGAAAAAAAAATAAAATATAAAGAAATTATAACTCAAATTTAAAAATTTTTAGCTGAATTTTTTTTATCTTAGATATAAAAATTTCTTGATCCTTAGTGAGACCCCTTATTTTTGAATTTAATTAAAAGATATAGGTAAAAAAAAATTCTTTAAAGTAGATATGACTATATAGGAATGACGTTGTAAAATTTTTTATAGATTATTGTTAAAGTGAATATATTATTTTTTGGGAATTGTTAATATCTTATGTTTAAGTAGTATGAATGTAAATTTTTTTTTATATATGGTTTTTTCACTTATAATTTGAATTTGTTACTTCTCCAACTTTTAAAAATTAAGTAAATTATTTATATCAGAAACCTGCAGACCCGGTCCTAAACCCGGCCCGGTAAACCCGGCCCGGTAAACCCGGCCCGGTAAATCCGGCTCGGCTCGTATTTCAATTATTATATACTCGCCATTATTAGCTATAAAAGTCAAAAATAAATATAATATATTTTTTTTAAAAATCCGGGCCGGGTTTGAAAATATAAAACCCGGGCCGGGCCCAAAATTTTTTTTTTAGAGTTCATTTTTATTTTTGAGTAAATTTTCCCGAAATCGTAGGTTCCTTTAGCATTTATTTAGTAACCTCCTTTTTAGAAAGGTTTCCAGAAACCCTCGATAAATTTACTCGTTTCAGGAATTATTTTCTATCTTAACCTTTTTTATTAGCGTAAATTTGATGTTTCATTATGTTCCCAAATAGGACCGAGAAAGATGTTTTTCCCAAAGAGCTTCCCATATAATTTATATCTGGGAAAAGGGATTGTATCATATTCATCACCATAAAAGTGACATAAAATCTTTAAATGCAAGATGAATAGTTCAAATTTTTAAAGTAAACTTTAAATTTTCTGGCAAAAAAAACTTGTCCAATTTGTCACATTTATTTTTTTTCAAAAAAAAATACTACCTTGTCAATTTCATAATGAAGAAACGATCATTAATTTATTTCCATTCCGGAAAATGTTAAGCACGATATGCCGCAAATCTATTCGACTATCTTTTTATGCCGCTATTATCAAAGCTACGACCAGATCAATTCTCATATTTTAAAAGATGATAAGATTTTTTTATAATGACAATAATAGTAAAACTTATTTTAGATATTGTTATTAATTGTTTGTACCTCTAGCATCTTCGTTCTGTTCTTGTTTCATGAGATTTAAGATTACTTCTATATTATTTACTAAGCAAACTGAAAAGAAAAGAAAATATGGAAAATCATGGAATCGTAAGATTTCAATGGTACCTTGAATCCGGGAAAGAGAAACTTTAATTCAGAACGAAATTGATTTTTTGAGTCGTAAATTAAATTCGAATATTTAAATTACTAATTTTTATTTTATGTCTGTAATCGATGAACTAGTGAGTATACTAATAATGAATCACAGATTGTTCATTTGCTTCTAGAAATTTCCTTCACGCGAAGCCAATTTTGGCCATTTTAATTTATTTGCTACAAAATGTTTTTCTTTAAACTAACACCCAAACGGGTCGAAATGCTTAAGAAGTATGAAATAGGCACTAATTATTGACGTAAATCTCCAAGATAATGCTTCCAGGTGTTTGGCTAACTTTGCGCTTTAAGACGTGATATCATAGGCTAGTTTTTGGTTCATAATTCAGTTATTTTTTAATGGTCAATTAATTGATTTAAGAATTCATAAGACAGTAAATATTAACTCAACCTAGATAATTTAGAACTTCTATATTCTCCTTTCTGGGATGCTGATTTTGACAATTTTTTAATTTTTACTAATAACGATCTACCTGATGGGTTTCAGAATTAGTGTTAGCTTGACTCAAAAAGATCCATGTAAACAAAAAAGGTGTTAAAGAATGCAAATCTTTCTTTTGAAGTGTAAAATTTTTTTTAAAAAAAAATGATTATATTGTATAAAGATGGTCAAAAAACAAACAAAAATAGCGGCCATTGTTATGTAAAATTATATTTATGAAAATATGCAACATTCACATAAATTTTATTATAAAATATATTAGTTTAGTATTAATAATATATTAAAAAAAAAATTATTCGAGTTCAAATGTGGGTTACGTATAATACGGCCAACCTCCAAAATAGAAGTTTGTTAAAAAAAATATAAAATATTCAATTAAAATGCATAAAAATTTTGCGGATATATAGGTTTATGTAAGCATAAAATAAGAGGCCAACGACAAAAAAACCAGGCTTAAATTATCTAAACCAAACATAGGGCTACCAAGAATTTTTAAAGAGTTTTTGGGGTGGTTTTTTTCCCCGCTAATTTTTACTGCGATGTTTTTTTGGATCCCTTTTCCTGATGACTTTGGGAATAGATTTACGTTTATTTTTTTTTCCAATAACAATTTCGTTTTTTTATACTTTTATAAATTAAATTTTATTTTTTCTTTCATAAATCTCTTTTCAATTTTAAAAGTCATTAAATTATTTTTAATGTTTATAACTGGCATATTATAGTAATTTTGAGAAAAGGAGTTGGAGAGGGGGGGGGGGTTAAGTCCGGAGAAAGTTTTTATGCGTAAATTATTTCTAAGGAGAGGAAAATTCTCACTCTCCGCCCCCTAAAATTCTTTGAATATCTGGGGACTAGCTATAACCACTAAAAAGGTTAAATGTCAGATTTTAATTTAATTTTTATCAGATCGTAAGTGGTATAAAAAAAATTTTTAAGTGAAAACGACTTATTTATCATTTCTTATTATAACCAGCCATATATAAAAAGTGTATGCGTTCGAAAGCGTCTTCGCGAATCAGCTGGAACCGCCATTTTGGTAAAGCGTATAATAATTATTCTCTTGTTAAAAACGAACTATTAAATTGATAAACTTGCTTCCTTATTATCTCGATGATCAGGCAATTCTTTCATAAAGTTCGCGTTAGACATAGAAACAGAGTTGTTAAAAGATACTTTTTAAATGGATCTAGATACAGATACAACGTCTAAAATAATATCTAGATACAGATTATTTAATCAAAAATCTATCTAGATACAGATACAGATACAGATACCACATTTTTATATCTAGATACAGGATCTTGATACATGTATCTAGATCTTTTAACAACTCTGCATAGAAATAAATTTGCCTATCGTTTAAATTTTTTTTATTAGTGATAAGGGTAATCAAAATGGCGTCCCCAGCTGTTTTTCGTTGATGCACACTTTTAATGAATGCACCGTCAGTCTAGGCATTATTATATTATATATTTCATACGAGAGTTGGAACTCCGTGGAAATTCGACGGTATCTCTCGATTTTAATCGTTTAACAAAGAAGTTCTTTAAATTTTTATAAATCAGATTTAATCGGAAACGAATTTCAGCATGTGCTTTATACTACCCCTAACCCTATAATAACCTTCACCATAAACCTTTGTGTTTTTTTTTAATTTTCCAGAGTTGTTAAAGGCTCTAGATACAAGTATCTAGATCCTGTATCTAGATATAAAAATGTGGTATCTGTATCTAGATAGATTTTCGATTAAAATATCTGTATCTAGATATCATTTTAGACGATGTATCTGTATCTAGATCCATTACAAAAGTATCTTTTAACAACTCTGAAATTTTCGTAAAAATATAATTTAAAACCCATACAAGTTTTAAAGCAGAGACGCGGTACCATTTGCACGGCGCAACCCGGCACGGATTTTTTTTATTCAAATATTTTATTCGACCCGGTCCGGGTTTATTATTTTTAGGTCCGGCTTGATCGGGTTTTTTTTAAAAAAAAAATTTCAAGCTCGACCCGGGTATATTTAAAAAAATTAACTCAGGGCCTGGCCTTCAGGTCTCTGTTTTAAAGTTTTCAGCAAAATTGTTTTGCGCATGCTCGCAAGGCCGCGTTCGTGGTGGAATACGATCCGACTCGATTTAACAGCTGATCGATTTTTAAAATCTGTTTATGAGATCAATTTTTTTTTTAAAATAATATTAATTTTTATCTTTAATTCTATACAACGATAATAACCTAAAAAAAATATTGGTTTTAATAAAGAAAAATTGATTCTCATAAACCGATTTAAAAATCGATCAGCTGTTCAATCGTGTCGGCATTTGAAAAGTGACCCAAAATTTTAATAAACAAAATTTATTTTTTTTACATTACATTATATACTAATATAAATATAACATGTAAGCGTTAGTTATTTTCTTAGTTACCTAGAATAAAAAAAAAGTATCGCGTTACTTAAAAAATACGAAATTTTTACCCCATAGATAACAAAAAATGAAATTATATTTAAAAAAAAATGTTAAACTTGGCTTCGTTTGACATTAACCGAATTTTTAGTGGCTAATCTCAGTTAAAGATTCGGCTTAATTTAATTTATAAAATTAAATAATATGATAAAAATATATTTTTTTTTCCACCTTCTCAAAATAAAAAAGTAACGACTTTATTTTCAGCTAAGTTATTCATTTTTAAAAAATGGTAGGTGATTCTATCAAAAAAAAAAAATTAATCTTTTATAAGATATTTTTGAACAAAATAGATATATATAATTTATTTAAATCAGTAATAAGGCAAACGTAGCCTGCGTTATATCAACACTTTTTCAAAAAATAATTTATAAATAATATCCACCTTATCGAAATTAATAGAATCAAAATAACTTATATAATTATAAGATGATAGCTCTAGAAATTTTAAAGAAGATTTACTAGGAAAAATGTGATGTCAAATATCATTAAAGAGGGTATGACACGATGATTTAGGGATTAAATTTCCATATTTACCGCGAAAATAAATGGTTAGAAGAAGTTATTGAGCAAATAAAACTTGGAATTTTTATGTTAACGAAAAATATTTAAAATTTTGGTTAAATTCTACAAGTTAAAAGTAAAATATATTGAAAGATTCAACATCTTAGCAAATCGATAAAAAATCATATCTTCCTCGGAGAAAAGGTAGGAAAATATAAAATGTTATCAAAGAGCTATTAAAATTTGACGTGGCTGTCAATTATTCTCCGGATTATATTAATAATTAATTTGTCGAACGAAAAATATTGAAAAACCCAAAAATAAAGTGAAAAGAGAGTTAGCATTCGCTAAACTAAAACTAAGAGGGGATTCCGCTAAACAGCTGATATTGCAACCATGGAAATGACTTGTTATTGGATACTAATTTCTAACTTTAAGACTATCGTTTGTTTGGAAAATGCCTCCACTACATGAAATTCTGTCATTCGTGAAATCACAGTGAGTTACGGAAGGGAGACAAATATAAGGGTCCGTAATGAACAATATTTAAGCTATGTTAACTTTTATAAAATTTTGGCTGATTAAGTTGATATTTTAGAAAAATTAGGAGAAGACATAATCCAAAGCCAAATGGCGTTAGAATAATGGTTAGTGAAGTTTCACAAAGTTATTTTGGAATGGCAAAGCGCTTCCTAAGGTAAAAGTCTAGACTTAAATTCGTATTTAGCTAATGTTATTTAGGCGAACTGATTCTTAAAATATTTTGGTAAAACTTGAATAATGCTGGTTAGTTTATATGAAGTCCGATTTCACACTAAACTAGACATAGGATATAAATGCTTGATCTTGGACAGGATTATGATATTCGAAAAAACGATAATACAAGGTACAAACAATTTCATAATATTAAAAACCCTTATAATAATATAATAGTAAATATTCTTCAAAAAAAAACTTATAAAAACTATCATATTTAATGTTATTTGATGTTTAGTTTACAATTATAAATTTGTATTTCAATGTTAAGGTAAAATAAAATTCATTATTAATATATTATTTATATTTTATGATAATTGATTTACGAAATGTGACACCAGGTATATAACTATTGAAACATAATTTAAAATAATTTATCAAATTTACATTATTTAAACTATTTTTTATTAAAAGTACAACGTTTGTTTATAAAAACCAATCACGAAAAAGGAGATGTTCGATAAATCGATCACAATTTAACATAACGTCTTTTTTTTATATTTAAATACAATAATTGGAAGGAAAAATTGGCTAATTACTTTTTACTTGTAACGAAAGAAGAAGAAAAAATAATGAATGTTTAGTTCAATGGAGTAAAATAATTAAGAGATAATAAAATATTATAATTAATAGTTAAAAATGTAATTAAGTGTTATAGTTAAAAATATTATACTACACTTGTTATATTATATTATAAATTAAATAATAGGAAAATTTATGAAACTGTAGTTAAGGTAATAATTTGCATTGTTTTTTTTCTTCTTTTTTTTGGAACATTTGAAATACGTGCTAAAATCAGGAAAAGAAATAATCTCTGCAAACTTATCATATTTCTTCATCGGAATATCGGAAAAAAATAATTTTATGTATAAAAACATTTTTATAATTAAAGTAAAAATTTTATACCTAGACATCTGAGAATATTTTTTTCCTTTCTTTTCTTTCTTTCTTTTCTTTTCTTTCTTCCTTCCTTTTCTCTTTGTTTTAAGAAAAATTAATATTTTTATGATGTTCAAATATTTGTCATATAGATGTGACAAAAAAATAAATTGAATTTTATTTAAAAAGGACACATAGTCAAAAAAAATATAAAATTTTTTTTTTTTTACTAGAAAAGTCAAACCTAATAAATAGGAAATAATATATTTTTTTTAACCTTATTTTACTTTGCCATGTTTCATAAATATGGATTATATATACTTTTTACAATCAATCATTTCATTTATATAGTATATACCGACGACAGTATAGGTCAAATTTTATAATGAATTTTTTTCATAAACATAAAGTAAAGTACAATTATACCACGAGGTCTATAAAGTGTGAAAATATTTTTTATGATAGTACACCTATATTATTTTATTTTTAATTCTAAAATATTTGAGAGAAATATACATTGTATAATTCTTGCTCGATCCCTATAATATAGCTTAAGAAGGAAGGGGAAGTAGAAAGAAAGAAAGAAAGAAAGAAAGAAAGAAAGAAAGAAAGAAAGAAAGAAAGAAAGAAAGAAAGAAAGAAAGAAAGAAAGAAAGAAAGAAAGAAATAAACAAAAAAAAACATATTTACTTTACGTTGTGGTTTAATCTCTTTCCTGTATCAACAAAAAAAAATTCAAGGTATACCTACACAAATTCTCGAAATGCCACCATATAAACTGAAAAAAATCAAATTAATCCATTGACATTGTTTTTTTTTTTGAAGAATTTTCAAATATATAAAGAAGTGGTTGAAATAAATGGGAAATTCGCATTCTAACTACTATTCTGAAGGATGCGAAAACTATGACCATCGAAATACCAATATTTTGAATTTCAAGCAGGGCGACCAAAATAACCGAGATTACTATCCGCATATGCCGGTCGTGATGCCCAGAGCTTCGAGAAATCGTACGACTTCCGGATCTTTATCGAACGGTCCTAAATCGAATTCGATCTCGGATGTCAATTCGGAATCTATTCCTAATTCCTCTAATCATACCTCGTACACACGTGATAAATCCTTCCATCATTACGATGGCCCTCCCAGAAATGAGGATTTCGGTGATGATCACAAGAATATGGCTATTCCACTTCCGGCCAAAGATAAACACTTCGGAGGAGTTAAGGTAAAATATATAATTCTTCCTATATTTAAATTTTTAAAAAAAAATCGGTCTCACCAATTCAATACATATAAAATGTTCGTAATTTTAACCTATTTTTTTTTTTTCGATTTTCTATATAACATTTTGTATTAAAAATAAGAATTAAACATTTATATAGGTAGAAACTGAAAGTTATTTTATAAATTATCGAAATTCTTTTTACAAGGCGATAGTCAATTCAACCCCTGCTGTGCTATATTTTTGTTGTCCATATCAAAAAACCCGCAAATTTTATCTATTTTTTGGGTACCCCGTTCTCATTCGCTAATTAGGATTTAAATATGTCATAAGTTATACCATTATAAACCACCAATCAGGTCAAAGAGAGTGAAAAACTTTCCCTGAAACATTTGTAGACTGCTTTCACGGGATTTGTCTATCCACATATATTTTTAAAAAAATATTTTTGTAGATTTAAGTTTTATATATTATACACAATCCAACGTCGATAAAAGACGTGCAACAATAAATTTATAACACAATCATAAAAAAAAAAGGACAAAGATTAGACATCCCCTTCTCATAGTTCTCACTTATCTTTTTTTTGTGAAAATTTATTCCGTGATCAGAACAATGATAATATAAACCAAAACCCACTTTACCTTTCTAGTTTGGTAAATGTTATATCTTGGGAGAAAATAGTCATTTTTTAAAAATAAAAATTTTACACAACTTAATAAACAAATGTACTTAACTTGATAGAATATATAATATTTTGTTTTATATCTGTCCTAGTCCTACTATTTATTTTATTTTTGCCGGACTGTGGAATATATATTTTGATAAAAAAAAAAGTACGCATCTTCTTAGTGGAGTAAATAGTTATAATAATAATGGTATAGGGTATTACCTTCCTGTTTTGACCGGACCCTAACCCTTTTGAGTTGAGGGTTCTCGAGATATTAAAAATATTTTAAAATAATGAATTTTTATAGATAAACAGATTCATTAGATGATTAAATAAAAAAGAGATTTTTATAGAAGGAATCATTTTTCATTTTCTCCTCATTTTTCAAAATTGTTTTTTTGCCTTACATTTTTGTTGGTAAAATTTTAATTATTAAATAAATGTTTAATTTTAATTTGCTAAAACTTTTACTGAATTTTTTTTTAGTTATTATTATATATAGTATAATATATAAATCGGCAATAGCTCAATCATAATAGTTAGTCACAATATTTAAAGGGATATATTTCTAACGAAATTATCGTGTTTAGAAGTTATTAAGATAGTTAAGTTAATCAATTTTTTTTATACATTCAAGCGGGATTGTGGCATTTTCAATGTTTTAATAAGGAGATTAACGAGAGGTGGGGTAGGGGAATATAGCCTACAAAATAAGATTGAAACTTGGATATTTAAGCAAACATTAGCTAAATAAAGTGAATAAAAGTGAAGGGACAAAGAAGTTTGGTCTAGTTTTTTTTTTCTATGGGGATGTGAAAAGGGAATGGGGAATAGATCTGACTGAGTGGAAAAGAAATTTGAAAGGTTTCGAAGTTTCAAAAAGAGTGAAAAAATAATAAATCGCCTAAACCCCAGGAAATAATACTTGGACTCTGACACATTTTTGAGTGAGAGTTTGTAGATAGATAAGCCATATCTTTTGGTATAATATATCAGACCGGATTTCTAAACCCGTGTATCCGGGATCGGGTCCGAGTTTGTATTTTCAAAACTACGGCATTTTAACTTACGCACATAATATAAACATATCTCGTTTTCGACAATTTTATATATTAAACTATTTAAAATTTCATTTCTAATTTTATTTTTTTTCACCTTAAAATTTTTTTCTTTCTTTTTCTTTCATTTACAAAATAATATATTTTAAATTAATAAATAATATATTAAAAAATCAAAAGTTTATATATATATAATATATAATATAATATAATCAATTTTTCCGAGTTTGAATACAAACAAAAAAATAGTATAATTTTTTAATTTTTGAGAGCATAATTGAAGTTAGTTTTGAAAAAAAAAAGGTAAAATTATAAGTTCATTTCTTTGTATTTATTATCATTATCGTTTTTATCTTTTGAGAAAGGAAAAGGGAAAAATTAGGTGCTATTATACATAAAACAATATGAGTGTCGATTGTCGTATTTGTTTTTTTTTGTTTTTTTTAAAAAATATTTATGTTTTTTTTTGTTAAAAAACGAAAATCTTTTATGGTCAAAGTGGCCACTTTTTAAAAGTACGATTAATTATAACGGGAATTTTCTTTGGCGCTTGTCATTTAAGGCTGCGTGCCATAAATGTATTATTCCTATAATCATGGCACTGCTAAAAAAAAAGAAGAAATCTTTTTAAATCTAGCGAATCATTCGACTGCCTCGTCTCCCCCAAGACATAAATTAGATAAAAGTCAGCTGATCAATCAATTCTATAGGAAGAGCTACACCATATGTGAATACAAAGCTGACGATTATCCAGAAATGTGTTCTTCGAATACATATCAGCAGTTGATAGACCATCTCGATTTCACATAGAAGAGAATTTTAATACGTATAAAAACGAACTGGATTTTTTTTTTAAAAGTTTTTATATATTTTTAATTTGTGGTTAGTCGAGATTGTAATCGTATGCAATTGATTGGACAGGAATGATAGATTAGAATCCTTAAATGAACTCAATGCTGACTTTTCAAATTGGAACATTTAATTTTTGATTAGCATTTACTTTAAAAAAAAATATAACAATAACACTTTTTAATTCATTTTTTTTAAACCTTAAACAGTTAAATTTATGTGTGACAAAATAAATAAAAAAATCATTGTGGAAGTAGAAATGGAATTAATTTTTTTTTTGTTCCTCATTCTATAAAACTTTAATTTAAAAAAATTTTCCAGGGGATAAGGGGTTGAGCCTCTAAGACCCGACCATGCCTACGCCACTGTTTACGATGTAACTGTAACTGTAATTACTTTAAGAAATACTTGTATCGGTAAATATTTACTTTTCTGCATCCATATTATAAACTGATCTTAATCCATACCGGTGTTAGGGTTAGAATCAGGCAGACCAGATCAATTAATCTTTTATTTATTCAAAATCTAATTTAAGATTAAAACCAAAAGTTTCCCCTCCCTAAAATAATTCACTGATGCTTCGTGTTGCATTTTGCGGCCCTAAATTAGTCTGATTTTTACTGAGAACCCCCATTTCTAATATCAATCTGCTTCAGCGAATAAATTTGATACTAAAAAAATCCAATTTAGGGTTGTTGACATATATCATAACTTCTAAACCAACCCTGCCAATTAGATAATATTTAAATCATATAAATAAACATGCCATATTAGAGCGAATGAGTAAATAAATATCTGTCAGATGTTTTCAAGTCCCGTGTTAACTTAAATGACTGAATTTGGATCTCCAACCAGGACTTTCCTTTTTATTCCCGCATTGATTCGACTACTCTCCTATTATTTGTTCGATGCTCTATACACAATCTTCTACAGATATTTTGTAATTTCTAGGAAGTGAAGGGCATCAGAAAATCAAAATAAATAACAAGATCTTAAAATCAAATTCTCAATCCAATAAATAAATTAATCTTGAGCACTTATAATTGGGATTATATGTCTAAGTCTAAGTGTCTCGCATCAGACTTGTTTTATTCTGGCTGTTCTCAGAAGATAGACATAACTCTGATACGTTATCCAGAGTGAGGGGTGTCTATTAACTCAATATTTTAGCCAGAAAAATATTGACTAAGTCTCGAGATTTCGACAATATAATGTCTAGAACCTTTGTTCCTTCTATGAGCAAAGTCTTTAGGCTTGCCTAATATTTTTTCTGAAACGAAATATTGAGTCAGCCGTTTTATAAAAATCGACTCAAAACGAGCCTTTTGACAACACCAGTGTCTATTATTGAGTTAATTAGGAGTTCAATATTTTAGTAATAATTTAGTTATACTTTCAGCCAGCTTCTTCCTTCTTTTATTATTGAATTAATCCTTAAATGATTCAACAACCAATATGCAATAAAAACTTTGAAATTATAATATTTCATATAAAAATTTAATTTTTTTTTTTTCGAAAATTTACTCTACTTTATTCATATAAAAAGTTTCAAAATGAAGCCTTCTTTTATCTACATTTTTTTTTTACCCCTTTCGAATTTCTGCATTCATTTTTTGAAGAAAAATAATAATGCATTAAAAGCAGTGAAACGGAAGAGAGAAATAAAAGAATAAAAAAATCTTTGTTTTAATATCAGGAAATGAGGATTTTTGAAGAAGAGATTAAAAAAAAATAAAAAGTTTCTTTAATAACTTGATGCATTCCTCTTCTTATACTAGGAAATAAAAAGAAGATATACTATATTATACGTCTGTTCTAGCATTGATTTGTCACTCTACAGGTATTTTTTAAAAATAAAAAATTGAATAATGAATTTAAGTTTCGTTTAATTTAGAAAAAATAATCGTAAATTTTATTAATCGGAAGATAAAAGTTTGACAGATTTAAGCGCGTTTAAATATATTAAATGCGAGAAATTTATAAATCATAATCGTGTTTGTGTCTCGATATGATGAATATGATTGTCATTGTCGGATCTGGCAGTAAAAGAGTTATCGAGGGTAGAAACTGGGGCTCTACTTTTTTCGGGATTGATTTGAGGAACATTAACGTGCGGCCATTTCGAAGGTCCTTCGAGGTTACTACCGTTTTTCGTTATTTTCGTGAGTGAGGTTTTCGAGCTTAATTTAGGCGATATGTATCGGATACTGGACCACCTGCTACGTTTTGGTTTTATGTGCAATTGGGTTTGAATTCTATTTAGACCTCTTATCCAAAGGATATGCCCTACTTTCCTTTCATAAAGACCTCCTGTCAACCTTTCGACGTTGTTGTACCGTCCTCCTATGTAGTCACGGGGAGTGGTTTTGGCATCGATTTTCTTTATGATCTCCTTGCCGCGCCCGCATTTACAATGCGCTAATAACTTCTTCACGGGTATGGAAATAACAATTTGACCCCAGAGTAATTCTCCCATTCCTAACAATAAGCAGCATATCCATTGTCGAGAGCTTAAGGGAGCCGTGGAAAACGCTCTACCTCCAAATTGCACGATTATAACCTGCAAAATGAATGTCAATATCCATATACCGTAAAATATCGGATGATGAAAGATTCCTTTGAAAACGTTGCGCTGACCGTGAATCTTTCGGGCGTTTATCTCGTTGAATAACGTCATGATGACGAAGACGTTGAAGATTATGGTGAAATGTTGGGTTGGGGGTGAATTTATCGACACGCTCGCTCCATTTACAATTCCGAATAAGCGGGCGCCCGAGAATAAAAGGGTGAAAATAACGATGAGTTGGTAGATCGCATGGCCAATCACGTTTGTCAAGATGGTGCTCGAGATGAGGGCTTTGTTTCTTCCGTATGGCTTTCTTTCCAGCAATTCTGGCGTTGGTAACTCTGTAGCCAAAGCCAAGGAGGCTAGAGTGTCCATGATCAGGTTCACCCATAACATCTGAACAGCCTTCAGGGGACTATCGGAAAGGGCGCAAGCCCCAACGAAGGCCACGATAACAGCTACTACGTTCACTGTGAGTTGGAACTGCAAGAATTTGGATATACTGTCATAAACGTTCCGGCCCCACATTACTGCCTTCACTATGCTGCTAAAGTTGTCGTCAGTGAGTATAATATCCGAAGCCTCTTTTGCTACATCGGTGCCCGTTATACCCATGGCAAACCCTACATCTGCTTTTTTAAGAGCCGGCCCATCGTTAGTCCCGTCTCCAGTTACTGCCACCACTTCTTGATTCTTGCTTAGCTTGCTATCGATCATACCCGAAACCAGCACATATTTGTCTTGAGGGGAAGACCGAGCTAGAACTCTCAGTCTTGGCCATATCTCATCGACTAATGCCTGTTCGACTTCTCCTTGAGTGTTACGTATTCTGGAGTTAAAGTCTTTGCCTTCCAAAATCAGGAAATTTTGATCGTTCGGGGTCAATATACCGCATTTAGTTGCTATAGAACGTGCCGTATTTATATTATCGCCCGTCACCATTCTAACCGTTATGCCCGCTCTCTGACATTTTTTTATGGCTTCCGGAACTTCTTCTCTCACTGGATCCTGTATTCCCATAACGGCTAGGAGCGTAAAACCCTTCAATATATTTTTATCGTCATCCCAATTCGGCTCTTCCTTATATTCCTCCCAATTTTTCAAAGATTCCTTGTCATTTGATATAGCCCCACTAGGTATATAATCCTTGTAGGCGATGCCTATCGTTCTCAATCCTTCCGCGGCCATAGGTTCTATAACATTGTTAATCGTATTTTTGAGATCTCTCTCTGCAAATGGTTCTACGGACCCGTTGGTTGAGAAGAAGTATTCGCATTTCGTGAGAATTATCTCAGAGGCCCCTTTCGTAAATATTCTAAAAGTAGGTTTGTCGATATCACCATTATTAGTCGGTATTTTGATAATGGTAGACATCGATTTCCTCGCCGAGTTGAAAGTGTAAACTTTGTACAATTTATTCTCTGGCCAAAGATCTCTTACATCTTTATAACTTTTACCCGTGTCAGCTACGAATCCCAAGAGAGCGCATTCTGTCTTATTGCCTACTTGTACAGGAAGATTTGTCTTGTCATCTTTCACCAATTGTGAAGTATATCCGCTGTTGATGCAAATGGCGTCGATCAATAAATCGCCGTACAGAGGATTCATCTGTTCGAAACGCGGAATTTTGTCGTAAAGAATTCCTTCCAAGTAAGCCTTAACGGTTGTCATTCTATTGGTAGTCAGAGTACCAGTTTTATCAGAACAAATGGCCGTAGCGTTGCCCATAGTTTCGCAGGCATCCAAATGCCGGACTAGGTTATTATCTTGCATCATTTTTCTCACCGAATAGGCTAGACTGAGCGTTACAGCCAAAGGCAGGCCTTCTGGAATTGCTACAACTAAAACGGTTACACCAATTATGAAAAACTTTACGAAATATTGGGCGTGGTAAGGGCGCCAGGGACTCTTTTCTATGGCGTATGTTTTAACGCAGAACTTGATTATCAATATTAATACTGTCAAAACGGCTATCGCGAACCCAACATACCCGATTTGGATGGCTAATTTAGTCAATTTAGTCTGTAGGACCGACTGTTCTTTCACCTCGGTAACCACATTAACTTTATTTATTTTATCTGTTGGCACATCATTCGGTGCTATCGAAGTATCTGTCCCGATATCTTTGGCCGAAGTGGATCTTCCTTGAGCTGCGCCCAATAGGGCAAAAATTATCCCATTTTGAGAATTGAGTCCAACGGCGGTAACTACCATTTTTCCTTTACCCTCCATCACGTGCGTCCCTGATAAGAGCATGGGGTCCATCTCAGGACTTTTGTCGACCAAGTCGGATTCTCCAGTCAAAGAGCTTTCGTCCACTTTAAGATCAGTGCATTGCAATATTATGCCATCTGCGGGAAGTAGATCTCCATATTTGACTTGGCACACGTCTCCTACCATCACGTCTTGTATGAACACCTCGTCAGGTTTCCCCGCCCGAATCACGGCTATCTTGTGCTCGTGCTCAACTTTTTTTTGCAAGCCACGGAATTGCTTCTCTTTGCTCCAATCGTTAAAGGCCGTCACCAAAACTACCACGGCTACGGACACCAATATGGCAGTCCCCTCTATCCACCCCGACGTATTCTCTCCTTCATCGTGAGGTATATCAGCTGCCAATTCCTTAGGGGGTCTGTAGAAAGAAAGGCCCAATGAAATCAAGGCTGCGACTATTAGAATCACGAGGGTAACATTTTGAAGCGCTTCCCAGGCAAGTCTTATGAAGCTTTTAGGTTTTTTAGTGGGTATTAAGTTGCGACCAAAAGTTTTTTGTCTTAGGGCCAGGGCCTCCTTCGAATCGGAAAAACCTTCAATTGAAGAGGTCCGAAGCTTTTGACACAATCCCTCCACTCCCCCGAATTGAGATTTTAAAGCTTGGAGTCCTTCGGAACCTCTGCATTCCATCAGTTTCTGTAATTGTTCCACAGTTGTCCCAAAGCCACCCTCGCTATTTGTCATTTTGCTTTAAAACCTTTTAACCTTCTTTTTTTAATTTTTTTAATCTAAAAATATAAAAAACATTTTTTAAATATATAAGAATTAAAAATATTATATTAAGCCACTTTATTTTGTGATATATATATTTTGAAAATAATTATTACAAATTCAGGGAAATATAACACTTTACTAGATTTGCACCCCCTCTCCCTTCTCCTTCTCCTTACTATTTAATCTTACTAAATTTTAGTTGTTTAAAAAAAAACCTCAGTTGTTTGACCATGTCTGCTAGAGGTCGGAGGTTGGGGGGGGCGGAAAAAAGATTTTGCAAGTACAAATTGTTCAAAATATTTCTATGGCCAGACCCGTGCCTAATTTTTTAAAATGCTTTTACAGGTCATAATTTCAACAACATTGTGTCGTTTTCCATTCTTCATAAAAAAAATTTCCGGGTTGGGGCCAAAAAACCCGTTAGAGGTTTGTGGGGCTAGTTCGGGCCGCGCCTACCTCTATAATATTTATAAATTTTATATTAAAGGGCTGGCTCAGGCCTTCAATAAACTAACTAATTTTTGTGGAAAAGTGCCTTTGTAAATAAAAAATTTTTAAAATGTTTATTATTATAACTTGATTGTAAAAGAATAGGATGAAATTAAGGCTATAAATCGGGAACTAAATTACGCTTTAAGGGATTATTTTCCGAATTCCAATAACAAGCTCGTTGATTTAGATCCCATATCCCAAGATTTTGTTCCAGTAAGTATGCATCCAACAAAAATTTTTTACTTAAAATATAATTCAATTTAATTTATTTATTTTTATTTTCAAAGGTTAAAATATTGATTCGCTCAACAAAATATAACAAAACTTATTTTTTTAACAAATAATAACTTGGGGTAAAATTTTTAACGCTTTTCTTTGAATTTTTTTTTTTGTTTTTTTAAAAAAAATAATTTTTACTAAACTAATTATTAGCCAAATAATAATGATTAATATAAGTTCCCCATTTTAAATATATATTATGCATTATTATCATTCAGTATTTTTAAATCTTTGAATTCAAAAATATGAATAAATTCTTGTATTTACTATTATTTTAAAAGAAATGTAAATAATACATAATTAACCGTTCTTATATTATCATGATTTATGGGTAGTATTAACGGCACGATTTGAGACGATTAAAAACGGCAAACTCCATATTTTAGCCAGAAAAATATTGCCTAAGCCTTGAGATTGCGCTGATAGAATTCCAAACCTTTTTGCCATCTACGAGCAAAATATTCAGGTTTCCGTTTAGCAACCACTAATTATGGAGCAGTGTTTTTAAAAGCTACTTTTAAAAGTATCGTGCTATTGGCTAAGACAAAAAAAAATATCTTTTTTTTACAATACTTTTAGAATTCTTTTTGAAATATTTTTCACCTATCTCTATCACCACATATAAAAAATATGACTGACTATTATCTTAATCCTAACTTTATTTATCTTGACTTTTATTCCGACCTTTCTCGTAAGTCAAAAATTCAAGAAGAATAACACCAAATTGTATTTCATAATTTTGTGCAATTAATATATCATTATAAATCATTTTTCAAGAAACTACAATTTCAAATATATATAATTTATTTAATTTTTTATTGCTTTTCAATAATATTTCTTTACTGTCATCCCCGATTCTAGAGCGAGATACTAAAATATCAGCTTAGCCGTAATTGTTGAATACTAGCACTCGAGAGCAGTGCAGTATTAAATTGAATTTACATATTTTGTTTATAAGAAAAAATCATCTACAATAGTTTTATTATTTATTTCAAAGAAATCTTCTGTAGTAAGTGGCCTTTTTGATCTGGCTAAGGTACCCTAGTTTGGTATAGTATTATTTAACGTTAACATTAGTCTATCAAGTTGCCCTTTGGATTGAGTCAAATTAGTATATGACCAATTCAACTTGAAAGCTAGGGCGAACTATAGCAGCCATGTTCATCCGGATAATAAAGATAATAATTTTAAAAAAAATATTAGCATTAAATAGATGAGTCTGATGATAAAATGAGATGTCAATATTAATTATTTATTGTAATTTTTAATTTATAATACAACAATTCTTAAATAATGTCTATGGCCAGTTGAATCAACTTTCACGTAAACTCATCTAGCTCATAAACTATTATAGATACAGCTTTAAATCAAACTTTATTTTACAAATTAAGAATTGAAATGGGCTACACATTGATATTAAATGTTTGACATATTATCTTTAAATGTTTTTCTCAAGTTGAAATTACTAGTCTTTGTTTAATGATAAAACATTCTGGCACATTCTACAAAGAAATTTATATCCCGTGTTAATTTTATTTAGGAAAAGGAATATCCATATTATCATCATTTTTCCAGGGAAATTTCCTTGTCGAATATTTTTAAATAAAAATTTAAATTTTAAAAGTAAATAAAATAAAATAAAATAATAAGAATATGATTTTAAGAATCAATTATAAAATTATAAATATATTTTAATAATTTTTATGTGAAAAGTAGCCCATGCCAAGATTAAAAAAAATTTTTTTAATTTTTAAACCCATTTCCGGTTTTTTTAGTGTTGCGTACTTAAACTCAGAAATTTATTTTGTTAAAACATACATCGAAATCAGCTGAAATCAATGCCATTTCCGCACACATTTTTTTTCAAAAATTTCTCATAAAAATGTTTGAGTCGATTTTTTTTTAAACGGCTAACTCAATATTTTAGCCAGAAAAATATTGCGCTAAGCCTCGAAATTTCTAGAATATATGCCTAGACCTTTGTTCCTTCAATGAGTAAAATCTTCAGACTTGCCTAATATTATTCTGGATGAAATATCGAGTTACCAGTTTAACAACGCTATATTGCACATGTTTTTATTTTTGCGCAGGAAATAAGCTTATCAATCTATTTCAATCTAAGGTTTGAGAAGTGTGCGAGATTCAAGTTTTGAACAGTCGAATAAGAAGGTTTTGGTAGGTAATTTTATAAAAAAAAGGTCATTTTATGATTTTAAAGGCAAAGGTTAATTATAATTTAGGTTTAAAAATGTTTTCTTACAAGGAAATAGTTAATTTTTCTAAAAGATATTATTTTTTTTCCTTTGTTAAAATTGATCAAAAGAAACATTATTTCTTAACCTTTTAAAACAAGGTATAAAAATTATTAACACAATTTTTAATATTTTATAAATAGTTTATTAAAAGATTTATTTTTTTAAAAAATAAAATTATTGATTAATTTTAAAAAATGAATAAAAAGGGAGAGAGAGAAGAGAAAAGAAAGAAAGCAGGAAGGGAAGGAAAGGGAAGAAAAGGATTTGATTTTCCATGAAAAAAAACTCCTTAAGGTATATACCTTATTATCTGAGTATAATAAATATATAAATATTATTTTGTTTTGAATTTGATTTATATTGAATAAATTATATAATTTTTTAAAATTAAAAAATAAATTTATTTTTTAATTTTAAAAAAAATTAGAAAAAAGGGAAATAATTACTCCATTCTGCTTATTAAAATAAATGATTTCTCTGATTCCGGATTTCATTCATATCAGAAAAATAATTCTGATGATATGCCACTTATAGAAAAGATCCAATGTCCCGTCTTGATGGGACACGTCTCCTGTCCTCTGACTTTTCGCTATTATACACCTTAAAAAATGTCAAACTGGAAATAGTAAATCTTAAGCTAGTGAAGTTTTTGGCACCTAAATAATATTTCGTACAGGTGGTTTCCTAGCCCATTACGATTTTTATGAAGGAACGCCCATAATTTATTCAAGGTTTGAAACTGACCGAAAAAATTTTTTGTACAAATTGTCAGACCCAAGCGGGAACGCTTGGATAAAATTAAATAATCGTATATCGATTGTTAAAACTTATTATTTTATACAAGTTTTTTTTGAAAAATAGATATTATATCGTATAAAAAAAATGGGGAGAATACATTATGCTCAGTGTTCAATAAAGGGAACACTATAAAACCAAAAAAAATAAATATATATCAATCAAAACTGCTCCCTCCCCCTTTTTTTTAATTCGCTAGGAATGTATGTATTCGAAGTGAATTAATAAATGATTCGGTTTTTTTTTAGTTAAAACTTATACACTATCTCTCTATTACACATTTATTGATATTTTTGATTAATTAATTTTTTTTTATATATATATTTATATTTATATTAACGGAATGAAATGAAATGGTTACCGTAATCTTGATTAATTTTTATCACGAAGAAAATATCAATTTTTCTTCATATTTTTTCGTATGAAAAAATAGGGCCAAGGCTTGTAATTGTTTTTATACCGTAAAATATTATATAACGACGTATATATTTAAAATAAAAATTAACTTTTATTAATATTTATTGAAATATATTGTGAATCTTTTATAATTTTTCATTTTAAATTACTTAAAATTAATTTAACATACTTTTGTCCAAAAAAACTAGGTACTACCTATACGTTCGCCGGTCAGACATGAAATAAGGGATCACAACAACAATATAATCGGCAAGCGTCATGAACATTTAGGAAATTTTTCGCCTTCCCTCGATAGCCCTCTTAATCAAAAATCAACGAGCGGTTGCGTCAAAAAAAATCCCAAATATTATTCGTTAAACGGATATGGCACACCTAGAGATTTCCATGATGATTCATCGTACGACCCGATATTACGTATGAACATACCCGACAGTTTAAGCAGCGAAGGTTCTAGAAACGAACGGGGCATGTTGCATCGTGAATCACCTGTTTTATACCCTAAATCGGCAGTTAAGACTGGCAAAAACAAGGACATTGGTGGTTTCTTGTTTAAAAAAATCAAGGATCAAAAAAGGTTAAATGATACAAAAAATTTTGACTCGAGAATTGGCAAAGAAGAGAAAATTATTTCCTCGCACAAATTTAAAGGGGAACGTATGCAGGTTCTCACGGAAGATACCCCCATCCATTCCTTTAGCAATCTCGTCAAAATGAACGCCAACAAGAACGTGGTTAATCAAGAAGAATCCATTCAATCTACCGGAAGTTCACGCTACTTTGAAGCTCTTCGAAAAACGAAATACAAAAACGACTTCGTAAATAACTGTCCCGATTCATCTCAACCTGGCTTCAGGACTTCTACAGATACGGATGGGAATCTCAGCTTAATAAGCTTAAGCAAGTCCTTCGTCTATTCCAAGAATGAGGATCAAAACGTATTTTCCAACCCTAACGTCAGGATAGGGTCCTACACTAGGATACACTCACCTCTGTTCAACGAAAATCAATGTTCAAGTATAAACAATGAAATGGAAATAATAACGAATAATGTTAACGCAATTTGTAATCCATCGCCGGACAATAAACGGTACCAGGCTCCAAAGGAATCCCAATGGAAGATGTTCACACGTTTTATGCCAACGTATCACAAAGACAATAACACTCATAGTGATAATAAGCCGGGAAAGAGGGATAAAGTTGATATGGTAGATTATACCAAAATTGATGGCGCGAAAAAAATCAACCATGACATCGATGATCTCGAGGAAAATAAGTTAAACAAAAAACTGGAAACCAAATTCTCGTTTCATCGTCTCATAAACTCGGCCAAATCGAAGGGCAAAGATGACCAACAACAAGATAACAAAGGAGGCGGAGATGCTATTAATATTAAACCCAAAAAATGGCAACTAAGGGACAAATCCAAATGGAATAATAAGCTGAAAACCAAATCTTTGTCCAGCCAAGATGTCAACAAAATAATTGTTAACGATGTGTCTCGTTACAAGTCCAGCATAGATATCAATAAGATCGTTAGCCATCAAGATGAAGTCTCGCTTATCGATAATAATTTACTGTGTCAAGCTGAAGCAGGCGAAGTATGTTCAGCCATACATTCTTCTTCGAACGATAGTGGTCGGAGTTCGAAATCTACCAATGCTAAAGATGAATCCAATTCCCAGAGTTCTTCAATAGAACGCAAACCTCATGGGGATAATAAATCCGGCGTGCTAGCTAGCGACCATATTCCGAAACTGAAGGCCTCAGAAATATATCCCAATCGCATTACTCATTGTTACAAATCCTCGAGTCATTTGAACGAAATACGTCACGATGTGGATTCGATATGCGTGGACAAAGGAATCATCGCTAAAAAAAATCCTCCAAAATTTGACCATAGATTTCGGCCCAAAATACTGGATTCTCAGCACACAAGGGATTATTACCGAGAAGAGCATGACCAAAATCGTCCCAACGAAGACACGGGTTATAGCAGTCATTCAGAAGACGCCAATCATATGAGAACTCGGGCCCAGACATTATTCTCGGTGTATCAAAGGTCTGTTTTTAACGACAGGAGAACGATGATAACGTCATCTTCCATCAACTCAAAGCAATCTTCGGATACTACCGCATCCAAAAACAAACGCGAGACGATGATAGCCGTTCAAAGGAATAAGAAGGAAAATTTATTTGATTCCATTGGTGAGGTTAGATGCGGGGAACATGATAAAAGTTTTCAACAATTTACCATGGAACACAAGGTGCAGAAAGATGTCCGCCGAAGTGTTGGTAAGAGTCAAGGATGTCAGCCATCAAAGTGCGATAAAAATTATGAGTACGACGCGAAAAACAAATACGTCAACGATCGCGCTATCAATCCTTACCCCTTAAACAACCGTCACAAACTCACTGCTCACCAATCAAAATCTTGCGACAACATATATTTTGTCAAAAGCGGCAATTGGATCTTGAAAAAAGAGGAGAACACCTACTCAAGTCCAGATTACAAGCGGAAAATGTTTAACACCACCAACTTAAAACCGGAAGAGAGAGCTATCAATTACTACGATGATAGGGATACAGGCAGGAAAGATTATTCTAAATTATCTACCGAAAACCAAGGAGGTCAGGGCCAAAAAGGAATGGGAGAGCACGGGGATGATGCGAATTATTTATCTGGCCAAGGATCCGACAGTGATATAAAGAGCACGGCCAGTTCTCTAACCTCCAAGTTTATCAGCAACCAGTTCAGTTACCTCTACGACTCCGATATCTACGAGGACATAGAGCGGATGAAGAAGCTGGAGATCGCGCTCCCTCACCACAAACGCGGACGAGTTAATGGCGGTGCCATATTTCATCATCACAGGCATCACACACGGGCTAAAAAACCCATTCGTCAGCATCACCACCAAAACCTTAAAAAGCAAGGGATCATTAACCAGGAAGGGGAGGAGAAAAAGCGACTAGAAATGATGACGGATAACTTTGAAAGGTTAGACTCCGCCGACGCGAATGACGTATTGCGGAGAAAACCTATCGTTTTTGAGGCCGATTGCGTTAATCGTTGGAACAACTGTGAAAAACCAAAATCGGCGTCGATTGAAAACAAAATACGTAAAGGTTATGGTAACTTCGCTAAAGCGGATTCCGCCGTGATAGATGCTACTTCCAAATCGTCCATCGAGAATAGGTTCATTCTTTAAAAAAAAATTATTGGGCATTTTTATAGAAAAGTTTGTAGAATATTACGGAAATAAATTAATTTTTTAAATAAATAAGTTTATTTTCCAAAGGGACTTCCGGGCATGGCCATTGTTTTCAAAACGGTAAAAATAACAATCATAGCCTAATGGATATTATTTGAAATATTCCCGGTTTGGTAGACTAGACCACTTGTATAAAATAATTTTCTGGATGTCTTTCACTTATTATCGTTTTAACGTACTGTCCACAAATTTCTTAAGATTTTTTTTTTTTTAAATTGGGTGATAGAAAATTTTGATACATGTTTTATTTAAGTTATAAAAATTTGAATTTATTTAAATTTAAATGAATGACCGTAGTGTTCAACTATGTAACGATATGGAAGCCGATATTCAAAAATATAGGCAATTAGATAAAGTTCTCATTCAAGAAAATTGGAGGTCCCATTCTCACGAATGCAGCGAGCCTAGGCAAAAATATAAACCCAACAGTAATGACTCAAATATATTATATAAAAAATTTGATTTTTGACCAATGAAGATATCCTTTATAATTGATACCCTAAATAATATTCATTGAATCTGCTTTCCTCGGTAATCCTTGTATATCTCGTATTTTAATTACATTTTTTTTTGTGAGTGACACTTGAATATATTCTCTATCCTTATCCATCATTTTTTTATTTACGTATCTAATATTATACTAGTATAAAAAAAATAAATATGTTTGGTAGATCAAAACTTACCCTACCGGCTTCAAAATTTACCGGAAGAACGAAAAGATGACAAATCTGAAAAATCTAAAATCAATTATCGTGATAAAGAAGTTGCCAAAAAAGCCAGAGATTTTAACAAGGATATCCTGATCGCCTCTGGCCAATCTCCAACTCATCTCCAAGGTAACTTAGAAAATTGTAGCTATCTCGACAAGTATCCGCCTACCCATTTCGATACCATAGAAATGTGTCATCAAGATAACAATATTTCTTGCGGTAAGAGACAAATCGCCGGACCACGCCTCGGTAAATCGGTGAACGAGGTTTCGAACAGATCTGCACAGCAAGAGGTATTTTTTTCACCCCCTTCCCATATTTCCTCACAGAACCTCCTACAGAATATTCCTAAAGATCGCCATTACACGAAAGAGCTCGTCAACAAATTCGAAATGGCGGTTACGAGTAATAATGATTTTACTGGGATCCCGATTATGAATCGTGAAACCAATGAGTTCTCTCCTTATAGGCACATGATAAATGGAGAACGGGCAGATGGCACGCATTTTCACAACAAACACAATTCAAGATACAGAGGTCCCTTTCAAGAAGAATATATTCTAGAAGGCAAGCTGGGTAGTTATGAGAGGGAGAACAATGACCGAGGGTAAATCGAGCATCGTTTATGATTCTATTACACACACACTTTGATAAAGAAGAAGGTAGGTAGCTAGGAGAGATCTGCAATGCCCGTTACCCGGCCCGGCTTATATTAAAATTTATTCGACCCGAACCGGACCGGACCGGATAGTAGAGAGACCCGACCCGCTTAACAGAGAATAAACCCGATTTTTGTTAAATATGTTTTATTTTGCTTACAATTTTACTTATTAAATGGCTATTTATTATGATCCATTTAAAATACAATTTCCCTTTTTCCCTACATTTTGTGTTTATTGCTATAAGAAAATCCTAAAATCTAAATCCTCATTTATTACAGGTTATTTTTCCATAGGATATCTTTCCCGATTTTAAATAACCTTGTGGAGCGAGCAACCTTAACAAAAAATTGAAACCGGGCTAGGTGCATATTTGGGCAGGTCGAGCCGGATAAAAACTAAGATCTAACCCGGCCTGACTTTAAAATTTTGTCATTTGCAGACCTCTAGTAGCTGGGTATGACGAAATGAGAGATAAATAAATAAAAATATCGCCATAATATTTTATGCTAACATTTTGTTCATTAATATCGCAAAAAAAAGGATAGTCATAGAGTGTTCTTACAACCAATCCCACTTTTACAAATTACAACTTACTTATTTATCACAAACCCTTTATTTCAGTTTCCAAAATACTTTCAGATATCAATACCCGGCTGGTGGCATTTCTATCAACTCTCAACCTGAAAGGGAAGACATTGGACATTACATGTGTAGGAACGAAAATCAAATTCCCAGATACCAAGATAGGTATTTTGTCAATCATGAATACTCTGGGAGACCCCCACCATCTATCTTAATACACCCCCAGTACAATCAACCCCCCTACCTTCATAATTATTACCCTTCCTACAATCAAACGGGAGGCTGCTATTCTGATAGACACAACGTAGGAACATCGAATTTTCCTTACGTTCAACCACGACATAATGTGAGTGATAGACACTCATCCGAGCAACAATCGGGGAAAGTCGGATTATCCCGCCCATATTATCCCCATTGTGGTTATAATAATAACATTAATTACAACGTTAATAGCGATCGACATTTCCCCCTTACTTCCCCTCTACATCTAGAATCAGCCCGATTGCTATCGCAAAAGCATTCCGATCTTTCGACGCATAATAACAATTTTCGCCACCAACATCAACAAATAGTTCCCCAAGGAAACTCTTATATAGGAGAAGGAAACGAAGGATACCACTCATCCTATCCGGATAAATATGTCAATCAAATGGATACGCCATATTCCCAACTTAGATTGAACCAAGTTCCCAATGAAAGGTTTTTTTTTTTACATAATTTATTTTACAAAAAATTGATTCTAAAAATAAGAAATTTCTCCATTTTCTCTATTGCTTCTAAATCTCTGTGCATGAAAGGGTTATAGTTTTAGAATTTGTTTGACTCCAATCGGTCTCAAGTTTGATTCCTAGCCAGAATACAGATCTAATTGAATTGTTTAATCTCGAGCTGGTTTATCCTATTTATCCCTTGTGGAGCCGAGCAGAGATGTTCCTGAAATGATTTATTACACTTTAAAAAAAAATTTTTTTTTAATATAAACTTTTTGGAGACGTCCTATGATTAATTAGGTTTATTACCTATATCTTGATTTGCTAAATAATTTATACACTTCTGTAATATAGATGTAGCGTGATAATTTTTATTATTAAAAATGACATGTCCATTAGCATTGGCAGAATAAATAGGACATTTTAAAGCTTAGATTTTAATAATTTGTTGGATAAAATTTCAGAAACATTTTTTTGGGAATAGCGATTGATTAAGGTAAATAAAATAACAGATTTTAATATGATCTTTTGTTAATCTTCTGGCAAATGGTTTAAATATTAAAGCCCAATTTTTCGAACCAAGCATTAAGCATAAGACCTTTTAAATTAGACCTCAATAAATTGATGAGGGTGTGATATAAAATTAAACTCAACATATGATTAAAAGTAGTGTTGATTCCAACTCAGTATTTTAGCCAGAAAAATATTTGCCTAAGCCTTGAGATTTCGCCAGTAGATGTCCAAACCTTTGTTCCTTCTACAAACAAAATCTTCTGGCTTGCGTAATATTATTCTAGATGAAATGTTGAGTTAGCCGTATTTAAAAATCGGTTCAAAACGAGCCGTTTAACAACACTAATTTAAAGAATTGTGGTTTTTCTTCAATAGACACTGTTGCTATTTCTTTAGAAAAAATTCCCATTCTAGCAAGGAGTGGAAAATATAATTTACATATCATTAAATGTCAATTGATTTTATTGATATCAATGTAATCGACATCAAAATAAAATAATTATCTATTAACGGTAAGCAACTGAAACAAATAATGATAATAATAAACCCACGAGAATTATAATATTTTAAATGAACTACTTATACGATAATAATAATGATGTTGAGGTCATTAAAACTCGTCAAAGATAAAATCTCTTAATTTACGATGAAGTTGATGAGGGAATATTAAATTTATCATATCTATAAAAGTTAAAATAGTCCGTATCTTATTTAAATGAAAGATATACAGTGTTGTGATGATTTAATGAAACATATTGGCGAACAAAATTAAAACCCATCCATATATAAAGTTATTTTCTTCGCAAAAATAATTAAAATATAGACAAAAAGCATTATGGAAAATTCTTTTGTTATTTTAATATATTTTTGCAAAGAAAACAATTTTATATGGATGAGTTTTAATTTAATCGTCAATATGTTTCATTAAATCATCACAACAACTCTATATATATGATATTGAATTCGAATGACCTTGCAAAATGTTTTAAAAAGGGACCTTCGAATATAAATTACGTTATAAGATTAAACAAAGGAACATGCGCGTAGCCAGTTGGGCTCTTCCTTCCCCCCTTCCCCACCCCATTGTAAATTTTTTTTAAAATAAATATATAAAGTTTTCCTGAATTTGTAATTGCAAAGTTGATTCCAATTCAAATAAGTTGTATTCTGTTTAAATATCATTATATTACATAAAACTAGCACAAGAAATCATAATTTATGTTGATTAATTATTCGAACAAGGTTTTTATTCTAACATTATTTATAAAACTTACGATTAATACGCATACATAGAATATTATAACTCTTTTCTAATATAAGACTTCGATAATCATCCCGCATTACAAATAACATCGCCAAAATTTATTTGTTTATATATACTTTAGATACTGTGGAATAATCCTTTTTTTAAAATAAAATTGATAATGGAAAGACTCCTAGTTTTTATAAATAAATTAGTAATATATACAAAATGTAACTCCTTTTTAAAACTTCGAGCAGAGACCTACAGAGATACAATTCGCACGACCCTGCCTGGCTTGGGTATATTTAAAAAAATTAAAATACGGCCCGTCAGGCCGGGTTGGGTAGGACCGGGCCTGCAGGTCTCTGACTTCAAGTTCATAGGCCGCAATTTATCCTATTTTTTCAACAAGCTTATTCGAGCGAATCAAGAGATAAATTGATTTTATTTTTCAGCTCCGTTTTCTCGACAAAGAGAAAAGAGGTTGATTCCACGATTCTAATTTTATTCTATACCTGTTATATATATTTTTTTTTGATCGATTAATATATTAATGATTCTCGCGAAATGTTTCTCTTGTCCATGATGGCGCACATATTAAAAGCAATAAAATCATTATCATCTTGATTTTAAATAATGATATTTTTTGTAGGTATATCGATGGAGGGGAAAGTGTATTGGAGTATGTTCCATCAGCTTCCAATCAAATGTGCCACTCTCAAGCTAATTTTCGGTAATTAGTTTCTTCATATTTTTTGTAATCTAATAAAAGTTATGGAAACCCAAGCACAAATAAGTGTTCTACCTCTTTCCCAAAATGAATTTCTGTTTTTTTAAGATCCTATTCTTGTTCCAAACTAATATTATTAAAAAGAACGCTAAATAAATCTTCTAGAAACAGTGTATAAAATAAGGTTCGTACTTTTGTTAGAACCGATATTTCATTTTTTTAATAGAGGATTTTTATTTTTAGCCCTGTTTTGAGGGTGGTTCCTAGATAAATATTTAAATTTTAAAATAAATTCTTGAAAGTTTTTTTGCATTGCATTTAAAACGTTCATAAATAACGCCATGTAATCTACATTTCTAAATATATAATTTATAATTATTTTCGAGGAAAATTAAACAGCCGCTCTGAAACATCCAACAAATAAATTAGTAAAATAGTTAAGGAGCGTTAAGGGAAAAAATATTACTCATTTTAAATTTTTCATTTTTTTTTCCCTTCACAATTATTGAGCTTTGTTTTAATAATTTAATATTAGATTCAATTTAGCATTGGAAAAGGTAGGAAAAAACTCATATTTTTACATTTATAATCCCCATTATCTCGAGTAATCCTTTTGTTAACGAACTGTACTAATTTTCGTTTATTGATCTAACTAGAGTATATATGACATGTCTTATCGAAATTGATAGGTGTTTGATTTTGACATGGAATGACCTCATTTTTTTTAAATATTTTTCAAAATCTGTCGCGACATTTGAATGATAATCATTTATATATATATTTTAAAAATTTTATTATCTCTAGTCCACCTTCTGCCGATAAATGGAATCGGAAATCTTCTCAGTCCAATTGGAATGTAGCTGAGATTCGGAATGCTAATCGGGCACCAGTGAATAGAGATTTCAACAATAAAATCAAAAAATTTCAAAGTCAGGAAAAGTAATTAATTTATTTTTTAAAGAATCTACTAATTTTTTCGGTATACTCTTTGTCTATTATATGGATTATACTCTCTTATGTTTAATTTTCATTATATAGTGCTAAAATAAATTGATATGAAACTATTTAAAATTGAGAGAGTCTTAATTTTGCTTCCTAACTCACGCTATCTCATTAGAATGCTAATAGATAGCTGAATAGAATACAATTTTTAACCTTTAAGCGTGTTTTAAAGGTGCCATCATCTTATGTTAGAATCTATCATTTTTTAAAAAGGGTGTATGTTCTACTCAGAACTAAAAACAAAATTTAAAAATTCTTTTAATTTTTTTTTTCACTTCGGTTTCCTATAAAGAATACAATTTATTTCGAATTTCAAATGCCTTTACAAAATTTGGTAAAGGCGATAGTTTAATAGGTTTTTCCCGACATGCGCAGTAGGTTTTGCATTTTAAATTAAAATGCACCTATTGGAATGCATTTCCTGAAAAATCAGATTTTTAAATTTAAAATAACGCGCCTCAATTAATGATTTAATATGCAAAAAAAATAATTTAAAAAAATATACCTAAATTATTTTTTTGCATTTTTGAATCATTAATTGAGCGCGTTATTTTAAATATTTTGCCGGAAATGGATTCCAATACGTGCATAAATGTCCACCCTATAAATTTCAAAAATAAATTTTAATTTAAAATGCAAAACCTTACTGCGCATGTCCGGAAAAACTATTAAAACTATCGCCTTACCCAAAATTTTAAACGATCAACAATTTTATAAAAATTTTTTTATAAATACAGTTTAAAACTCATAGTTAATCCGACCAAGACCATCGATCATGGATATCAACAAGGCGGAAATTTTTGGAAACGGATGTCATGGTTGGAAAAATCAATGTAACTCCCCAATTCACGAATTAATATATATTTAATTTTAAGTCACCGATAAATTGCCAAAAAAAATTAATGAGATCCCTATAATAGAAAAAAAAATATATGTATTATTATAACATCAATGTGTTATTTTACCGCTTTGACTAAACTACAAATGCCTGGGTAAACTGCAAATTAGTGTTGTTAAACGGCTCGTTTTGAGCCGATTTTTAAAAACGGCTAACTCAATATTTCATCTAGAATAACATTGCGCAAGCCTGAAGATTTAGTTTGTAGGAGGAACAAAGGTGACAACTATTAGAGAAATCTTGAGACTTTGACAATAACTTTCTGGCTAAAATACTGAGTTAGCCGTTTTTAAAATCGGCTCAAAACTAGTCAACACTTTTGCAAATGCTAATCTACTCTATTAATTGAAGTAAGATTCATACGTCAACTTGCGGATTTAATATTATTAAAATTTAAAATGTTTTACTACGAGATAAAAGGAAATCTAACTATTAATGTATGCTCCTTTATTATTGAATATATCTAATGATGAATCACATTTCAAATGATATAGTGTATATTAAAAAAATTTACATAAGCATATACAATAAACTTTGGCAGTTTAGGCATTTGCGGTTTAATCAAACTCTTATTTTACCTTTAAATTTGTATAAAATTATGAGCAATTTTTTCTTGACAATATTTATGGTTATAAAAGATGCTTGAAATTTATAAGCGAAAGTGGAAAAATGTAAGATATTTTGGGAGGAAAAATTTTATAATAAAATGGATATAATTTCTCTTTCCTAAAAGGCTACATAAGCAAATGAATATGAAAAACCGACCTTTGCCCAAAGAACCCCAAATCATTACCAGGTATTTTTTTTATAACTTTTCTTTCAAAAAACTAAAATTATTATTTATTACGATAATTATTTACAGAGATTACAGAAAATGAAAGATAAATGACACTCACCAAGAAATATAGGTTTTCCAAAATTTATAAATCGACGATGAATGTGAAATAGTGCTACCAAAACTATTTTTACGTACGATACAATTTGACATAAATCCTAGTGTTGGTCGGCTAAATACTAAAGTGCTATATATATACACACATATAAATATTTTATTATAATCAATGCATTTATTATAAAGTTATTTATATATTGAAAAAGATCATTGTCATACCTCACATCACAAATTTTAGATAAATATTTTAATGTTTATTTGATATTAGATTTTTTTTTTTAAAAAAAAAATATTTATTTTAATTAAAATTATTTTCTAATTTAAAAATCACAAATAAATAAAAAAGTATTGATTTAATTCTGTATCTGTATATATATATATATATCTGTATCTTAGTTACAACATGGCGGAATGATGGGTAAAGGCACATGATCAATTATGAGATTTTTTATCAATTAATTTTTTTGAACTATAGAATGGGGAGGGAGAGAAGGAAGGAAGAATTGATTGATTGATTTAATTTGATTTAATAATAAATAAATTATTACTAAGCAAATCCAGGCTATTCTTATCACAATAAAGTATTCCATCCTAATTTTACGACTGATCCAATTCGAAACATAATAAGTTTTTTTAATTCAAATGCCTAAATTTAACTCAATCAAGTATTACATTCAAAATTTGCTAGATCGATATTTATGGATTCATGTCCACTCAACTTTGTTCCTTGTACAAAAGAATAATTATAAGCACCACTAGAAGGCTTATTTTACTTCTATAGTCCCCCAGAGCTACGATGCCTAATTCTAAAAACTATTCATAATTCCTATACACCGCCTCCTAATAATCTGATTAATTTCTTGAAGCCTCACCACTAGTTTTACCAATGATTCCTACTTTACCCAGCCCCATAATCTATTGGACAGATGAAGTTATCTACCAAACTATAAATTAAACTATTTTCTGGATTCTTAAAGATACCCTAACCTCATACTCGGAATCCATCCTTAGACTTATACTAACTCCAATAATTTAAAAAATAGCTATAACTCTTTTATACTCCCCAAGCAAAAACATGAAAATCATAAAACACTCCCAATTTTATCTTTTAATTCTTGCCATCAACTCCCAGAACCAAGTATCACCACTAACATTATCACAACTCTCAATTTCATTACAAAAGCTTAAATATTAGTTCAGTTCAGATCTCCGAATGACAAATAGCCATGATTCTATGACCCCAAATAATCACATTGCTTTTGATTTCTTAAAAGAAAAGGCATTTGAAACATCTACTAATATATTTTAAAATAAAAAATATAAATTTACATATGCCTTGATCAAGCCAGTGCTACTTTACCTATAGCCCGCTATAACTACTAATTGGCCACTTAATAGCAACTTTAAAAATCATGCCTAAAAATAACTTATGGATTCTAATATTATATATGTAAATGTATTAGCAGGCCATGCCTGAATGAAACTTTATTAATTCTTTGAACTTATTTCATTACACATGCATCGCAAATATAAAATAATGTAAGATTTAATAAAAAATATTTTGTGACAAGACTTTAGACTCTGGAGGAAATAATTCTTTTTTCTTTCTATCTTTCTTAGTGAATCCTGTTTCCTAAGATGATCATTAGCACATTCAAGAAAAGTATAATAACTATTAATAAATTGATTTTTTATAATGAAATTATCAGATATCTCTAGATTCCCTTCATCATTCTCAGAGCTTTCATAACCTTCTATAAAAAATAAGATTAATTATAGATTTTTAAGTTTCCAATTATAATTTTATTCGAATTGCAAATGTACTGATCATCCAATATATCATGAGAGTTAGCATCTTCATCGTGTAACACATATTCTACAAATATGCCAAGTTCATCTTCTTCATTGTCAGTTAGTGCCATATCATCCTCCGATTCCAAATCATATGCCATAGACTTATCAAAAAAAATTAGCTTCAATAAAGCATTTTATGAGTGGTACTTGTCACCTCGCACCATGCAAATTTTATAAGATAGAGGTGGTCATAAAGAGAGGTGATCTCATCTTCTTCCATCAATATTATTATCTTTCTAGTGATACCCTTTCTGCATTTGAAGTGCCTAATTGCACTCATGTGCAAAGGTTGAATTCGAGATGTGGTGTTCGCTAAAAAAGAATAATTTTATATTAATAAATGTTAATTTTTTTGTTACAATATTCATTGTCACATAACAATAAAATTTTCCTTATTTATGAGAAATCCCATTCTCTTAGGATCTCCAAGTTAAAGTTCATTCAACTACTTTTATTAGAGTAATATTTTACTAGTTTTTTAATTTTAAAGCACATAGAATTTTTTTAAATTTCCCTACAACATATAACTTTTTATCAGATCCATCCCCATTTATGATAAATAGAACTGAGACCTTTTCCTTGCATAGTTTGATACCTAGTAGTTGAGTCCACTAAATTCCATTGTGCTCTTTGGTAATGCTCGGTAGTATAGTCATGTGCCATCACAATTGTAAACACCACTCCTTTGATAATCTTTAATCAGAGATGGGAGTGTATTTTTGCTCTACTCATTTGCATGAATAATACACTACCTTTTCATTGCAAACATTACATATTATAAAAACTAAAAATTACTTTCATTAAAAATTACTTTCATTGAATGTTTGGCTAAAAAAACCTAGGTCTAACATCACTGGTCCATTTAGATTGCAATTGTTGCTACATTTGGGTAAACCAAACAAATAAAGCTGCTTCTGTTTTTCTTATTTTAACTCTTTTATTTGCAAGGGATTTATTCCTTAGAAATTGTGAGCATATACATGCTTTATTAGCTTCCAATCTGTAAATTGTGGACACATGATATACAACCTCACGCTAATTGTGTTTTTGAAGTAGTGTCTAATTTTTCAATGATTTTCCCCTTTTGCTTGAGCTTTATCTTATAAAATGATGTTTTAATCTAAAAATAATTTAAAATGATTATGATGTATAAGTAAATTACCATTTTTGTATTAAAATGTTAAGGTGCAATTCATGTAAAAAAAATCACGAATAATTTTTTTCGATAGGATTTTTTATTTTTTCACTTATCCGATTAAATTATCGTATTGTCATATAAATGGAACTTGAAAAATTTCGTAATTTTTCAACATTTCGTAATTAACTTGCAATTATAAATGTAATTTAACATTGCCATAGATTTTTATCAAAATAGCGGGGTTTTCCGCATTATAAAGTGTTTACACTTAAGCGATATACAATTAAACGGTTTTGAAGTATCATTTTTAAATTTTGTGAAAATTTAAATCAAAACAAATTTATTTAGTCCTCTTTATTGAAAGATAAAACAATTATATTAGCAACACAAAAGCAGAATTTAGCAAAATAAAATAGCCACAAAAGTTGGAAATGGTCTAACTGAAAAATATATCGCCCATTTAATACGATGCGTTTAATAATTTTATCTGATTATCATGCCTTTTGTAGTATATTGGCAAAATCATTCTAAGGTCATCCCATACCAAATGTCTTTAGATTAATTAAAAAGTTTGAATATCATATTATAAAAATATATGCCAATATTTTTCAATAAAAAAAACTGCAATTTACAATAAAATTATGTTATAAAACCAAAATTTTCAAAAAAAATTAATTTGAGCGTATTTTTTAATTTTTGGAAGGCAATTACGCCAGGCCTTAAAGGGAGGGGATGCCAGAAAAATAATTTAATTAAATAACAAATTGAAGGATTTTTTTAGTGAGCCGGAGTTATATTGCAAAAGTAGTATGACAAAAAAGTAATCCAGTAGTTAATTAGTGTTTTTCCAAAAAGAGCATATGGCATGGAACAAAAAGAGGAGAGCAATAGGAAAGTATACGATTATAATATTTTAATAATATTATAAGTTTTTAGGTATATCAATGTAGAAAAATATTAATAAATTAACAGGTAATCCCTATCATAAATTCCACACCAGATAATCAGTTGGGAAATATGTCACAGATTCCATTATTAACCTAGCTAATGGCAATGCACGGGGTTAGATAGTGTATGGCAATTTATTTAATGACAAAATTTTATTAGACCACCTATTTCCTTCTAGTCATATATTTATTCAAAATTAAAAATAAGAAATCCAAAAAGAAACTATCTCCTCTAATTTTATTCAAATGACTATAGGCTCTTCAATAACTTTTTACCTACCCCCCCCCCAATTTAAATGACGATCTTGCTTTACATCCCCCTTCTCCCCATGATAATCCCATAAACTATAATGTCGAGTGGCATAGGGTTTGGCCAATAGTAGTCATTATGGGGATCTATATCTCGCTCTTTTGTGCATACACTAAATTCAACTTTTCTTTGAATTTGATATTTAAATAAATTCAATATTATTTATATTTAGGTTTAGATGATATTCGTAACCAGCCTTTACAATCTCAGGGGGCTCAACTATAATATACTTTTTTAATTGAAATTTGCAAACTCTGAATAATTATTCTGATATTCATATTTTGGCATTTATTACGCATTTAAATAATGAAAATAAAACAATACAAGACATTTCTCAAGATAATATTTTTTAATAGAAAATATTTATTCATTTATTACATATTAACTAGTTTTGATTGGGATATAAAAAACATTCAAAAAATTACAAGTGATAAAAAAGGTTAATTAATTCAAACATTGCCTCAATTGATAATAGTTTTTGAAAACCACACGTCATTTTAATTTTTAGCTTAAAACTAATGCAACATTGTGTTACCATTTTTGACAATGTTTTATAGAATGAACTAATAAGGAAAAATTTGTAGGCCTAACCAAATCAATAATTCTTGAAGAAGAGAATATAAACGACTAATCCAAATCATAAAACTATATGGTGGTTAGAGCTTCCTCTTAGATGACATTATGGAAGCTAGATAAATAATAGAGAAAATTATTGTGAACACTTTTAATGATATTTTAATGACTAGACAGTCTACCATTATTGCTCATCTAAATTATTAAATCGAATGCTCTCAGCAGCAGGAGTAAAAATCTTAAATTATAATAGCCACAGCTGGTTAATTTGTAGTCATAACCATGACACTTAAGATGTAAACTCTTGAATTTATTATGTTAGATAAATTGATAAAATAAAAGCAATAAAGATCTTTAGAAGAAATAATTATGCAAATATACTTGAGTTATTTACATTGTAAAGATGCCTTTTAAAAATGAATAATTTAGTAACTAAGAGTGATATGATGTAAGCAATTAAGATTTTATATATTATTGTTGCACCACACCACCCCTAGTTGGTATATTATGTATTAAAATAAAAGTAGTTTGTAATAATATGAATAATAACATAATAAAATTCTAACAATAAACTGTTTTTTAAAGAAGAAAAAATAGCTTTCCTAAAAACAAGTAAAAAAAACGAGAAGGAAAAAAAAATATCTAAAAAGTTATATCCATTGTAGGATGAATAATAAGATCTCTAATTGTTAAAAATAAATAGATGGCGTTAAAGAATTGAATGCAAATAGTTACTTATATTTATTATCAAAAGCATTGATTAATAAAGTTTATTTAAATATTAACTGTAATATATTACTATCAACTTTATGTCTGTAAAAGTGACATTTTATCTAATATTTTATAACCAATTCAATATAATTAAAGATTATCATCTATATGTCAACTTACTTTTTATAAAGAAATTTCTTATTTTTTTTTGGACCTTGGAAATTATTTTAGGAAAAGGCATGGTAATTTAATTTAAGAATGGATTAGTAATTTTGAACTCGGCTTACTACAATATTAAATTTGTTAATTTTCAATTAATAAATGATCTTATTTATTTATTTAATTAGAGTCATATAGTAATTTAAATTATAAAAATAAATAAAGCTTCAACTGTTAATGCTCTATTGATATTTAGATATTATGATTAATAATCCATTTATAACATAAAAATTGCACGAAAAGACATGAAGAACTTAAATATTTCATCAGAAATATAAATATAGTAAGTATTTTTTGAAATTATCTTGCAATATTTATAGAAATATTTATTGTAATATAATATTTTCATTTCATAAAATAATTAATATTTCTATTTTTATATATTCAATTTGTTATAAATGAATGCTAGATTTTTTCATATTATTTTTCTTGTGTAACTAAATGTGCATATATTTTGCGACGAAACAATCTTCTAAATTGATATAATATATAACGTTATAGAGTTTTCACTGCATATGCGCTAGTTAATAGAGCTGAATGTCACAATGATTTTATATGATTTTAAACATTTTTATAATTCGATCCATAATAAATCTCGTCTGCTTGACAATAGAATTCTTACGTACAAATGATCTAACCATTAGAGGCACACAGTATTTTTCATTTTGAGTCAATCATATTTACAAATAGTTATTTATGTTGACAATTCTTATCAAATGAATAAAAACAGCAAAGCGGGAAAAGCCATTCCTTTTTCCAGTAATTAATATTTAATGTATATTGATAATTTTTGGAAGAATTTTGTTACTTGATAACTATTTTTGCTTTTTTATAAAGCCCATAAAGTTTTCAGTTGATTATCTTGTAATACTTACAACTGTTTTAAAATTATTTATGATAATATTTTAGCCCCATCTAGAAAATAATATTTAAAAATAATGCTTGGTAATTATAATAATATATTGTATCTAATTTATTATGTAAGTATGCATATATAAAAGAATATTTAAATATTTAATATATCTATTTTTATCTAGACACATATTTTTTATATTGTGATCAATCAATTTTTTTAAATTATATTTTGATAATTCCTATATAAATTTCTATCCATTATCAAATTGTTTAAAATTTTTGCATCATATTTAAAATAAATAAGTTAAAAAATTATTACTCCTTCTTCCCCAACTTCTACGTTTAATGATGATTTCCAAGTTTATCCAGGTTGGCAAGTTTTCCCTCTTATTCTTCTTTTCCATTTTTGATGGTCCTAGGCATCAACAAAGATTCATTTATATCATATCCGCTGCTATAACCTTTATCCACTCATCTTGGGCCTTCCTCTATCCCTACTTCTATCAAGATGCATCTCTTTACCGAGTCATCTTTTGTGCCCAAACCATCTTAGTCTATTTCTTTGCATTACCACTCCAATCATTTCTATACCCATTCTTGCTCACAATTCCTTCTAGTTTTTCTCTCTTGAGATACCCCACACATCCATCTAATCATCCTCATCTCTGTTCTTTCCAATTTGGCTTCCACTTTCATTGTCTATGTTTCACCACGATTAACTAAACAACTCCTCACATAGCTTGCTTAAACTTTCCCCTTTAACTTTAGAGAGATTTTTTTATTTGTTAGAATAGACAACATCTCTGAACTTCTCTCATGCTTGTCTGACCCTTGCAAGAAAACTACATCACCATCTGCATCTAGCATGCAAAACTTTTAATTCTATTAGTAGTTTAAAATGAATATCCATCATTCCAACATTTTGTAGTATCAGAATCTTTGATTAATCATATATTCTAAATATGATAGTAGATTCCTTTATATTATCTAAAATCAATTGTATGTATCTAAATGTTTATTTTATGTTATCTCAAAAAATTTATGGCTTGATTGAAAGAAAGAAATTGTTTGGTATAAATGAAAACCCCAGTATCTATTTACGTGTTTAACCCAAAATGTGGACTGGTTATGATCATAAATATTAATAGTTGATTGGTAGCCCTGCTACATTTTTTTCTCTCCTGTCTCATATTTTAAAAATTATTTTTAGGCACAAGCATTCCTATCATGAGATAATTGAAAAATATAAAAACATACATTAATCATAAATAAATTTCCTTTCCCTAATCCCAGTTCAACCTCATTAAAATAAAAATAGGCCTACACACAGCTTGCAATGCTGTCATAGCTGATCCAATTGATAATACCTCAACTCAAATAATGCTAAACTGAAGATTTTTTAATTTGATGATATATATTTAAAATTAAACTATTACCTGAACTAAGTAGTAGGATTTAAGGTTATAGAAATATGGATTAGAGGTTTAAGTGATATGGGTTAGGTTGAGAATTAACAATGAATTTAGTAAATTTTAATCTTTTTATTAATAATAACTTCTTATATCTGACAAAACGTATATGAACTTAAATAAATCAGCTGTGTTATCTTCTTGAGTTGACCATAATTAGTGCAATTATATTTCCAATCATAGCTATAGCCAGTTCACTTCATTCGGAACTTGTTCTCGTATTATAATAAAACAATATTATTTTCAGCGAACAAAATGAGGTTAATTCTTAGTTTGCATGTAAATGGCCTATACTATAATCGAGCAATAAATAGCAATTAATCTGCATGATTTTGCACTGGTTGCTATGGAAGGGTTATAATAAGCTCGGGTTAACCCTAGATTTTTTTATCATAAGTATTAAACACTCAAAGTGTTAATTTTTTTTGCAAAAACTATATAATGATTGCATATTCAATATAATTTTTTTTTATATTAGATAACAATAACATTTAACAATTTTTTTTTTATATATAATACCATTATTTAAATCCTCAAAAAGTACATTTTTAATTAAAAAATAAAAAATATGTATTAAAAAAACTTCTATTCTGCAAAAAAATATAAATTTTTTCAAACAAAATATAAGATCAAATTACGTTAAATTAAAATTTAGATGATATTGATGGTAGTAAAACTTGGCTTGGCTTGACACTATTTTTTCGAGTTTGGACCATTTACTAACCAAATTAAAAAATCGATTATATATATTCTTTAAATATAGAAATTTGTTTTAATATCTTTTAATTATATACTATACGATAAAACTTTTAGTTCCAATCAGGGAGATAATGGAATTTGATGGAACACTATCGGATCGGGTATTTTGGGAATCAAATTTTTTTTTTACAACATGATTGATCAAATTAAAATATAGCATTTGTATACTTTGTTAAATTAATGTTTATAAAATACGAATTAAAGATATTCTTAAATTTGCATCATTTTCATGGTAGATTAGCTTAAACTTTCTATTATAAATCTTTTATTTAAAATATATTTTAACACAATTATATGATGCCAAAAAATTACATTTTTAAATTTAATTTATTCTATAATTATTTTCTGACCTTTAATTTTATTAGGTGAAGCAAAAGATGTATTAACAATCGCGTTACTAAACTCGGCAAAATTTTGTAACGATAAATTTTATTTTATTTGGTTTATTATTCTACCAATTTTAATGCAATTGCTTAAATTATGGATAAGATGTCGTTTGTAAGCAATTCTTAGGTCTGGCCAGGTTGAAATTTAGTTTTTTAAATTTTCCCGACCCGTTTCTTTAAACAAAACCTAGCCCGATATACTTTATGGATTATAACTCATAGATTTTATAAAAATTATATACAGAAATAACTAGTTAATGCTAGCCTACATTTTACAATTGTCGCTTGTTTGAAATTTTCTCACTTGTAGGCTTTGTAAAGACCAAAATATTCTTAACCACATTATCAAAAATTGTTCAATTCATGTCTTACGGTATTTTAAATTTTCTTTTAAATCAAATTTGAGCCCTCCAAATTTAATTTTTTTTAACCCACGTCTAGCTTAAATTTACTTATTTTTGAGCCAGACCTGGCCTGAATTTTTATTCTATCCTTAAACTCTAGTCAGACCTGATTTTTTTAAAAAGATTAAAAGCACTCGACTCAAGCCGGCCTGCAGGGCTACGGTACAATACAGATACTTTTTAACAAAACCTATATAAATTGATATCGAGGGAATTGAAAAATTAGATCAAGGTATTAAATTGCATAAAAGGACCCTTAAAAAATCGTAAAACAAAGCTCAACCCATTACACCCTTAGAATTTGCTAGACCCTAAGAATGTTGGTGTCAAGTAAAATTACAAAATACTCTTTTACGAGCGCTTTCTGTAACTTTTAAAGGCATGAAATATAGATCGGGTACAAAACATAGTTGTTTTTGCCGAAACAGGAACGCAAAAATGCTTTTGTTCCTGGTTCTCGGACAAAAGCTCTTCCTTCCCTCGAAATTGTGACGACAATTCGTAGTATAAAATTAAGCAAACTAATTTCATCGAGGTTTGCTTTTTGGATTCACCCTCTTCGCTCTGCCCTCTATATCATTTTAATATGAAAAGTTTTAGTGTACATTAGTTTACAATATTTTTTTTTCCACAACCTTTTACCTTCATCATTCCCATTTCTTGATTACCTACCTACCTTTTTTGTCAACTCGATCAAATTATTAATCAATAAATATTTTATACTCCAATCAGAATTTCGAAGAAATTGTTTGGATATTTTGACAACACTCTAAACGGGGACTTATTTATGGACGAACCAACCAATCCCGGTTATTTTATTGCCGGGATGGTTTCGGCTCTTATTAAGCTTGAGTTATAGAATTCATTAGAATTTCGAATTCCAAAATCCATATCCTGCTTAGCAAGCCTGGTGGATTTGCGATTTCAATTTTAAAAATCCCAACAACCAAGATATATTTTTTTATGAAAAGAATCAATGATTGCATTTTAAATAACGCTTTTGTTAAATAGAAACTGCCCTATACTCAGCAAATCTATCTTTGTCACCACTAAAGATGGTAATAGTCTTCCAATCAGCCGACGCGAAATGTCTTGAAAGAGCTCTTTATTTCATAACTTAGTTTGGTTATTTTGCACGCTATTTCATCTTCTGCAGACATTGACACTGGAGCGTTCATCTCCACTATTGGTATAAAAAATTCAGTTATCTCTAACCCAAATTTTAACATTCGCAAACACTCAGCCACCCCATCATATCCTTCCGCCCAATCGCGACGGATTATAATTTTTAGGAAACTCGCAAAAGCCTAATTGGGAAATTTGCCATCAGAAAAGAACTAAATTCCTCCTTAAGCAACATCTTTTTCCTTTAAATGATAACCTTGATAGCGGCACTATCCCACCTAGTAAGGGATTTATAATATCAACACTGCCGCTAACTTAAAATAATACTCCTATTCCACGTTTGAACATTGTAGAGATATCTTTTTAATCAGTTCATCGTTCAATAAGGCTAAGATTATTGAGCACTTGTGCGATCTTATGGAGTAGCTGACCCTTCCCAAAAGCGTTCTGTTTTTCCTTTTTTCACCCGAATAGAAGACTTGTATTTATTTTGTACGAATGGAAAAACTTCGTAAATAGGACTTAAGATAGACTTGTGTATTTAAGCTCCAATATTTTAAGATTCTCGAATATTATTAAATAATTTCCAGACACAAATTAATTCATAAATTTTACGCTCTATTTATAAACGATGATTTGATTATCTTTGTATATCTTGTAAACTAGATTGTCCATTATGTAGCGTTTAGACGACTCACATATGTCCCGTGGATGCTTTGTGTTTCCTTCAAAACATTTCACGTAAACATTACTAGCGTAAAATTTTTATAAAAAAGAAAACATCCTTAACAAGTAAGACGAGGATCACTCCCCTAATCTAACCCAAATCTCGTAAATCTTCAAAAAATATTTCCTTTATTGCTTCTGGCGAGAAAGTTTAAATGCCAAGCAGCCACGGAGCCAACACCTGAAAAACGGGACTGGACCGGTGGTCTGGTTGAACTACAATTCAATTCGGTCTTTTCCGGATCGGTTCGAACCAAAAACGGGATCGTGACATTCACTCTCCCATTTCCTTCCACGCATTTCTTTCGTTTTTTGTGGAGTAATGTAGCCAACTCGTGGTCAAAGCTCTTATAATATCATTTTTACATCCATCAAAAATATCCGTTTTTCGCTCTTTATTCATTTTTTCTAATCGCGACAATTTTTACGACATTCGGGAGATTCAAAAATTTATTTCCGTCCTAATTATTTATTCAAATTTTTTTTAAGCATAATAATACAAATCAATAATACGTTTTGATTGATGTTTATCGACATCTCGACTGTGTGATAAAGGATGTCGATCTTAATCATCTATTACCAATACCATCCATATAGATAAACATAAATTTACATAAATATTTCGTTTATATGTCGTTATAATATAAATACTTGTTATATTTTCTTCCTCCTAATTTATCTTTGTGTTTTCTGTGTATATAATACCACTGGGCCATTTTATAAACGCTTTTTTTTAAAGCCATTATTCCCCCCCCTCTTCCATTTCCCATTCCTTTCTCCATTCCCATGTTGAATATTATTATTTTTTTAAAAAAATATATATATAATAAAAAAAACACCATTTCTGAAATATATTATAATTTGTCGATAATTTTTTTTAAAAAATAATTTATTATCCCTAAGTTTCCTCTTCTATCTTTATGGACATGTAAATAATACAAAAAACCGTGATTATTTTATTACAATAAAATACTGAAAAAAAAACTTAAAAATTTCGGTAGAATAAATGATACCAAAAACAAAAAATTTATATGAATAATTTTGGTAGTTATATAATTATCAATGTTTTAAGGTGCCTTAAAAAAATTATCTTGGTGTATCGGAAGTTTTGCCAAATCATAAACATCCATTCCTTTTAATATTGTTGTATGAGAGACCCTCAAAACCCCATTTGTAAGTTTAGTTTAGTGTGTTGTTAAACGGCTAACTCGATATTTCATCCAGAAAAATATAGCCTGAAGATTTAGCTCATAGAAGGAACAAAGGTCTTGACATATATTGTCGAAATCCCCAGGGCTTAGGCGATATCTTTCTAGCTAAAATATTGAGTTAGCCATTTTAAAAAATGGACTCAAACCAAGGCCGTTTAACAACACTAGTTTAGTCCCCATTTGAAAAATAGAAATCCTGTCCCTAACGTGGCCTTGTAAATTTGATTTTTGATTGGCCAAATCCTGGTTTCGAAAAACGAATTTAGCTTCTAGCCAGATGGGTATCGGTTAGGACAGCTCGGTGTCTTAGTTAGCGATCTGCGCAGGCCCCAATTTTTCGGTCCCGAAAAGTCGGAAATTTAAAAAAATTTATTGGCGCCATGTTTATTGTGAGAGTTTTAAAATATATCGATATATCCCGCCAATTTGAGAGTGATATCATATTTAAGAATAAGCCCGGCCCGAGTTTTTTTTTTAAATATTAGGGCCGACCCAACCCTTTTAAGAGTTTACACATCTCTAATCTTAGTCATATCATTCATTATTATGCCTTAATGGAAAAACATTTTGGTGGAAAAGATAAACTTGTAATTATATACTCATCCTTAGGGTTTATATAATATACTATTATCAATGAATGACAGATAATAATACCAAGACTGACAATGCATTCGTTGAAAGTGTACATCGATGAAAACAGCTGGGGACTCCATTTTAATTACTCGTATCATTATTAAAAAATTTTAAACCAGAGGCCAATTTATTTCTATGTCTGACGCAAACTTTATTTGATCATCGTGATAACAAGGAAGCAAGTTGTCAACTTAATTAGTTTTTAACATGATAATAATTAGTATTTGGGTTACCAAAATGGCGGGTCCAGCTGATTCGCATTCAACGACGCTTTCAAGTACATTATTAGGAATGCGTCGTCAATCTAGGTATCATTATGTGTCATTGACTATTAAATATTTTTTATGTATATTTATTATTCGCATGACAGTTTAATAATTAATATGAATAAAATGTATTTTATAATAAATAATATGATTGATGATGCGACAATAAATGAAAACGTTTATATAAGCTTGACGAAATCGTGAAATTCGCGTTGCGTTGAAATGTAAAAATTAGTGATTGACAGGATGCCCTTCTTTAAAACGAAATTAGGGAGCACCACATATAACTACCCGTGTACATTATAATTTTATTTTTGGAGGATTTGGGAAGGAAAGCTAAATTAATTGCCTTGTCTTCGGCCTCGACAGTTCAAATAACTGAATTGCCTTGTCTTCGGTCTCGACAGTTCAGATAACTGAATTGCCTTATCTTCGGTCTCGACAGTTCAAATAACTGAATTGCCTTGTCTTCGGTCTCGACAGTTCAGATAACTGAATTGCCTTATCTTCGGTCTCGACAGTTCAAATAACTGAATTGCCTTGTCTTCGGTCTCGACAGTTCAGATAACTGAATTGCCTTATCTTCGGTCTCGACAGTTTAAATAACTGAATTGCCTTGTCTTCGGCCTCGACAGTTCAAATAACGCGACCATTACAAGCGGTATTGTTAAACGGCTCTATTTGAGCCGATTTTTAAAAACGGCTAACTCAATATTTTAGTTTCCACATTTCGGTAATAGATGTCAAAACCCCATCTGCGAGCTAAATATTTGGATCATATTTTTCTGGATTTAATATTGAGTTAGCCATTTTTAAAAATCGGCTGAGTCGTTTAATGGCACTAATTACGAGGTATCGCATTCATTAATAATAATAATACGGGGTTTAAATGCGTTTTCTTTAGGGAGAATTATTTTTTAAAGACAGGCAAAATAATATTTTTTACAGTTAAACTAAATCATTAGACCCAATTCTCTTCGTTGTTTTTTTTCTCTAAAAGGCGGCGATATCGGTGGCTAGATCGTAAATTAAATTTTTCGTTTAATCACCCTCTCGAGAATTTTACTGACCAAATTTACTCCTTATTTTTCGACAACATTGATAATTAGCCCTCGATGACCTTGGGCTAAAATTAACTTCTTTTAGCTGTCGTTATTAGTTTTATATTTTTTTCATAAATGACACCCAACGTCGTAAATTATCTATCCTTATATGCAAATAGAATAATTAATTTTTAATTGGCAGCTGTGGCTTAGAAGATTAGTTACATTGACGGTAGCGATGAGAGCCCGTGTTCGATCTACGATGGGACCATTTGTTTTTATGAAACCTACCTTAAAATTTTATGGGTATCATTAAAGGGTTACCCTGTAGCGCCAATTCGCAGCCAAGTATATAAAAATACAGCAGATTTTGTATACTTCGCCACTAATTCGTGCTTATAGAGTAAGATCAATAAGTATATTAAAAAAAAAGAGTTTTTGGTCCTTTTTTTTTAAATTAAATTTCTATGTTTTCCCACGCTATATATCATTACCCGTTCCCTTTTACTCAATGCCACTCACCATCATGCCATCCCCGGTGTTAGATCGGGGAAAAAAATTGTAGTTACATCAATGGCATATAACAAACCTAGACTGACGATTCATTCATTAAAAGTGTACATTAATGCAAATCATGGTTGCAGTAATCATTAAAATTTTAAACGAGCGTCTAATTTATTCCTATATCTGATCTGATCATCGAGATAATTAAAGAAGCAAGTTATCGATTTAATAGTAGTTTTTTAGCATGAGAATAATTACTATGTCGGTTATCAAAATGGCGGATCCAGCTGATTGGCTTTTAACGAAGCTTAAAAATGCATTTTAATGAACGAATCGTCAGTCTAGGTGATGTATGTGTCATTGAGTTACATAGTTACATGATTGCAAAATGATATTTAAATGTTTGTGTTTTACTGTTCGAAGCCTTAATTTTTATATCATACCATACCGTACTATATCATATTACGTTGATTTAAAAAGTATATATGTTTGACTGTCTACTGGTATATTGAGACACATAAAAATCGTGAATATTAAACATTAATAGAAGTTTTTGAAAATAAAATTATCGTTTCAACTTGATTTATTCTTTCGTACCAATTCTAAGCTTTCCCAATCAATACTGCCAGCCAAGCCCCAAGCTCCCTACAAAAATGGACCTTTTAAATTAACATAAAAATGAGTAGTAGTATTAATAGATACTTTCACCTTCTTTTTTAATGATTTATTAATGAAATTAATCATTTTTCATCGCGTAGCTTTTAGACATCACGTATTTTTATTATATCCCATTTTTTAATAAAATAATAAATATAATTAAAACAGTCTCACATTTTTCGTGTGTTGTCACGCGAGCTAAGGTACCCTCTAAAATTCTTTAAAATAAATATAAGAATTTATCTTATTGCTAAGTGCCTTTTCCCTTCATATTTCTGAAAAACCTTTAACGTGTCTTAGGTCTTGAAATTGATGCAATTAAAGTATTTAGATATTTGCAATCAAATGGTGCTTATAAAACGATTAGTCTTTATCCAACAATTAATAAATATATATAATATATTCCATTTTAATATAAAATAAAATATTTTGCGAAATAAATATCGACAGGTAATTAAAGCCATAGAGGGTCCTTTTTTAAAAAAAAAATTGAAATAAAAATATAATTTTAAAAATTGAAGATTGATAAATAATCACGGTCTTAATATTTGGTAGAAAAAAAAGGTACAATTAAAACATCTAACAGAAGAAATGATTTCTTAATTTTATTTCTAAAAATTCTTCTCTTTAAAGATTAGTTGGATTAGGTAGAGCGTTGTTTATAAGAAGTGTTGCCTAATCGGCTGAAATTCCCTTCACGGGCTAAAAAAAAGAATAAGTCAAATCTTGCTTCCACTTTACCTAATGTTGAGTCAAGGAAACCTCTAGGCTGACGTGTTAGTTTTCGGCTAATAACTCGGTTCAGCTGTTGTTGAAATCGACTAAAAATTGATCAACATACCAACACTATATTAATATCAATTGGTACTAGAATGATTTATTTTGATATTTTTAGTTTTTCAAATGGTAAATTTAGAAATATTTCTGATTGTTCAATTGTAACTCGATTAAATTATTTTCCTACGCGTTTTTATAAACTAATTTCTTACGCTTTCGTTTTAATTGTAAATGTAAATTTATAAAGTTTTTGTTGTTTTTTGTAATATAATTTTTTTTATGGTATTGATTTTTTAATTATGAATTTTCCCAACGAATTACTTTTGTACGCCGTTAGAAGGAAACATTGGAAAAAAGGTAACAATACTCTTTACACCCCACCTACCTCCACAAATTTATATAAAATATAATAATTAACTCACACCATATTTATGCTGCGCATTTGAATACACGGATTAAAACAACGACTATAAAAGTTATTTGAATAGATAATAGTCCCACTAGTATCGTTAACGGCCCGATTAAGATTTCAGCTAAAATAACATTATGCAAGCCTGAAGATTTTTCTCATAGCTGGCAGAAATGCTTGGTCTCGATGCTTATACAATATTATTTTAGCTAAAATCTTAATCTCTCGTGTTTTTAACAACACTCCCTTGCAATGACCTATTCTGACTTGGTTTTATCTCGGTATATATTTTTTAATTTTTAATATATTGATTTTCCAATGCCCCAATTATATATTTTTTTTTATTTAAAAATAATATTATCCTTCATTGGATTCATAATTTTCCTGTAGAAATCTTATAATATTTTTGCGTTATAATTTCCGTAATTTTTGTTCAGATTGAACTAGTTGTTAAACGACTCGATTTTTAGAAATGGATATCTCAATATTTTATCCCAAAAGAAAAAATTTTGCGCTAGCCTGAAAATCTTGGCCATAGATTGGCAGGGCATCTATTATCGAAATATTGAGGCTTAAGCAACTTTAAGCCGTTTAGCAACACCAGATCGAACCATCAATTATCATTTTGCTGAATTGGACTTTCACAAAGCTGACTGAACCTCAATTGGGTCTTCTGAATTAGTCTGATTGGATCGAGTAGCTATGGGAAAATATTTCGGGCTGGGCCGAACCTTAAAATAATTTAATGGAATCTAATGCTAGACTCTAGTTGCATCGAAGTTACTGTTTTTAAAATTTAGGCGAAACACGTTGTGTATAAGGGAACGTTACCTCAATTTATAATTGATAAAACTTGAAATTTAAGCCGAATATCGATAATTGCGTTATGCATGATTGACTAAAAAACATTTAAATTTTTTACAGTGGAAAATGTGTTTTTTTATCATACCGAAAGTAACAAAAGATAATTTTAAAACTTTATCGTATACATTTATAAAATAAAGCTTTTAAAATATTAATAAACGAATTTTAAGAATGTTTTAACCCTATTTTTTTAATCCGACAATTTTTCAGAAGCATAAAACATGGATTAAATATAATTCTGAAAGATATTTATAAAGTTAGTGGGCTAGGTCATGGTTGGTCATAGGATAGTTGGTCCTATTAATTATTGCGTAATTATTTTTTATTTTGATTAAAACAAATGCGAACAATTTTCAACTTAATCTTAAATTTTAATTTTTTTACAAAGAATTTCAAAATTCTAATTTTATTACTACGTATTTTAATATTATCGATATACTTGATACTTCAAAGCCTCCGATATTATGGCAATATCAAAAAATTTGATTTTAATACCTCTATTTTTACGTGTGGTCCATCAGTGCCCCAACCCCAACGTACCCATAATATGGCATGGCATGGTTAGGCCAAAATCAGATTCGATTTTTCTAAAAAGTGTGGTTTATAAAATGTATATTAACTATTTCGAATAGCCTATATTTTTAGAGTTCGGAAGATGTTTTGCATATTTACTGAGATTGGTCAATTATTGTTGAATTTATTCAGGTTTAAACGAAAGATGGTCCAACCATACCTCATCTCCCCTACTCTTCGTATCGGATTGGTGGTATTTTTGAATTGGTATAATTGATACTAAATAATTAATTATGGCATTCATTGCTCCTTCCATATTTAACTCGTCGGCTATTAACCCACATTTTTTCGCTAGCATTTGACATATAATACGAGGTTTCGCTTTCGAAACTTTAGTCGCGATATAGATACATATTTTGTGTTATATTGTATCGTAATGTAATGGGTAATTCGCGCAAAAGATATTTTGTCTTTAAAGAAAGACAAAAAAAATATATATTTGTCACCAAAAAAAAATCATTAAAAAAATAAGAAATAATTTTTATTTTTATCCTCATAAAAAAAAATATATATATACATAAATTTTAGGTTCCGATGGGTCGGCTGTCGTTTTTTAATATTGTCATTCAAAAAAATATCTTCAAATTATGAAATTTATAATATTTATTCTTTATGCCCAATAGTTAATCCAAAAATAAGTTTCTCTCTTGTCACGAATTAATGCCACTAAGAAGCTACTTGGCACCATCTCTTATATATACTTTTACGTATATCATAACATAATTATAAAAAAAATATAAAAATATTGGATTAATATTTATAATAATAATGCATATTATTAAAAACGATTCATTTTATTTTTATTGTAAACGAGATTTTTCGTAAAAATTTTGGTATAATTATGAAAAAGATAAAATAAATTATATTTCTTTTTATTTTCCCCTTGTTTTTTTTTTAAAAATTTTTATTGTGGTAATATAATGAATGCTGTTATTTATTTTTGGAAATTTTCAAACTGAACACACCCCCCCCCCCTTCTTTCCATCCTTTAAAGTTTTCTCAAATATTATCTAGTTTAGAAATGGTAACCTCACCGATTAACCCATGTCCAAATATTAAAGTGATAATATTCTTAAATGCCGTCTTATACTAAAATCACATATTTTCATCAAAAAAAAAAATTAAATAAATTTTGTTTTTAATAAGCCATTTTTTTCGATGATGAATATTTTTGGTACTTAAAAATAAATCTATACTTTTAAATGTTTATTTATTTTATTTTATGGCTTCAAATGCAGATTAATTTTTAAAATTTGCTATTTTTTTTAAAAAAAAATTCGCGCGTTTCGTTAAATATTTTAAATGGTTGAAAGTTCATTTGGATTTTGGAAAAGACTTTCTTTATAAAATTTGATGTTTGGCGGTTTATACGAACAATCATTCCTTGCGCAACACTGGCATTTATCTACGATCGTAAATGCGGTAACTCCAACTCATTAGAATTCAGCAAGATTTGTATACATAGTTGACATTTATGGAATCTTGCGTTAACTGGGCCAACATACGGTCCAGAATGGCTCGATTTGATAAAAGCGACTGTTTGGCGAAGTGTCTTATAAAAGATTTTTTGCGTCGATTCGCTCACGTTCGTCATCGTATGGATCACCCTTTGCCGCAATACGCCGATTTTCATCTTGGCAATACCCAAAAACATCTTTTTGAGGATTACGATTCTTACTTCGAAGAAATATCCTATTTTGAGCGCGATCATGGCTCGAATGTGTCCTCCAAACGCGTTTTTTTCGGCCAACGAGAAGTTAGGAATGTATCGCTAATTATTCTTTCTCCGGGTTCTAACTATATTAGACCTACTCGCGAAAAATCTTGCCAAAGTTATGAAATATATCATTATAATTTTTTTTATGACGAGACAAATTAATTGCTAAGTTTACATATGAAATGGTAGATATCACCTAGAAATTTTTTTTTGTTACGAAATTCACCGTATTTCTAATTTATAATTATTTAATCAGTAATAAATAATATCGATATTAAATACAAAATTGGTCAATATTTTTTTGACGAGTTAAAAATTAAAATTTGATCAGTAAATACCTCTAGAAATATGCAGATTTAATAGCATAATCCATCCATGTATCTACGCCCTTACTATATTAGATGATTAATCAATTAATGTTATTATATTATATTATCATAATGAGAGAATAGTTATTAAATAATAATTTTTATAACTGATAATGAAATTAGTTGGTGATAAAGTTCATCAATTTGAAGTACTTTTGTTTAATTTCTCATACCAACTGATGCTTAGAGGATTGTATTTGTTGCCATTTACAGGACAAAAAAATATTTTTTGACAATCCATTGACTAGATGATTTATATATAATTTGTCTAAACTGCAAAGGCTAAAGGTTCAATTTCTCTTCTTACACTATGTTAAAATTAAAGTACTGGAATTAATAAGTAATATAAATTAATATGCAATTATATTCCGTTTAATCTAACGATAAACCGTTTATTATTATTTATAAAAATAATTAGAGTAAGATAATCCCCAAATTGGCGTATTTATATTTATATATCAAAAATCTTAGAATTATGTATAATTATAATAATGAATTAATTATAAATAATTATATCCAAATTTTACCGGTGATAAAATATTGTAGAAAAAACATGGTTATGCCGAAAAATCAAATAATACATGTAAAAAAATGCATATTTATTGGTAAACCATTAAAATACTAAACTTAAAATATATGAATATTTTTTTAAAATGCTTGCTTGTTCTCGCAATTCACTTTAAACAATTAATTAATGCCAAAAAAGTCTGAATTTTTATCAGAAAATTAACTTTTACCTAGATATTTTTGAAAAAAAAATTGTCAGATCTTCGATTCACCACTCGTCTTTATACGCCGCAGAGTTTTAACTAGAAACTTTTTGGCGATAACAACCAGATCTTTAACTTTATATCACCTCTACACTTCCGAAAATATCTGTTCCGCTTGGTTTTGTTAGACGGCTCGATTTGAGTCCTTTTTAAAAGCGGCTAGCTCAACATTATAGCCAGAAAAATATTATGCAAGCCTAGAGATTTTGCTGGTTCTGCTTTATACGCTATTATTTTATATTTTAATAGCTCTCTTATCGAAATTTTTTTTTAAGTGCGTTATACATTTATCACTTTAAAAATGAAAAAGTTAATTAAATTAATTTTATTATACATTTTAGTTTCGCTACCTTTTTTATTCTCCATTATATAATATAAATATAATAATGTATATATATTTTTTTTAAATTTTTCAAAAATTCTTTCAACATGATGTGGTATTTTTTTTTTTTTATTACTCAAAAGGATTTTATTAAAATTAAATAGAAACGAATTTTTAAATATTTGGCTTCTCCTAGTTTTATCTTTGTCGATTCCGATCCCATTTAACGCTAGCGCATAATTAATAATAGATGTTAGAGATAGATTGTAACAATTACGTTAAACAAAACGTTTTAAAAATTATTAAGAGTAAAAAAAAATAAACGCATATATTTGTGGATACAAAAGATGAAATGGATTTTATAATTAACTTTTTTTATCATTACATTAAATAACGTAAGCTCGCATCAAAGGAACGTTACGTTTTTATGCTCTCCTATATTTCCAAGTCTAATCCCATATACTAAATAAATAAAAAAATTTTATTTTGCCTTATTTTCACACATATTCGCGATCAAAGAAGTGCTTCGTATCTCTTATTTAGCATTAATGTTAATTTCAAAAAAGAAAATATATATATATGGGAAATTGATAATTTATTTTAATTAATTATTAGCCAGAAGCTATTAAAAAAGACTTTCAAAAAAAATATTTGATTGATTTTTGTCAGAATTGTGCCGCTTGTAAAGGTGGAATGAGGTTATCAAATTTTTAAAGAATGAAATATGGTTTTATTATGAATGATCGAAATTAAATAAACTTTTAGCACTGCACCCATATAGATTTTTTTTTGCGAATCCTTAGGATTCGCCATTTTTATTAGAAATTTTTACCCGCTTAAATAACTAAATTCATTCGTGAATAGCTTTTTATTTTAAAAATTCCACTATTATTATTATCATAGGGGAGAAGAAGTTGTACAATATATTACGCAATCTTTTTTATGCTATAACAGTAAAAATGGGATGTCATTGGATTATAATTAATGACATTAATACGAGCCTAGAGTGACGATTAATTTATTTAATGTACACATACATTAAAGTCAGCTGTAGTCATTGTCATTGAAAGTATACATATACATTAAAGTCAGCTGTAGTCAATGTCATTGAAAGTATACATACATTAAAGTCAGCTGTAGTCAATGTCGTTGCCTACTTTAAATAGTCACCAAAATACCTTTCATATTTCGACAATGCACTTCGATGATGAATGGCATTGGATATAGGAGTAAAAATGCGCGCTTCTAGAGTTGTTTACGAGCCGGGTCGAACAAATCTAGCCGACTCATTTTAGTCTCGGATAACGAAATTCGCGCCGAAATAACTTTTTACGATCGATTCTCTAAATGAATCGGGTAATATGGCTCAAACCCAATTAACAACACTACACACTTTTCGAATGTACCCGAACTTTATGACCGATACTTTTAAAACCCCGATACATTGTAAATGATGAGATTTCTATTTTTAAAAGCTCAAAAACTGTCACATATCTTATTAGCGTGCGATAATTCTTTGTACTTACAAATTTGTTAAGAAAAATAACAAACAACACTACACACTTTTCAAATGTACCCGAACTTTATGACCGATACTTTTAAAACCCCGATACATTGTAAATGATGAGATTTCTAATACTTTTAAAACCCCGATACATTGTAAATGATGAGATTTCTATTTTTAAAAGCTCAAAAACTGTCACATATCTTATTAGCGTGCGATAATTCTTTGTACTTACAAATTTGTTAAGAAAAATAACAAACAACACTACACACTTTTCAAATGTACCCGAACTTTATGGCCAATACTTTTAAAACCCTGATACATTGTAAATGATGAGATTTCTATTTTTAAAAGCTCAAAAACTGTCACATATCTTATTAGCGTGCGATAATTCTTTGTACTTACAAATTTGTTAAGAAAAATAACAAACAACACTACACACTTTTCAAATGTACCCGAACTTTATGGCCAATACTTTTAAAACCCTGATACATTGTAAATGATGAGATTTCTGTTTTTAAAAGCTCAAAAACTGTCACATATCTTATTAGCGTGCGATAATTCTTTGTACTTACAAATTTGTTAAGAAAAATAACAAACAACACTACACACTTTTCAAATGTACCCGAACTTTATGGCCGATACTTTTAAAACCCCGATACATTGTAAATGATGAGATTTCTATTTTTAAAAGCTCAAAAACTGTCACATATCTTATTAGCGTGCGATAATTCTTTGTACTTACAAATTTGTTAAGTAAAATAACATTTTTTTTGTGTTTAAATGATATAATTATATACAAATTATTATAATTATCAATAAATTATTCACTTTTAAATATAATTTTTTTTGGCATCTTGATATTTTCAATTCAACAGACTCCCCTTTTTTACTTAAAGATAAATAATTTTTACGCAATATTTACATACCCATCTGGCGGAGATCTAAAAGGGGTGTATAATCTTAATTCCACCAGGGAAACGACCTTTTGCGAATTTCTTCTTTACGTGGCATAAATTTTTTTTTAATATTATTTATTCGTAAATATTATGCGCTCGAATCACTTTATTTAAAAAAAAATTGAACTCGTTAACAGGTGATTTCTTAGGGTCAGCTGACTCATGGAAATTTTCGAGATTTTTTTGCCCAGTTCGGCTCGCGCTGATTTTCTATATAAATTAATTCAGCTATAAATAGTAGCGTTAACTTTTGGGTTGGGTCATTCCGTGAAATCAACAAAAAACGACATTTTAAGACGACCTTCTTTAAAATGAAGCGAACATCGCGTGACGCTTATTCGAGATCTAAAACTTGGTTAAATCGAGCGCCCATTATATAATAGTAATACCCTAAAAATAGATTAAAACTATGGGATTTAAGGACTTCTAAATAATAATTCGTGATTGACATTAAGGAACGATATACTCTATTCTCGACTTTAGAGGAGTACACATCATATTTTTATCTGGTTAAATTAAATTAATGCTCTAAAATATGAACATCTTAACTAACCATCATGTCGAATTTCATTTATTTTAAAGGGGGTCGCCCGAAACATTTGTTGATTTTGCGTGGAATCATTCTTTTATTAATTTTTATAAAATAATTATTTTAACCCTTCATTGATATCACGCGCAAAAATCCAATCATTTTTAGCCAAATTTCAAAAAAAAAAAATTTTTTTGTCTCGATTAGATAATGTATTTGTATAGTAATATAGATTGCAAAAAATTATTTTTTAACCATTTTCCCATTTGACCCCAAATTCTATTACAAACGTTTTTTATATTCGCCAGAAAGTTGTGCTGAACTTGTGGATCCTTCAATAACTTTTATGGAAAAAAAGCAATCTTTTAGATATTAATGATTATAGTGTCAAATATATTTGATACAATGTCATCAGCCAAATGAATAAATTAAATAACAATTATGTTTAGATTTAGAGCAACTGATGGTATATTGCTTTTTCTAATTAGTTTATAAAATCTTTAAGCAGCACATACACAGCACATGTGCATCCTTATCGCTTTTTGAACCTTCACTTCCTTATATAATCGAATGTTGAAATATTAGCCTAAATTTTTAACCATCTTTTACAATATTATCTAATTGACAATAAATGGTTTTTTTTTTAAAATTAAAAGTTATTTGCAAAAAAAAGGTAATAAATTTATACTTACGTTATAACCTTTATTTATATAATTTGTTCAGATGTTGTTAATTAAATTTCTCTATATTTATCTAAAAAAAATTACTGCCAATAAATTTATGGTTATCAAATATAGTTTGTTTATTAATTAATAGGGGTTTTGAAAACAGCTCTTTTTTTAGAACTAATTTTTGAGATTGACATGAAGTATTAATTATGATATATAATTGAGGGGTCATTATCTAATTGATCGACATCTGTCATTCCTTTCCTCACATCTACAAATTTTTCCCTAGTAACATTCATGTTTTTAAATATAGGCAGCAAAATTAGTCATTTACCAATGAAGCCAAATATTTCTTTTACATCAAACAAAAAAAATTGAATTGAAATTTTTAGATATAATTAGGGGACAGATTTTTGAGGGCGATCCTAACCGATATCATATCTCACTTTCTATTCGGTAAACATACTAATCGTTTTAATTTTTAATTCATACATCTACGCATCTCATATACTTCTTAATATTATAACATCTACAATTTAACAACATAAATCATTTTATTAAATGTATTAGAATGATCAGTTGTTTATTAAATTCGTGAATCTAAAAGAATTGATAAATCACTTATTTATGCAACTACATTAATCTATTTACTACATAATACAGATATATTAATCAATTACTAAATAAATATTTTAATTAATAATTAAAGTGAATTTTGATATTATTTATAAAAATAAATGTTTTTTTTTCAAAATTTTTATAACATCTCACTTTTCTAAATATACAATTTCTTAAAAATTTATACTCCATTTTACCGGATCGGTAAATTTGATATTATCTGCCAATAACCGATATCTTAAAAGAGATGAAATATCGGCCCGATTCGATGACAAATATCGGTGCTTCCCTAGATATAATATCCGGGCCGATACTAAAAATTTGACCTGTATTGTGATGCATATGTTATACAACTAACCTTTGTATCTTTTCGGCGAATTACTATATAATATATTATATTTAATTTACCTTTTTGATATTACTCATTACATAATGGCCCAGATTTTTTTTTCATTGGCCTTTTTATTTAATATCATAACAGTAACTTATCTACCATTTTTTTCTTCTAATAGCTCGAGTCTGCTGTGTGCGAAGTGAATCATAAAAGATTTTATGTTACATATAAATAATATAGGTTTTAAATTTTTTTTTTTTTTCAAAAAAGTTCATAAATTACAATTACCTTTTTTAATTTTAACATTATTATGATATAAAAAAAAATTTTTTTTATCGATGTATAATATATGTATCATGATAACATTTTTATACTCTAAAATTTTTTTTAATATATAAATTATTTTATAATGTAGGCTTGTGTTAAAAACAATTTTTTTTTTGTCATATTTATGATTATATGCCTTAGAGGGTTAAAAAAAACAAATTACATTGTACTAATCATTCATAGAATTTAAAAAAAACATTTTTACGCGAAAAAAACAAATCTTTTAAAAAAATATAATATATTCTAAACCCGATTCGGATTTTAAAAAAATTACTTTTACCCTAACTCTGTTTTTTTTTTTTTTTTTTGTTTTTTAAAAATTATTTAAAATATTATTAGCAAATGAAATGCTAATAAAAAAAGATATCCATTAAATGTTTTTCCAATCAAAAACTCTTTTTTTTCACCCCTAATTTCAAATTTTTTCCAACTTATCTTTCCTTCATCCCTTGAGGACATTCAACTTCAAAACGAAAATAAAATCGGGGGTCTAATGGCTGGAAGCCTTGTGAGCGAAAACCTGGGGAGTCTCTTAACCAATGAACAACTAAGAGTGACTTTAGGTTGTAGACTAAGGTGAGGCCTAGTTCGCCCTCATCATTGCATGAACTGCCATCTTCTAGTAAATGCTAAGGGAAGGCTTGGCCCCAATTGCATCAAAAACCAAACATCGTACTCTTCAATAAACAAATTAATAAGCCTCTCCTATTGAATAAGGCTCGCATACCTAGAACCCTGCAACCTCACAGATGACTGCCTAAGACCCGACGGTCTAACCACTACCCCTGGCCATGGGCACTCAAGCAGAGACTAATCAAATACAAAAGCTTCAGCAATTTTATGGGCAGTTAGCTCCTATACTATACCTTTTAGTTTTTTTAAAAAATTTATCTCACAAAATTAAATCGAAAACATTTGATCCTAATCCTCAGGCAGAACAAACAACAAATCAATATTTCTTAAATTTAACTATTGTTCCTTTTTAGGAACTCAATTATGTTTTTCTTAAAATTAAATATATTCTTTTTTTAAAACATTTTTATAGATAATCGTTAATAAATAGAATTTATATTTATTTAAAAAATTTAATCATTTTTACCAGTCGTGTTTCTTGCAAGATTACCAAAAAAAAGCATTTTATATTATAATATTGTTTTTGATTAAATTTAAGAATCATTTAATTATAATAAGTGCTGTAAAGTAACTTTAATTCAAAAAAGTAACGGCTTAACCTTTTTTGGAACGCTATTCGTTGCCTTCTAGAGGGAACGAACGAGTAACGGTAACGTATTTTTTTGAGTAACGTTAACAAAAAGGCAATCCTATATTATTATTTTCTGTTATTTTTTTTATTGAATACAAATAAATATATTTTATTCATAATTTCATTATAATAATAAATTACTAAATGGAACCGAAATTCAATTTATTTGTATAACGTTTAAAAAAAAACAATCATATTTTTAAAAGATAGAGTAGCCACTGCAACAAGAAATGGATTTCTAACGAATCACATTTAGGTGGCGTTGTTATTCGGCTCGATTTCATCAATTTTTAAAACTAGCTAAATTACTCAAGCTTGTAATTTTTGGCCTCTGATGGCAGGAAAATCTTTGGCGAAATTTCGAGGCTTAGATAATAATATTTTGGCTAAAATCATGACATCTGTTTTTTATAAATCGAGCCATTGAACAACTATACTCAGCTATAAAAATTGTTGTTCAAATTTTAAAATGAAATGATTTCATAGATAAAAAAATACACATGTAAAAGTTAGTTAGTTTTATTTGAATATAAATTATTTCTTTTTTTTTATGACATTGATTCAAATATTGATGGTTAATAAAAAATCAATATAAATTTCCGGTCGGTTTCATATCGGATCGGCACAGCGCTAACCTGGTAAAAAGGCATTTACGGTCTGGAATTTTATAATATTGGAAAATTTTTCCCAAAATCGGGTCTAATAGCCACCGCCGATTCATGATTCTTAATACTAAATACACATGAAAAAATAATGTTTATCATTTTTTTTAGGTGATAGTAATGAAAACGATATAACTAGCTTTTTCGAATGCCCGGTTTGTTTCGACTACGTTCTCCCTCCCATTTATCAATGCCGGAGTGGACATCTGGTTTGTTCTTTGTGCCGGCTCAATCTAAAATGCTGTCCAACTTGCCGGGGACCTTTAGGTAAACAAAAATTTAAATTAAACTACTATGATTAGTGTTTTCATCGAATTTAAAAAATCTCTTTTTTTAAAAAATCTAGGTATTTAAATGTTTTTGAAGATTCTTAGGCTTTAAAAGCGATTTAAGAATTATATACTCCTTTTAAAGTGAAACTCATATTTTTTTTTAAATTACAGGCAACATCAGGAATTTGGCGATGGAGAAGGTTGCAAGCACGATCCTATTCCCTTGTAAATATAACAATTCGGGCTGCAACAAATCCCTGTCCCACACCGAAAAAGTTGAACACGAGGAAATTTGCGAATTTCGGTTTAATTTTTAAAAAAATAAATGGAATTTAGATTATATACATACTATTCAATAAAAACAAATTTATCTAACCCACCCGCGATAATTGGAATAAAGTAAGAGATAATTTAAGAGTTCGAAACGACTTATTTTTCGTAAATATTAGAGACATGTCGGAAGATGGAATCTCTAGTTATCTTGAAATTTGAGATCCGGATACATTTATAAAAAGAAATTCAGGTGCCGATAACAGTGAATCTTGGTCGGAATTCCCATAAAATCTTAATCCATTGCATCTCTAGTTGACTGAATTATTAAAATACGTAGTTATTTAATACGAATTTTTTTAAAAGAAAATATCGGAGCGCTTAAAAGAGGAAAAAACTTTTATCCTCTAAATTAATTTATATTTGTTTAACCTTAGGCCTTACGTATGCCCTTGCCCAGGGGCTTCCTGTAAATGGCAAGGCTCCCTCGAACAAGTCATGTCCCATCTGCTCGTTTCCCACAAAACAATCACCACCCTTCAAGGTTAATTTACATTATAAAATGTATATATCAAATATTTGAATTTTGATTAGTCTTTGTACTTCTCGATTAGGTTTCACTAATTTTGTCATCCAATTGTCAACTTTAAGATAGTTAAGATTATTTTGGGCACTAAATAAAAATGTTCACCGTTTATTTATTCTAAACATATATATAATTAAAGGTGAAGACATAGTCTTCTTAGCCACCGACATAAATCTGCCTGGAAACGTAGACTGGGTCATGATGCAGAGCTGTTTCGGCCATCATTTTATCTTGGTCTTGGAAAAGCAGGAACGCCTGGCCACACCCGCCCCTACCCCATCAGCCCTTTCATCCACGCCCTCTAACAATTTACCATCATCTAACCTGACCCCCTCCTCTCTCGATCATCAGGGATCGGCAGATGGGGGAGGAGGTGGCTCTGGGGGTCATGCTGGCCACGCCATGGGTGTATCATTGAACCGTACTCCCCTTCAACAGTTTTACGCCGTAGTTCAGCTGATTGGATCCCGAAAGCAAGCCGAAAACTTTGCTTACAAGTCATACATTTATTTTTATCATTTATAAATTATTGCTTGAGAATTGGGATCGTATTCGTAAAAAATTTCCGAAATCGCTATTCGATTTGAGTTAATATCGCATAGGATCTATATTTGAATATTCTTAAAATATCTATTTCGATTCTAATCTTATCTCCACCAGATACATACAAATTTTAGGCTCCACCAAATTTAACAATGTTGTTATCTTGCAATTACAATAAATGTTGTTTTGAGGGGGATGTTTGATTGATATAGGATTAGATAATAAATTAAGTATTATGACCAAGTCTCAGAGACAGATACGTTTAAATCATTTGGAGAATATTAGTACCTCTATACCTTCAAAAATAGGAATCGAATCAATGGAATTATTCGTATCGGTTAAATCGAATCATCCACTATTCGTTATTCGTACGAATAATAAAAAGATTATTTTCGATTCGATAAAAAAATCATATTAAAGTCCGGATTAGCCCTGATTTCAATTTTTTTTTAATCTCAAGCCCGTGATTTTCGGGAAAATTTTGATTTTTTTTTACGGGTCTGCTTGGAAACTTTAAAATTTCATCATGAATAAAATCGGCCTGACACTGGTTTTTAAAACGAAATTGCGACACGATATTTTTTGGGCCTCACCTATAAGTCTGCATTTTATATAGGGTCAGGCTTAAATATAAATTTAATTATTTCAATTTACTCTTATTTTAAATAATATAACATTTTGATACTATTAATATTAATTCATTTAATTTAAATAATCAAACATTGTTAAACATTTAAAATGAATTTTTATTTTCAAAAAAAAATTCGTATATTTTATCAACAATTGAAACTGACATCATTTATTTATATACATGATATATTATATTGAATAATAAATCCTTACTTTAGAAGGAAAATTAAGCTGGGTTGTTGTTAAACATGGATAATTATTTTATTATACTGGTTGTTATATAGCGCAAATTTTTATATGTCGCATTCATTTTTAATTAACACAATTTATATTAACTTCACTTAATAATTTCATTAGATTTTTTTTATATATATAGAATAAATTTATTATAGTTTTTTAGTTAAAACTAAAAAAAGTTTTAAATCTTTTTGTTAAATCTTGTCTAACTTCCTGCCAACCTTAACAGTTGTTGAAGCTACTTATTTTTTGAAACTATTAATTTTCATTTGAAAAAATAAATAAATCAGAGTTGCACCCATATAAATCCGGTATCGGCCGGATATTACCGATATCGGACTAAGAAGAAATAGGAAATGTTTGATTTTTAAAAGTAAAATATGAATGCACGCATTCAATAAACAGTGTGGTGGAGCATGATATTTTACTCTTAAACACTTTTCTTTTCTAATCTATTTAGAAATTTATTTTCTTAGAAATTCGTGCCTTAATAGGTCTATTCATAAACAATTTTTTTTTAGAAGATTTTATTATTTTGGGTAGCGTAGTTAATTGATGGAGTTCTTCCGACCACGACTATAATTCTCAGGCTACCCGACCAAAACCTCGATGGCCGAACCGATTTATTACCTAAATCGAATCAATTTAAGCTACTAGCGCCAATATTTTTTCGCAATAAAAACGGACCGGGCCTGAAATTTTTTTAAAAATATTCGAATCGGACCATATATTTTAAAACCAAATTCGCCATTATTGGCTATAAAAATCCAAAAATAAATAAAATATATTTTAAAAAAATCCGGGCCGGAACCCTGGTAGGGGCCGAAAATAATTTTTGAAAAAAAATCCGGGCCGGGCCGTATAAATGGTACCTCTCTGCAGGTCTCTGTTGGTAGCCATATATATTTTGGGTACAAATAAAAATTAAATTGTTATCAAGATCCAATAACGGGGCATATAAACGTATTCCCCATTTAATCAATCGAATAATTTTTATCGCTCGGGGTCAAAGTTATTCGATCAAAAACTCGACTTGAGTCTTTTTTTTTAGTCGACTAAATTTAGCCGTTTAAAAACATTAATTTTTTGGCATCGATAAAATTGAAAGTAATTTTTAAAAAAATAATATGCTGAATAGACTCGAGCTCAACGGTAACGGACGGCGCCTAACATGGGAGGCCAGACCCAGAAGCGTGCATGAGGGCATAGCTAACGCTATAGCAAAGTGCGATTGCCTCGTTTTCGAATCGGGCGTGGCATCGCTCTTCGCCGAAAATGGAAATCTCGCCATCAACGTCACTATAACATCCGCCAATGGTTCCGCTAATATCTTAGCCGGCCCAAACTCGCCGCCCCAGAAATAATACGAAGAAAGAAAAGGAAAGGAAACGTCGATATTTTTTATTTGTTGCGAATTAATAGAAGTCATGTTTTTGTAGTATTATACCATTTCATTAAACAATATATTATGATTTCTATATTTAAAACTGTACGTATTATGTTTATAATTACAGACTCATTACGATAAATAATGTATAACAATATAAAAGTTAGTTTGTGTCTACCATTTAGAAATGTTACTATGTTACTACTAACCATCCTATGATACTAATGAATATATTTAAAGCTTGTTTCTGATTTATATCATATGGCTGCAGCCAGACCCTAATTCAAAGTGTTCCCCATAGGTTAAATAACGCAAGTATTATTTGTCAACAAATACCCCCCTTATTTTTAGTTGCAATATACATTTTCTATTAATATTTGAATTATAAATTTTGTAAAAAAAATGTTGAATAACTAAATTTAATTCGAATCTAAAAAAAAAAGTTTGTTATAATTATAATTCTTATGACAAATTTTGTATAAAAAAATAAATTTGATATAATATATTTTTTTTGTAAATTTATACTCATTATATTTTTACATTTTTATCGACACGATATGATATGAATAAATATAGTTTAGTGTTAGGTTGATGTTTAAACATTTACCCGATATTAGTATTTAATATTTACTCAAGTTAAGAGTTAATATTGGTTAGTTTGTCTTTTTTTGAACTAATTGTAACACGTAGGATTGAGATCTAGCAAAAAAATTATAAGGCTATTATGACTCGGATTTAATCCTGACTTAGTAAAACAAATCTGAAATTCAAGCTCGTGAACAGCATTACCGAGTAGTTTATGCATTAGAAAGATTTAGGTTAGGTTGGAAGAGAAATCAGGTGTTACCATTCATGATTTGACTCAAGTCGGCCAGGGGTGCTTTCCAGCTCATAGAAGTTTGGGGGTGGCTAGAAATGGGTTTAGACTAAAATATATTGTGTTGGGCCAATAGAAAATAGCTTTTTCATTTATTAAATTAAAATGATAAATACCGTTTATCTGGAATTAGTCCAAGCAATTAGTGATATTTAACTTTATAAAAAATAATATAAAATTATAAAAAAATAGATAATTGGGAGAGGCTACGGGGTTGGCCGAAATTTTAGCCTACTTGCAGGGTACTACCTATGACTAATTTCTAAATTTAAATTATTTTTTTTTAAATTACGATTAAAATTTTTTCAAATATATTTTGTTTAGATTTGATTTTTTAACTTATATTTTTATTTAATAGGTTATATTAACTTAAATAAATAGTGGGCTCAGGTTTAGCAATAAAATCAAAACAAATTACTGCATTAGAAAGGACAGACAAAATTAATTTATCCTTACTTTTATAAATATAAATAAAAAAATTTAAGCAGCCACAAGTTACAACTGAGATATAAACCATTCCCCTTTTTAGTGTTTGCAACGGTCCGGTCCGGTCTTATTAGACTTTTCGGTCCTATGGGACGGTCCCGTCCAACAACACGGTCCGGTCCGACCGAAGACCAATTTAAGAATATAAAAGTTTACTATAAATTGCTTTATAGTTAATGTGTATGTACATGAACATATAAAATATGATTATTTAATGCCTAACACTTTATAATATCTAATTCATTGTTTACTTTTTATATTCTTCCGTTTCATTAAATTCAATATTCATAGTTTACTTTTTATATTCTTCTTTGATTAGGCATTTGTGTATAATATAATAAAAATGAATTGATGATATAATTGAAATATTAATAGGGTAGTTTAACTATTCATTTTTAATAAATTTAAATACAAAATAAAACTTTTGTAGCTTTATAAAAAATTTTTTTAGGTGAAACCGGACCGACGGTCCCACGGTCCGGTCTCATTTGACTTAACGGTCCATCGGTCCGGTCCCATTTTAGAAAAAAAGAACGGACTGAACCGGACCGTTGCAAACACTACCCCTTTTCATATCAACTTATCTGACAGAATTTCAAAAAATTTTAAATATCAAACTTAAAATTATTTTAATCAAATAATTAAAATATTTCTGGGTTAGGAAAAAATAAATCAATAATTTTACTAATGTTATAAATGTGGTTCAACATATTTTTCGATCAAAAATACTTTGCGCAAATCTCAAGCCCATAAAAGCCCCAAATAAAATTTTAATTCTTCACTAATTTTGTAAGATTACATAATTTAGACAAGGCTTGCTAATCTATAACAAATCCTAATTGTTTAGGAATAGGGTGCTCAGCAGAAATTTCATAATATTAGTTCTATTTATTAATAAAAATATAGTTTTTTAATATTTCAAAAATTCTTTATTCTGCCTATAAGCTTTTCATTGAATTGGGTTTATTGCCTGAGATCAATAATTTATTTTCAATAATATATACATTCTAAATATCACAATTATATATAACTACGAGTGAAAAAGGTTATTTATATTGTAAAGAGTTCTTTAATTTGTTGACTTGTCTTGTACTTGTTTTATTTCTTTTTCCAGTTCAACTATTGCCCTTTCAATTTCGTAATTTTTGCTAACCAAGCCAACCCAACTATTTTTTTTAAAAATAAAGTAAAACAATGTATTCAGAAATTATGTAATAACTAGAGCTGTGCCGATCCACAAATTTTTCACCGATCCGATTCCGTTATTCCAATATTACTTAAAACCGATCCCATCTGATATTTTCCGATATCACTAAAAACCGATCCGATTCCGATATTTCTATTGAGTTTTATTTACCATCTGTTTTTGAACCAATGTCATAAAAATATCGATATTTTTTATTATAAAAAAAACCAAGAAACTTTCAGAATGATTAAGTGTATTTTTATTCTCCAAAAGTTAATAATCCCATTTTTAATATTTTCATTGTTCATGGGTGAATGTGTAGTGTTGTTACAGCCCCATTTAGTCGTAGCCAAAATATTATTACCTAAGACTCGAAATATCGCCAATAGAAATAAAAACCTTTTATGCCATATGTGGGCAAAATATAATCTTGAGTTAACCATTTTTAAAATTGGCAAAGTCGAGCCCACTAGCTGAATGTGATTCGTTAGACATTTTAAAATCCTTTAATTGTTGCAGATAATGTAAAAAAAAGGTGTAAAATTAAAAAAAATTTTTTAAACATTACATTCAACAAATAAGTATTTTAGTTCCTATCATCAATTTATTAATAAATTTTTTTTAAAAATAAAAAAAAATTATACAATTTTTATACAATAAGATATATTTTTGGAAAAAGCTAAATATCGGTGCCGATCCAATCCAATATTTAATATCGGCACAGCCCTAGTAATAACTGTCAAATAATGATATTAGTCTAAAAAAATTTGATTAATAACAGTAAAAAAATGTTATCACCTTGATTCCAATTCTTGCAATTGCCTACCCACATTAATCTGGTCATTTTTTCTTTGCCAATTCACTTCTTGTGTCTTTTTCCTTAAACGTCACGCCATGCATACATTTTATTTTTAAAAAAAAATTGATTGAATTATTTTAATTTGATAATTCTTTTCCTATTCAAAAAAAAAATCAGACTTCAGAACTTGGAATAAGAATAAAGATTCCAGGTGTAAATATTTTTAAAAAGGTAATTCTGGTTAAAAGTGTCCAAACGATAAACCATTTTTAGAACTTATTTGTGCTTTTAAAACGTCAATATGGGTTATGATTTAAGTCCTTAAAAATTTTAAGAAAAGAATTGGCTTCGATTATTTCTCCTCATTCTAAATTCTAAAAAAAATGTGCTTAAAATTGCAATGCTTGATTATTTAAATTTAATTTTAAAAGACTAACAGTAATTAATAGATGGTATTTTACCAATGAGTAACACAAAAATTTGATTTTGAATTTTCAAAAAGAAAACAGTGAATGAGTGGTGAAAAATATAATGTCAAACATAGCTTCATACTCAACTGATTTATTTGTATTATTGGACATTACATGTATAAATTATTAGCCACTATTAGGCCTCTTCAAAAATGAATACAAGCCAAATAGTGCATTTTTCATTTAAATAATAAAATTTATTATTTGTATTGAATTTGAATTATTCAAATAATTCTTTTTTTTAAATATTATAAAATAATTAATATGAATATATTAGTTTTTCTTATTGCATATCTAATTTTAAACAGAAAAAATATTCTAATAAATAAAATGCGATTCAAATTATTAACAAAATTAAAATGCATATTAATTTAATCTCTAATGCCACCAATTTTTATTGCAAAGAGTTTTTCTTATTGTTTTTTATAAGACATAAGATTATGACAGTAAATTAGTTCTTACTAAGAAAGTCACAAGCAATTTATGCATACCCCAATAATCATATCACCTATTTGATTGATAGATTATCAATAGAAATGACATATAATTAAATTTTATTAAAAACATCTTATTTAATTATTCTGATTAATTGAATATTTGATCAAATTATTGAATTATTCTAATAACTAATCAAATATATGAATCATTTAAATAGAATAATTCTTTATTCATTTCATATATTCATATTTGAACAAAACAAACAATATTTGTATATTATTCTTCAAAATTATTCAAAATGAATGTAATAATCTATTCATTTTTGAATAGGCCTAGTCACTATTTAAGATATACTCTTTGCAGAATTTTTGTTTTACTTCCACACCTATTAACATTCACCCTACATATAAGGGTTATTATTTTTTAATTTTATTTCAGAAAGAAATTAAGTATTTAATTAACTTTCAACAATATTTACCTTTCAACAACATAATTAGCAGCCTCTTTATTGATTTAAATGATTGATCATTTTTTAGCAGGTAAAAAAAATTAAAATGTGTTATAATAGTTATTTGGTCATTTGTTAGGGAGTTTGCATTAACTAACTGACTAATCAGGCTTGTTTCAGCTTTATAAATAAATCAATGTAAGTGGCACATAAATTTTGCATAGAATTAGAAATGTAATGTCTATTATATTTAAAGTACTTAATTTTAATGAGTTGTTTCTTTAATTCTTCCACCATAATGTTTAGTATCTTATTATAATTTTTCCAAGCTATTGATCCATATTCCCCCATCAATTCTAAGTTAGAGATCCTGAAATATAATATTTTAAGTTTTATAAAGATATTATTGCTAACCTAGTGGCCTGGTGCTCTAATTGAGCCATTGAATTTTCAACTGCTTCATTCCAAGCTGTAATATCTGTTAGTTTTCCTGGAGGTGGTGTTGGTAATTCATATCTAATATAATAAGTGTTAAAAGATACCTAGAAGAGAAGAAAGGATTACCTCCTCATATTCATCATTTCCATTGGGTTATGATTAGCAATTCTTGCAAATTCATTTTTCATTATATCAGTCTTAATAAAAATTTATTAAACTTTGCAAATAATTTTACCTCAAAGTCATTTAAATTTAATTGGGGAAGATGTTCAAGATAGTTTTTGGTTGGTTTATATCTCTTAGTTTCCTCTTCAACTAAGCTCAAAGCCTATAAAAGAAGAGATAACATTTATCTTTCTTATATTACTATTTCTCTGATTCTCAAATCATCAAATCCTTGATCAATATAAGGTAGGGCATCTACAATAACCTCATTTGTGTTCCAGTCCCTTGACATAAATTTTTTGTGCTAAAAATCAGAATATATTAGAGTTTTAGGGAAAAGGCGACGATTGACATTCTGCCAATGGCGAATTCTTTTATTTATTAAATGACATTATAAATTGCAATTATTTGACCTTTTATAAATTATTATAATTTTATTATCATTTTTAAATTATAAATTATTATTCATCTGTTAAACCAAATTATGAATGTTTACTATTTATTATAATACATTGCAATTTAATAAATATATTTACATTTAGAAATTTCCAAAATGAACCTTATTGGTTTTATAGAAATCCTTTTAATAATATTCATCAAATTAACCAAAAGATTATGTTTTATTTTTTATTTTATTTATCTGCAAATCAGGGACATCAGAAGCCTTTACAATCTCATGGGACTCAAAAATGTTTATTAAAATTATATCAACAAAATTATCGGTCTTCATTGGCAAGAGTGAGGCGCGCAGGGCTCGAGCCCCCTAAAAAATCTGAATAGCACCCTGAATCAAAATTTTTTTTAATGGCTCCTTTATATCCTCTTACTAAAAATATATTTTTATGATTGGCCCTTGAACTATTTCTTTTATAATTCTATTAAGTGATATATAGATAAAATTTTATTATTTAAAAATTAATAATTTTTATTAAATGAATACTATTTTAATTATTATATTAGATGAATACATATAAATTATATTTTTACCATGTGAGCTTACAATCAAATTCTGTGTTAAAATAGAATATCGATAACACTCATTAAATATTAATTTAGTATTAATAGTTGAAGTTCTTGACTTTTAGTATATAAATTAATATATAACCCTAATTAAATAAATATAATCATATTGGAAATTAACAAATTTAATATTGTAATTACCCGAGTTCAAAATTAACTAATTAACAGTCATGTCCGTTAAACAATTAATATTTAATGCTTTTGAAATAAATATCAGAGACCTACAGGCCTGACCCTAAGCCCTGTAGCATTTTAATTTTTTTAAATATACCTTATCTTGGCATAAAAAATCTTTTAAATATATACAGGCCGGGCCTAAAATTTTTCAAAATAACCAGGCATGGCGTAAGATTGTTATAACTGGGCCGGGCAAGACCGTAAGATTTTTTTAAAAAATTTATATATTTAATTATTATATTCGTCAATTAGATATGATTATAAGATTCTATTATATATATATATTAATATAATATTCGGTGATGGTTAACACTATCTAATATCTACTGATCGATGCATGGAAATAATTTACACAATCTTATTTTAGCGGAACCATGGCTTCGTCAAAAATGTGATATAATTTTGAAAAATGATTTATCAATAATGTGCGGTATGAACTTAAATTGGTACCATTTCCGTTGCACAAATATTCTAAAAAAACCATGAAAATATATATGGTTTTGTATAAATTGTCGTTAATGTAATGATTATATTATTTATTTTACTTATATTTATAAAATATATATATTAATAAAACTAATTCATGTTTGTTACAATATATTAGATTTGATTACATAAACCGATAGTTTTTATTTAAAAAAAAAACAATGTTGGAATTAGAGGTCTGCATTGGGCGGGTTTTAGGATAATATGCCCGCCCACTCAATGTTTAAAAAAATTTTAACCCCCCCGCCCAGCCCGCCCATAGTTTTCAAAAAAAATATACCCGCCCGCCCATTAATCTAAAAATTTTTACCCGCCCGCCCATTAGTCTAAAATTTCTTGCCCGCCCACCCATTAGTCAGAAATTTTTTACCCGCCCGCCCATTATTTATAAAAATTTTTTTACCCAAGTCCGCTATTTTAAGCATCTAATGAAAATAGTCTCAACATTACATCTCTATAAGTTTTATAATTTAGGAAATTACTATATTAAGCTTAAAAAATATGCAATATAAATTATGGATAATTTATTTTATCAAATAAAATATTTATAAAATATAAATATAAAATAAATATTATAAGTAATTATAATGCAAAAATAATAATGAATCCCCATTTTCGGGATTCAAACACGTTTTTCTTTGTTCTAAAAACCTTCCGGCAATGCTAAATTTTCTTTTAGAAGTAGCGTTTGGATACGTTGTGGCTAACTGTTGTAGCACAAGGAATTATCTTATTAACATCCAATTTACCATATGTTGCCCCTAAGTCGGCAAATCTTTGTAAAATATTTATAAATCCAGGTCCTTAAACTGCTTGAAATGGCCTAAAAAAGATAAAAGAATAATTTATTAAATTAAAATACCTAATGTCTCTAGCGCAATATTCTACAAAATTCGCTATTAGACCAGATTTTATCGTTTTGTTTAATTGAGAATTGTCTTTTTCAAAATATCCAGTTATTTTTTTATTATCTATCAAATCTTCATAATTTGCAGATGAACATTGATGCCGAAGGAAGAAGGAGGTGCCACTTTTGCTATTATATTTAAAGATGGACTCGCAATCATTGCAGCGAATCCAATCTAGCTTTTTGTCATTTTCATCAAAAATAATTTTAAATTGTTTCCACATAGACTATTTAAGTTTATTATTATTATCTTCATTGTTTTTTATCTTATACAAATTATTTTTTATTTTCTTAGCAATCAATTCTTTATTCATATTTTAAAATTAAATTAAAAAATATTATTTTGTTAAAATTATGTTATAAAAAATAATATTTATATATATATAAGAAAATATAAATGAAAATAAAAAGGGCAATATAAAGATAAACAATCATTACTAAAATAAAATAACACAATGGAGTAATTTCATTATTCCCAAAAAAGGAAATTTTAATTTTCAATATCTAAAATTATATATTTTAAGAAAAAAGTTTTATTTCATTACCATAAAAGGAGATTTTAATTTGTTTATAGAAAAAAGTTTGTTTTTATTTGTAGAAAAAGTTTTTTTTAATTGAAGAAAAAAGTTGATTTATTTTATAAAAAGTTATACCAGAAAAAGGCTTTTTATTTTTTAAGTTCGTAAGAACAGTTTTTTATTAATTAAAATAAAATTTTTCAATTTTTTTAAAATTGTTTAAATTTCTAAATTACTTAACCCACCCGCCCGCCCGCCCGCCCGCCTGCCTGTTTTTAAAAAAAATTTAGCCGCCCGCCCGCCCAGTAGACCTCTAGTTGGAATATACAAAAAATCGGTTAGATTATAAAAAGCCATTCTTTTTTTAGTGAGTCTTAAAAAAACAATGTAATATACAAAAAGATTACATAAACCGATGGTTTTTATTTAAAAAACGGAGTTAGTTTTAAAATTCAATGTTAGAATATACAAAGGTTAAATTATAAAAAGCGATTTAAAGTTAGTTTTTAAACATAATGTTAGAATCAGGGGCGTCGCTATCATTTATAATCTTAGGCGGGCTCAACTAAAAAAAATTTATGAGGGGCTTCGCCCCCATACCCTCTAATTTCCTGGCCTTCAGCCCGCTTTTGCCCGGCCTTCGGTCGGGTTTTATATTGATATATATTGCTTTTTTTAAAATTGTTAACTCTGGACAGTTATTCTGAATATCATATTTTGTATTTCATGCATACAAAATAAACTGACATATAAATAATTAAAACTATACAAGACATTTCTAAATATAATATTTTTAAAAACAAAATCTATTTATTACAGTATAAAATGTTTTTGATTGCTGATATAAAAAAATTTTGCAGTTAAAGAATTACAAGTGATAAAAAATTTTTAATTCATACATATGCCTCATTTGACAATGGTTTTTAAAAACCACATAATACAATAATTTAATTCTTAGCAACTTAAATTAACAAAAGGTTATCAAACTAATATAATTTGTTACCATTTTAGACAATGTTTTATATAATGGACTAATAAGAAAAAATTTATAGGCCTAAACTAAATCAACAATTCTTGAGAAAGAGACTATAAACGACCAATCCAAATCATAAATTAAGTGGCTAGAGCTTCCTTTTTGATGACATGATGGAAGCTATATAATTAATCTAGAAAATTATTGTGAGATATTAAATTTTTAAAAGATTATCTTACATTTTAAATGGTATATAAAAGACTACACAGTTGACCATTATTGTTTATATAAAATATGCAATCATATGCTCTCAGCAGCAGTAGTAATAAACTTAAATTACATAGCAACACAAATAATAGATGCTTGTTAATTTGCATTAATAGCCATGACACTCACGATGTAAACTAATATCAGAATTTATTATGTTAAATAAATTAATAAAATAAAAACACTAAAAATCTTTGGAAGAAATAATTATGCAAAAATATCGAAGCCTGGAGTTATTTACTAGCAATGTTATATTAGAAATAAAACATTTTCTAACAATAAAATAAGGACCATATGAAACAATTAAGATTTTACATATCGTAACACCACCTTGGTATATTATATCTTAAAATAATAGTAGGTTGCAATAATATCAAAAATATTATTGTATTAAAATTTAAAATTTAACTCAAAACCAATGCTCAAAACTGTTTTTCGAAAAAGAAAAGAATAGCTTTCCTAAAAACACGTAAAAAAGGGAAGAAAAGATATCAAATTTATTACATCTGCAGGATGAAGAATAAAGTGTTTAATTTTTAAATTATTATAACTAAATAGATGGCATTGTTAATATATTTATTATCAAATTTATTAGTAAAATTATTTAAAATATTAACTGTAATATATTATATAACTGTCAAATATCGCTATAAAAGTGGCATTTTATCTAATTATTAATAAACAAATGTATATAGTAGAGGATTATAAACTATATGTCTACTTACTTTTTATAAAGAAATCTCTTATACTTATTTGGATCTTAAAACCATTTTTAATAGGTATGATAATAAAATTTAAAAATAAATATACAGTTGATTAGTCATTTTGAACTCGGCTAATTACAATATTAAATTTTTTAATTTTCAATTAATAAATGATTATATTTATTTAATTAGGGTTATATAACAATTTAAATAATAATAGTCAATTAAACTTCAACTATTAATGCTAAATTAATATTTAGTGAGTGATATTGATATTCTATTTTTAACACAAAATTTGATTGCAAGCTGACATAGTGAAAATATAAGTTAAATTATATGTATTAATATAATCTATTAAAATAATATTCATTTAAAAAATATGTAGACAGTCTTATTAATTTTTAAATAATAAAATTTAATCTATATATTACTTAATAGAAATATAAAAGAAATCGTTCAGGGAGCAATATAAAATTGTTTATCAAGGTGAAATTAAGGAGCCATTAAAAAAGATTTTTCGCTTCAGGGGTCGTCAATTTTTCAGGGGCTCGAGCCCCAGCGCCCCCCCCCCCCTATGACGCCACTGTCTTAATTATATTTTGTGATGACTCTCTTAATTTATCTTATAATGTTTATATAAAGCAAATATATGACAAAATTATTTGTAATATCAAACACTTAAAAAAACAAATCTATATGTCATTGAAAGACATTCTATTTTTCCCGTAATTTCATTTTTATTCAGAATTTTTATCGTCGTCCAAGTAAAGCATAAAGTATTCAAAGATAATGAAATAAATATTTAAGATAATAATTGTTTATTAAATTTTATAATATTTTACAATATAGGTTTATATATTTAAATTTGTTGAAAGGACAGTTTGTTTAAAATTAGGATTATTCATTATATCTCAATTTATCTATAAGACATGCTTATAATTGCGTTCAGCTTAGTTTCCTTTTCTTGTCAATTATTGTAATTTATTATTATAATTAACTGCTAAGCCTACTATTTTATTAATTTAAATTACAATTTTCCTCGTTGCATATCCCATATGATATGTAAGTTCGCGCGTTTGCGTATCATATGTTTAAATTATTCTCACTACAATATTTTACAAAGATATTTTACTATGCCCCAAAATAAAATAACGTAACCTAATTTATAAAGTTTTATAGTAATAAAAAATATAGGCATTTTTTTTCTAAGAAATCTGATTTTGACAATGAAAATTCTTTAGAAAACAAGTAATATTAAATTTATTTGCTATTTATAACATAGAAATGCTTAATTCTCTCATAAACTCATCAGACTGGGTATTAAAATTTAAAGTAAATATTGAGACATCATTACGTTTTTTATGCTGGCAAAGTTAGGCGCTAGCTTAACCAGATGCTATTTAAATATTCATGGAAAGTAAGATGTAACCTTATGGGGAGGCTTATATGTTTAGCTAATTATATATTCTCTGTTTTCTCATGTTGTAGATAAATATAAATAATAACTTAATAAAAACCAAATGAATTTGGGCACATTAACAACTTAGAAAGAACATTTTAATATAGCATGTTAAGTTTAAAATATGAAAATGTGTTATAAGATTGCCAATCAAAAAATAATATTTCATTTATATATAAATGTATCTTAATTTTTTTGTTTAAAAATAGGAAATTAAATAGAGATGAAACATCCTTAAATAAAATTCATAAAATCAAAAAGGTCTGTAGTGGTAAAATATAATATATTCACAATTTTTTTAGTTAAAGGTTGCAGAAAATGTGAAAAAAAATTATTTAATAGTTGAATCTAAAGGTTATATTAAATTTTCATTTTATTTATAAACATTTTAATAGACACTGATGTTGTTCAAGCTAATCCTATTAAAAATATACCATTAAATCTAAAGTCTAATATATTTTTATAATTTTTTTAATAATATATTCAAATAAGTGTGTATATAAAAGACATTGATACATATGATCCTTCCAAGGTAAATTATGATGCAGTTTCTGATGCAGTGTGGGATCAAAATCAAAAGTTCACTTTTATTATTTGAATCATATATAAGTTATAATAAGTGTTCCATATGCTGCCCTATCAAAAACATTAGAATACATAGAAGAAGAATCCTCAAGGTATATATCTATATATATATTCTAATTCTTATCTTTATTTGTCATATGTTATGTTTTAAAATATATTATTTCAAATATTTTTTAGACTAAAGATTATCAATATATTGAGTAACTTCTTTCAATCAACAATAATATTGACCCCCAATGATCTCATTCCTATTCTTTATTTATGTTCTAATTGCATTGCACCAGCCTATCAAGGAAAAGAGTTGGGAATGGGTGAAAATGTTGTGCTCAAAATGATTGCTGAAAATACTGGTATTAAAATATTCATTAAGCATTTAATATTAAATGTTTAAAATCTTTTTATTATAAATGTAAACTTCTATGTATATTTAATTTTATTGTCATTATTAGTTATAGTATAATTGATGTATTCCTTTTTAAATAAGTTTATAATAGACATTAAACACATTTAAAAAAATTCCCTGATATGTTTCATTTTAAATTTGTATTCATCATTAAATATCAATCCATATTTTGTGGTATCAGATAGATATCTGCAACGGGTCTCGGGCCTTATTCTATTTTAAATAATTGGGTTTGGACTGGGCCGGGCCTAATATTTAAAAAAAAAATTGAGCCAGGTCGGACTTTGGATTTTAAATATATCTAAATTTATCAATTTTATATTGAATTTTTTATGTAAAATATAAATATTTTATTTTATTTATTGAAATAAACGACATATAACATGTCTTTTATTTTGAGTAATTATAATAATTAATTTCTATATTTAAATAAATTTGAGCCAGACTGGGTCGGTTAATTTTTTTTAAAAAAAAATTCAAGTTCAGGCTGGGCCGGCAAAACTTTTTTTAAAAAAATTTCAACCAGGGCCAGGCTTGAAAAATTAGGCCCAATGCAGATCACTAGTATCAGATTGGCACCAATATTGGAGAAAAAATAAGTGATTGGCCAATATTTTGAAAAATTTTACATTTAATTTACATTTTTTTAAATTTATTTTTAATCTAATTTCCCTCTCATAATACATCTTCATAATACCCATACAAAATGTGTGAAGGAATGTGCCACTTATAAAAAAAATTTTTTAATGTCTTTTTAAAAATTTTTTTTTAACAATAGGGGATATTAGTAGCTTCTTATATAAAAAAAAATTACCCATCATTGTGTATTTTTTTTTGCCTATTGTTTATTTCCATTGCTTTTTGAATTTAAAATTCATTAATTAACTAAGATATCAATAGTTTATCTACAAATATTAATTATTCTAATTGATATTTAATTTGTTTTTTCTTTTATACAAAAAGGTGCACAATTTTTTATACAGGAAATTTAATACTAATATATGTATAGTGTGCTATAAATATTAATTTATACTTGTGTACTAAGGCTAATTAGATAAGAGAAAATCATCATTAGAAATAATTTGTAAATATATGTATATCAAAGACTTTCATGAGGCTGGGTATGGGCCTAATATGATATTTTCTAGTGTGCCTGATCTGGATCTGGGTTTTGAAAATTTTTCTATAATGGGCTTGGCCCTAAAATTTTTATCATTTAGTTTTGCAAACAAAATGATTACTTAAATACACTGAAATTTTTTTTTATTTTTATTAAAAACAATAAATTCAATTTTTGGATATGGCTTGCGAAAATTTTTTGAAACTTATTATGGCCCTAGGCCGGGCATGGAATTTTTTATATATATTAAATATGGGCTGGGCCTGGGCTTAAAAATATTTTTTACTGCAGACCTATTCCAGGCCTGATCCACTAAGGGTCATGACTATATCATTTGAATAAAAACCTTTCTACAAATTTAAAGATAAAACATACTTTTAGAATTATAAAGTTTTGAGATTTTTTTTGATTTTTGGGAGCCAGGGATAAGTGAATATTCTGATTAGTTTAAAATATTGGGGAAGCCTTAATAAAGAGCGAAGAGTGTGGTCCGGTTTTTTGTTTGGACCAGACCAATGCACTCTAACCAAAATAGTCTTAGAAAGATCAATCCAAATTCCAATAATATGAAAAAATTAGGCCTGAGCTTGACCCGAATTTTTAAAAATAGGCCCCAACCCGACTTGAGGTAAGTCTTCAAACCAACTTGCACTTGCAGAGCTCTAGTTACAGGTTCTGTTTTAGAGCTAAACTACATTCAAGCAAAAAATCTTTTTAACAATAAAAATTAATCCTTTAAAATAAATGACACATTTTATACAATATTTTATCTTTTGCTAGAAACAGTTCTAGAACCGGTTTCTATTAATATGAGTTCCAGTTCTGTTTCTTAAACCTTAGTAGATAACCACTTTTCAAACACATAACTTAATGTTCTTATTCTAAGTTCCTGCATTAAAAAATGACACAATATGTTTGAAAAGAACACTATTACTAAAAAACTTAATATATGCTAAGAAAATGATTTTTTAAATATAAAGGTAGGAGCATTGCTAGCGTTAAACAGGACCTCAAGTCTAAGGGAGATATAGGAATAGTCGCCCAAAACAGCAAAACTACCCAAAGAACAATGTTCAAATCTAAGAAACGTCTCACGATTAACAAGGTCTTTAAAACCCTTTCAGACATGTCGGAGATATCCGGCAACACAGTGAGTCATATTAAATGATATACTATATATTTTTCTTAATAACTTGCTTCCTTGTATTTAATTTAATTGCTTTTCTTTAAATTTATCTTAATCAATAACCCCAATTATAAAAATCATTTTTTATTCCATGTTTAAAATTGCAAGAGTACTACCAAAAAATTGAACAAACTGAAGGACTTGTTTCTAGATTGCGAAAAAAGTGAAAGCCGATACCTAGTTAGGTTTGTTTGCGGGAAGATGAGGATAGGACTCGCCCAGCAGAGCATACTGACGGCATTGGCTATGGCGTTTACAAATGCCACAAGTTACTACATTCATTTTTTTTTAGTTTCATTCTATCCATTTAGATAGAAGGGAGTATATAGTTCTTTACCCTCTTTAAGCTCATTTTAGTCGACCTAAGAGGGCTCTTGTAATTTCGCTAGAATATAATAGACAAATATTAATCATAATATTTTATTTATTGGGCTAGTAACTTCCATCCATTCGTCAAATTTTATCTTATGAGTCGTGATATTTAACCCCCCCCCCCAATTCAATTGATTCCTTGTAGTGTTGTTAAATGGCTTATTTACAATTTTATGATAAGTAAGACTCAACTATCTCCACCCGGTTAGTAGGGTCAAATAAGCCGATTATTCGAATATATTTACCATTTTATAATAAAACTCATTTTGTTAGACATTTTAAATTTTTCCATAATTTTGAGAATTTGGTAAAAATGATAATATTTTTACTTTTTTTTAAAAGGGAAAAATGCTAAAAAGAAAGCGATGGACCAAAATGCGGCTATATTGAAAAATTCCTTCAAGTATTTTTTTTACCAATAAATTAATTTTTTAACCTTCATTTGTTTTCTTCCTTTAAAAAAAATGTTATTTCTTTATTTTTCTGTATTTATTAAACTATGGGTAGTGATTCGAAGGCCCATGGGACTGTTGAGGTGCCTTAATCATCTTGAATACTCGGTAATATGTCTGGTGGATAATATTATCAATATTTATTTCATTGGTTATTGTTAATAATACGTTTAATGATGTTACATCTTTATTTTTCTATATTTGTTAAATGACTATGTAAGTAATAAATTAGGGTTGTAATTCACAGACCTCTAAGACTGTTGAACTTGATGCCTTAATCATCGCAAAAACTTAGTAATAAGCCTGGTGAATAATAGTATCATTATTTATTTCATTGGTTATTGTTAATAATACGTTTAATGATGGTACTTCTTTATTGTTCTATATTTGTTAAATGACTATTTAAGTAATAAATTAGGGTTGTAATTCACAGACCTCTAAGACTGTTGAACATGATGCCTTAATCATCGCAAATATTTAGTAAGCTGTGGATAAAATTCTCGTTATTTATTTAACCGTAATTATCGAAAATAATTAGTTATTAGCGGATAATATAACATTTTTCATTGGTTATTTTGTATAAATTGATTTTGTTATCTTATACGCCTAAAGCATCACTTTGTATTAATGCAGATGGTTTTTCAAACACATATATGAACCATTATAAAAAAAGATAACATTTTCAATAAAATCTTATTTTTTAATATCGAAACTTTTAACAAGGACCATTCAATCTTTTATTTTACAGGCTATGCCAATTTTCCTCGAATATTATTATTCGGCGGATAATCCCGAAATTTTATTCGTTATTTTTTTTTACAAATCACAGTTTTAGCCAATTAAAAAACCCTGAGGAGGAATAAGTCCAAATGATATTAGAGAAAAATTTTAAAAGAATTCTTTCTTTTTTTTGCATAATTAGATAAATTTTTTTTATATATAATCAATACTTTCTTTCGAGGGAGAGAAGAAGAAAAATGAGCGTAAATAAAATAAGAAATTATATTATCTATGACCCTCCATTTTGTATATTTTGCCGCGAATTGGCGCTAACTGTCAATGAAGACTATAACCCTTCATGTATTTTCTAGACCGCGAATTCTCGCTAACCATGAATGAAGGGTGAAGTAATGTATTTTTTTGTTGAAAAATTAGTGAATGCCCATCTTACGATATCCTTATTCCTTTAATCCTGCAAAATGGAATTTCGAATTTAGCCGATACTTGTAAAATGCATCCAGGTAATACATAAATAATATTATTTTCATTTTATATGCTGGAAAGGAATGATTTATGTATAATAGTGTTGGTCCATCCATCTTTTAAATTAAATAATCTCATAGCTAGATCATCTAACTCCAACAACCTTTAATCAAAAATTTTATATTATGGTGCATTTATAGTAATCGCGATTAAAACCCGATATTGCTCTATATTATATCTATAAGAAATAAATCAATGGGTAATGATGTACGACGTCAGTCAACACATATTTCCTAACAATGCTCAAATTTTAATTAAAGGCAATAAGTAACAGCTTATCTTAACCATGTCCTTGTATATATAATCTATCATATATATATACTGTTAGCACAAAAATACTTTTTATGGCTTTAGAAAAAAACTCTATTCCACCCGGATTTAAAGATGAGTAGAAGCATCAAGGTCTCTGGCTTCTGGGCCCACACGCGCCGCTTCGAAACAACAAATTTTAATAACTTAGGCCGTTTTCTACTATTGTCTCATTTTGACACCGTACATCAATACTCCAAAATCGAATACGCTGTTACTTATATAGGGATATCAAACATACCTAAATGCACCATTAGGGGGTTAAGATCATATTTTTAAAGGTCCCCCTACACTACCCTTCTTAAAAACAAGATATTTGTTCAAACTACTTTGTTCACAAAAGTAAAATTCTTAATATAGTTCTCTAACCACATGGCCTAAACGCTTCGCAAACATTAAAATGGATACCAAATTTAATGAAAAAATAACGAATATTTCTATATTGTTTTTTTTATTTCTTCTAATTCTTAATTTTAAATTAGTACATATCTCGTGCCTAATCATATATCTTATCTGAGAAGAAAAGAGAAGAATTCATATTTTCTCTCTCATAATATTGTATCGATTTATTTATAAGTTCGAATATTAAAATTTGCATAAGGTGGCCAAGCTTTGGTCAATATTAGCTAAGTAGTCAAATTTACAGAAATTCTTGATAAACATTTTTTAATCCAATTTTGGAAGGGAATGGGGCCTGTATATTCACTAAGAATATTAAAAATTTTAAGAATAACCCAATTAAAATTTTTTACGGAAAAACTTACCTAATCTTCGTAAAATAATTTTCCCATTCATATATTCCTCTAATATTCTAGCGACCATATGATCTGAGAAGACATATTTTGTGATATTTTAAAAAAAGGTGTTCCTGTCAAGCCCATGTTGGCCCAACCCTCAAAAGGTGACCTCAGCGAATTGTTCAAAAAATTCGATAAATCTTCCGACAAATCAAACGAACCCTTGACCTTCGAATATAAATACGACGGAGAGAGAGCTCAGGTTTGCATTTATTCTAATTAAAATGGATCTGATGGGAATTTCACAAATTTTATACTTTAAATGACACCCTTTTTGCTTAATTGTTGAAACAAAAGATCCATCTCTGTTCTGACGGGACTTTCAGAATTTACAGCCGAAATCAAGAGGATACTACGCAGAAATATCCCGATTTGATCCAAAAATTTTTACGCGATTCACCCACCGATGAGGTTCACGACGAAATTTACGACGCGCAGAACGTGAAGGATTTTATTATGGATGCGGAGGTGGTAGCATGGGACTCGCAAAATTGCCGCATTTTGCCCTTCCAAATTTTAAGTACCAGAAAGAGAAAAGTTAAGTAAAATTTAAAATTTCTTTAAAATATATATGGAATCAACCAATAAAAAGTCTATTTTAAACCCGACCCCCTCAGTATTTTTTAAAAAAAATTAGCGTATTGGTAGTATAATCTCTAACAGAAGAAAAATGAAATTTTACTTCCTTATATATCACTTAATTATTAAGATATGTTTAACAACGCATGTGTATTTTATTTATTTCAAACAAAATTGATCGTATCTTTAAAAAAAAGATCTGGCAGTATAGCCAAAATTTATAATTTTTCTAATGGCACAAGTTAGCCTATATAAAAAAAACCTCTACATTCATAAAAATGATTTATGGATAAAGGAGGAATGACATTTATTTGCAACCGCACCTGGTAAAAGTCCCTGCGACAGTTTTGGAGGGCGTTACTATACGACGGTGAGCAGCTGGAGCATTGCAACAGTTGGTAATTCCAACCATTTTGAGGAAATCAATATTAACGATTATACACAGAGGGCATCCAGGAATAAATGCTATGAAATCAATTTTTAGAATGTATTGCTGGTGGCCGAATTGCGATAAAGATATTGAACAATATGTTCGTCAATGTATGCCTTGTCAAAGTAATCGGTCTAATATTATGGAGGTTCCTTTATATTCGTGGAACATATCTAATATACCATGGGAACAAATTCATTTGGATTTCGTGGGGCCTATTGATTCGTATTCATGGTTAGTTGGAGTTGATGCACATACTAAATGGGTTGAGGTTGAGTTAATGAGAGAGACCACGTCCACGACAATGATCATGGTTTTAAGGATATGGTTCGCACGGTTTGGAACACCTAGACAAATCGTATCAGATAATGGACCTCAATTTATTTCTGGAGAATTTCGAAAATTTTGTTTCGAGAAAAATATTAAATTGATACATACAACACCGTACCATCCAAAAACGAACGGTTTAGCTGAAAGAACGATACGAACCCTCAAGAGTCGATATTTTGCAACTAGGAAAGACATCAGGGAGCCCGAGGAAGCCATGGGAGAAGTTTTGCTAGCATATAGAATGGGTGAGCATCAATCAACTGGACGTTCACCGGCTAAGTTATTATTGGGGCGAAATTTAAAAACGGGATTGAATTGGTTACGTCCTAATGTTAGTTATGAAATGGAACGATCGAATATACGACAAAAAGTAGCGCATGATGAACATAGTCATATGAGAGAATTTGAGATTGCACAACCGGTATGGGTGCATAATGAAATAAATTCAGGTTGGAGAGAAGGAGTTATAAAATCCAGAACTGGTAGATATTTTTATTTGGTAGAAAGCAAGGATAGAATGGTACGAAAGCATGCAGATCAATTTTGAAAAAGGGAGGTAGCTAAAGAAATGGAGAAGTCTGGGCCAGGGAAAGAAAATATGGAGTCAGAGAGAGAAGAGGAAAATATAAAAAATAAAGAGTCGGATATAGTTGAGATTTTAGAAAATGTGGAAGATAACGGAAAACTAGAAACGCGGAAATCACAAAGAGCCAGGAAACCTACAAATCGGCTGATTGAGGAATTGTAAGATCATATGCGTGGGGATATGTTATAAATGAGATTTATATTATATATTATCAATGTTATAAATGTCATACATACAAATCAATCATATATATATATATATATCAGGTGATTTTTAGTTAATAAAGCCATCCATATTTGTGTATGCTTATTTAAGACTAATTAGTATATTGGCGACGTTGTCGATGATCTTATTATGAACAAAGAAGACAAAAATAAAGTAATTATGAATAAAGAAGAAAAAAATGATAACATTATGATCAAATTTGATAACTTTGACAAGCAAAACAATTTTGCTGATTACATTGAATATATTGATGATATGTTGGAGATAAGAGGTATATTAGTAAATAATGAAACCAAAAAAAAATATTATTTGCGTATATGGGTATTAGTAATTTAGCAGAGATGAGGTCCTTTGTTTATCCAAAAATATTGAAAGATCTTAATTATGAAGAGATTATTGAAGTGGGTAAGAAAGTTTTTAAGCCTATTTCAACATTATTTAGCTCGAGAATTAAATTTATTCGGATAGAAAGAGGGGTTGGTGAATCAGTTGCGGAGTTTGCAGCTCGACTTAAAAAATTGGCTCAAGAATGTAAATTTGAATCTGACCTAGATGGGAGATTGAGGGATCAGATGGTGGCTGGAATCAAAATGGGTGCATTGGAGAAAGATATTCGCACTAGATTTCCAGATGGAATAAATGACTTGGGAGAAAGGGTGAGTTTTCAACAGGTTTTAAATATGGCTTTGGCAATGGAAAGGGCTGAGGATGAAGTGACAAATATGATGGTAAAAAAAGTCAATAAACCTAAGGAGCAGATGGAGAATAATCAAGAAAATTTTTCTAATCAAAAGTACCCATATAATAATAATAACAAAGAAAAAGGTAATTTTAGTTATTACAATAATAATAATTTTAAGTTTAGAGATAACAATAAATTTAACAATAATGATATGTATAAGTTTAATAAATGCTCAAAATGTGGAAGAACTCATCCCCCTTTTCAATGTTTTGCATCAAGGGTAAAATGTTATAATTGCCAAAAGGTAGGGCATTATGCTAAATATTGTAAGGGACAGAAGTTACATGCTATGCATATAGATGACAATGATTCATCAGATTCAATTAATAATACCTCTTGTTCCTTGTCCGACCAACCCCAGCAAGATATAATGCTTGTTAATTTATGCAGAGGAGCGGCAATTCCATGTAGATGTGGCAAAAATCTCTCGTGATAATTCACAAGTCCTAAAAAAGATCGTAATTGGTGTATATTATTAGGAGTTGGTATCCTTCGAATAGCATCTATTTTTCTTTCGCTGGATGTATTCCATATTTGTCTATTACGAAACCCAGAAAAGAAACTGATTCATTTAAAAAACGTATTTTGGCCCATTTTGCCTTCATACCCACCTGTTTTAGTTTCATTAGTACTTTTTTTACGTTATTCAAATATTCTACATCATTTTTCCCCGTTATGATAATATCGTCAAGATATACTCCGGTCATTTGGCAGTCTTGTAATAAATTATCCATGTATCTTTGAAATATGGTCGGCGCACTAGAAAGACCGAAAGGCATACATTGATATTGGAAATAACCAATGTGGGTCGATATGGTTAAGTATTCTTTTGAACTTTCTTTTATTGGTAATTGTAAATATGCATCTTTCAAATCTATTACCGTAAATTTCAATCCATCTTTTAATTTGGTTAAAAGATCATCCATCCACCGTTGGTATAATATGATAATCGCACAAAACATATGGGTTTAATGTCACCTTAAAATTCGCACAAATCCTGAGTTCTCCATTTGTTTTTCGTACGTTTACTGTTGGAGTGGCCCATGTCAACCGTTTTTGTGTTGGATCAATCGCCTTCAATATTCCTGATTTAACCAATCTATCGAGTTCCATTTCAATTGGTTTTCGTAATGGAAAAGGTACTCTACGAGCTGGCCATGATTTCGGCCTTGCTGCCTCACTCAAATGTATGCTAACTTCTATATCATTCACCCGTCCAGGCTTGTCATTAAAAACACTGAAAAATTCTGTTGTCATGCCAGCAATTTGTTTATCGGTTGTCATGACCTCTTTATTTGTGATACTACGTATAGTCACTTGTCGTGGAATAAACATATTAAATGCCAGTATCCATGGTAGTCCAAATAATGGAATGTCATTTGAACGGGTCACCACAATCGGTAGTGATCTGCTTATCTTTTCAAGACGAACCCTCACCATAGTTTCACCAAGTACATCTAGCGGTTGGTTACCATATACTGATAAAGGTTTGGTTGGTCCAAGTTTGGGTCGGCCAATTTCATCCCAATATTGTTTCCCAATCACCGATACCTGTGCCCCCGTATCATAGTCAAATTCTATAGGTACTCCATTTATCCAAACAAATATCTTTGCACTATTTCTACCAATTTGGGAAATATTATTAATTGAATCTGATGAATCATTGTCATCTATATGCATAGCATGTAACTTCTGTCCCTTACAATATTTAGCATAATGCCCTACCTTTTGGCAATTATAACATTTCATCCTTGATGCAAAACATTGAAAAGGGGGATGAGTTTTCCACATTTTGAGCATTTATTAAACTTATACATATCATTATTGTTAAATTTATTGTTATCTCTAAACTTAAAATTATTATTATTGTTATTGTAATAACTAAAATTACCTTTTTCTTTGTTATTATTATTATATGAGTACTTTTGATTAGAAAAATTTTCTTGATTATTCTCCATCTGCTCCTTAGGTTTATTGACTTTTTTTACCATCATATTTGTCACTTCATCCTCAGCCCTTTCCATTGCCAAAGCCATATTTAAAACCTGTTGAAAACTCACCCTTTCTCCCAAGTCATTTATTCCATCTGGAAATCTAGTACTAATATCTTTCTCCAATGCACCCATTTTGATTCCAGCCACCATCTGATCCCTCAATCTCCCATCTAGGTCAGATTCAAATTTACATTCTTGAGCCAATTTTTTAAGTCGAGCTGCAAACTCCACAACTGATTCACCAACCCCCTCTTTCTATCCGAATAAATTTAATTCTCGAGCTAAATAATGATGAAATAGGCTTAAAAACTTTCTTACCCACTTCAATAATCTCTTCATAATTAAGATCTTTCAATATTTTTGGATAAACAAAGGACCTCATCTCTGCTAAATTACTAATACCCATATACGCAAATAATATTTTGGCAACAATGGATTTATAACTATTCAGGAAATAATAAGAAAGATAAATTCTACATTTGTGAGATGATGAATATTTAAGTATGAAAAATCACCTTGAAAACAAGTTTTTGACGGCAAAACAAATTTCTGAAACACAAAATTATATTTTTATACTTTTATTCCATTTTTAAAATAATAAAGTAAACGCCTTTCATTTAGACGTAATTTTTAAAATAAAAATTATAACGTTATTATCCATTAAATTTAAATTTAAATATAATGATATTTATGTTAAATTGGATCAATTTTAGCCATTTAAAGTCATAACTTCCAGGCCCACCTTCAACCCGGTCTAGGATTTTGTTCCGAAAAATACCTTTTTTTCTATGGTAATTTCCAGTCTTGTACTTCCGGTTTTGGGTATTAATCGGGTTTTTATCACATTTATTTATATATCAATCATATTAAAGATGTAATTATTAAGCTATATAATAAAAATTAACTCTGACTTTATTTTGAGATATTTGAAAATGAATGAAGTGCATTTTGTCAAAAATGTACCATTTTTCCTCTCTTTAAACTCCAGCGAGTAAGTGGTTTAAGGAAGTAAAATATCTCATTTACTTAGCTAAACTACATACTACCAATTTAGAAAATTTAAAAAAAATTCTGATTGGGTCGGGTCGAAACCTTGGTTTTGATATGGAATTCACCATAAATAAATAAGGTCGCTAATAAAATCTGAAAGAAAATCATCTTCAACACCTACAAATTAATTTTACAAATTCTTAAAATAAATAGCCCAATTTTAGATAAAGAGGAATAATATCTATTTTCTAGTTTAAAAATATATAAATTTTTGTTATTCAACTAGTTAGACTGTCATTGCAAAGCGCATAATAAGTACAAGTATTAGTATTAATATTTTTACAAGAGGTTTCTCTTAAATGATTATATGCTTGTTGTGATAAAATGATATATAATATATATTTTATTTATATCATACACTGACTTTACAAAAAATAATAATATATTTCGCAAAAATTTTAAAGGACGCATCCAGTTTCGACGTAAAGGTCGAGGTTCGGGCTTTCGCTTTCGACCTTTTATACCTAAACGGGAACCGTCTCACCGATCTACCTTTACATGAGAGACGAGGACTTTTGAAGGAAACATTCCGAGCTTCCGGCCATTTTTTCGATTTCGCGCGTTCTCTTGACCTCCCAGCCAATCAGGAAACGCGCGAATTGGATAAAGTTTCGGATTTTTTGGATGCCGCTATCAAAGGTTTGTTAAGAAAAAAAAAGTTTAAAATTTTCAATCATAAATTTGTTTCTTTTCCCTATAATTCAAGTAGATATTATTTTAATGTGTAATTTCAGATTTCTATTAACCATTTTTATTTAGTCATAACAATTAGTTTTATTGATAAAAAAATTTATAATATTTCAGGAAATTGTGAGGGACTGATGGTCAAAAGTTTGGATTCGACTTACGAAATCGACAAGCGTTCTAATAAATGGCTTAAAGTTAGATTCATCATTGAGATCTAAATCTATTGCATTATATGGAATGATATTCACTTTTTGTTTAAGACTTTCTTTTTTTCTCTTTAGCTTTCACCTTTTCTGGTGGTAGGCTCCTTCAATATCTCTCTCCACTTTATGATATTCATACTATCTCTTTTATCTAATTTATACTCCCTCATATTGGCTCTAACTTTAGGTAAGACTAAAATAAATTAATATAATACAATGACGAAAAATGAATTTTTTAAAAATGAGCCTTCTATCTCTCATACAGAAAATAATTTATTTTTTGAATTTCTATATTAAAGCTTAAAAAGGATTACCTGGATTCAACCGGGGATACCTTTGATTTGGTGATAATAGGAGCTTATCAAGGGCAAGGCAAAAGAACGGGCCATTATGGCGGGCTTTTATTGGCCTGTTACGACGATGTTAACGAACAATACCAAACCATTTGCAAAGTATATATATTTCCTAATTTATATCTCTTTATCTACCAAAATGGATTTAAAAGCTTTCTCATTTTCTTAACCAATTAGAAAACGGCTAACTCAATATTTTAGCCAGGAAAATATTGCTCAAGCCACGAGATTTCGTTGCTAGTGATAGATGTCCGAACTTCTGTTCCTTCTACAAGCAAAATCTTAAGGCTTGCCTAATATTATTCTGGATCAAATATTGATTACAGCATTATTACCGATTAATAACAATAATTACTATTATAATAACTATTGGAATGATTTTTTTTTCACAAAATATACTTTATTGTTATTTATTGGTGATCAGCACTAAATAAAAAAAATGTTTTTATTGCAAAAATAAATACCAAGATAAATATCCAAGACCTGCAAAGGTGCCATTTGCACAGCCCAGCCCAAATATTTTTTTTCAAAAATTTTTTTCAGCCCGGCATGTGTTTTTCAGAAAAAAAATTTTCAGGTCCGGCCCGAATTTTTTAAAAAATATATTATTATTTTTGATTTTTATAGCTAATAATGGCGATTTCAAATATTTGGTTTTTATTTTTTTTAAAAAAAATTTTCAGGTCCGGCCTGGGCAGGGTATATTTATATAAATTAAAATACGGTCTGGCCCGTGTACTTGGGCTGGGCTTAGGGCCGGGCCTGCAGGTCTGATAAATATTATATAGGCAAAATCTTATTTTCTAGAATAAATAAAAAATTTAGCCCGTATCATTATGCAGATCTCTAAATATATTTTTTTATATTTAATTCTTCAAAGTTGGGAACAGGTTTCAAAGATGCCGATTTAGAGAAATTACATTCCAAACTACAGGAACACGTGATAAAAGCCCCCAAACCATATTATTGCACTGGGTTTAATGAACAACAAGGTAGCAGCCCAGATATCTGGTTCGAACCCAAATTGGTTTGCGAAGTTAAGGCGGCCGATCTTTCCATATCTCCCATACATAAGGCTGCCATAGGCTTGGTTCGTATTTATTCCATTTTTGTGTGCTATAGAAAAAAGAAAGACGCACTATTAAAATTAGAGAAAAATAGATTTTCTTTATTTTTATTCCATCTATACAATGCATATCTTGGTTTCCATTTTGAAAGTTTTAAATGGTTAGAATCTTTGTAGTAGTGTTGTTAAATGGCTAGATTAGAGCCGATTTTTAAAATGGATAACAATATATTTAAATATTTCCTAAGCCGCGAAATTTCGTCTGCCATCTATGGAGAAAAATCTTTAGGCTTGCATAATTTTTTCTGACAAAAGAAATATTGAGTTAGCCTTTTTTTTTATAAAAATTGGCTCAAATCCCATCGGATTAACAACACTAATTTTAGGGACAATGATTGATGTGTTTGTATTAAAGATAATTTCCTTTAACATTTGCTTAGGTGGACCCAGATAAGGGCATATCCTTAAGGTTCCCTCGTTACATTAAACTCCGTGAAGATAAAAATGCCGAAGATGCCACTACAGCTACCCAAGTTTGTGTTTCCATTTTTTAAATACTGTTTTAATCTACTCAACTGTTTAGTTTCTTGATTCATACTAATTTATGGTATTTATTTTCTTTATTAAAAAAAATACCAAATAACTTGCAGAGGCCTAATTTTAAGGTTTTTTTTTCATGGATGATATAAATTAAAATATGCATTTTAAAAAATCTGGTCTTTCACATGTTAGCTTTAAACTATATGTAATAATTATATATTTTATCACATTTCAATTTTTTTTTACTATTTAAACTCTACCCCTCTCCCCCATCTCATTCACCCCCCCCCCCCCCCTTTAGATTTGTTTGAACCATTATAAGGCATACTCTTAGATAAATGATTTATATCTAATTTATGATGATAAACTTTATCTATTATTTTAGATCGCTCATTTTTACAATCAACAAGAACAAATAAAAGATAAAAATAACCAAGATGAAAATGAATTAGATATTGAGGAAAATTAATCTTATGAATTATAGTGTTTCATTGTATAGATGTATAGTGATGTTTAAATATAATTGATTTTTTTAAGGTTTTTTTGTATGTTTGTAAAACTACCTTCTATATTTTGCAAAATTAAATCATGGATAATAATATTTTCATTCCATCATATATATCTTATATTTTTAAACGTGGAAACTAATTGTTATATAAATTTATTTAATTATAATTATTTATAGCATAATGATAAAGAAGTTTGAATAAATTTAGTCTGATAGAATCTTTTTATATTTTAATCTAGCTGGTTTGCCATGTAGTCGTGGCCAGTACTAATTGCTCTTTCAAATATATTTTTTTTACCATGCATAGAAGTTCCTCATTTTAAATCCATTTTCGTTATTTGCCGCTAAACATTAATTTAAGCCCGCATTTAAAATCGCTTTGTTTACAATTTCAATAATGCGTAGTTTGCTTCATTATTACTAATGAGTTCATTTTTTTATTAACTATGTAAAAATATTTTATTGTGGTCATTTTAGAAAAAAATATATAATATAATTAATATATCTCTACTAATTTTTATAATAATTATTATGTTTTAAATTATGGTGATTCACTCTAGGTTATAAGATTAGATGTCTGCAAAAGACAAATATCTCTCCGACCTGTAGGAAGAAAAGCATTCCACCCTCCCCCCCCCTCAAAAAAATCCCCATCAAATTCAACACAAAATAGATTCTATACTTGATTCTGGCCAATAAAATATTTTTTATTTTTTTAGTTTATTATAAGAAATCATCTATGAAAAAATTATAAAATATTATTTTAGCAATCTCGGGGGGGGGGGGGGTGCGACTCAATTTAAAAAAATAACCTTTTTTAATTGTGCGCCTCTACCCCCCCCCCCCCCCCTTATAGTGACGCTACTGAAATCAGGATTTATTGATATCTCCGATTAAATTGAAAATCATAACAATATTACTTCCCACCGACCTATCTAAAAGATTTTTATAAAATACTTTATGATAATAAATTACATAATTTTTTCATATAATAATATCATAGGTTCAATGTTTAGGTTATTGTAGCACAAAAATAAACAGAGCTCACACATATCGAAAAAAATGAAAGATTTATGGAAATATTTTTTAATTCATATTTATTTTGTATAAGATATCGGTGGTATTAAAGTTACCAGATTATTTTAAATATTTATTATAATAGGGTCAATTTAGAAAAACTGAATGTGTAATAAAAAAGATATCAAATTTTTATATCATTAAACGTTAAACAATCATAAAAATACTCCCTTTAACTATGATTACAATGGGCATTCCTTAAGGCAAAGAGTATTAGATTAAAGGCTATGTATCTCAACAAAATTCTAAAATGATTTTTTATTTTACTTATAAGAAAGTCAATATCTCGAGGATAATCACAAGCGCCCATAAGGCATAGCTAAGCGGGCATACGTTTTGAAAAAATGATTATACATGAATTTCTAATTTTATCGTGTAAATTCAGTTTTAACTAAGAGATATATGCATCATCTTCATTTATTTAAACTTCCTCTTTCTTTCTTTCCTACTTTCTTTTTTTCTTTCATTCTTTCTTTCCTACTTTCTTTTTTTCTTTCATTCTTTCTTTCTTTTTTCTTTCTTTCTTTCTTTCTTTCTTTCTTTTCTTTCTTTCTTTCTTTCTTTCTTTCTTTCTTTCTTTCTTTCTTTCTTTCTTTCTTTCTTTCTTTCTTTCTTTCTTTCTTTCTTTCTTTCTTTCTTTCTTTCTTTCTTTCTTTCTTTCTTTCTTTCTTTCTTTCTTTCTTTTAACATATAAATATATTATAAAGCTTATTAAAATAAAATACATGTATGGGTAACTAAAATATCAGAATTATTAAGTAAATTTAATAATAAGTCTTTCCTGCAAATATTTTATTAAAATGAATATAAATCTATTTAAAATAATAATACCCTTATAATAACCATTAAAATCAAATATAATATAATTAATAAAATTTTCTATTTTTTGGTATTAAGTAGAGATGTTTCCTAATATTCCAAGTAGAAAAAGTAGTTACGTTTATGATTTGATCTTCGTCCTCAGACAAATTCACGTAACACATTATGCTATAAATTATACAATCATTTTGTATAATATTCTCAACAATGTCATTGTAATAAATTTTCAGGGTCAAAGATACATTGTTCTGTTCAACGATTGCCTTAAATAATGGTTTATATAATAGTAATAAAGAGAAAGATTAGTAGGAAAGTGATAAGTTAGCAATAGAAAAATGGGGAATTTGATCTATAATAATAGCTATTGTATAAAAAAATAATTATTAATATATTTCCTCATTACATATTGATTCATTCCTAGGTGAATTCGAAATTCTGAACCATTATTGATGCGGATTAACACCATAGTGCAAAGAATAGCAGATCTATTGGAGTTGACCTGTATTATCATCTAATTTTTGTTTAGAATTTTGTGATATATACATACTGAAACCTATTAAGTATTGTTAGTAAATGAGGTGATGTACTTAAAATACAATAGGATATTAAAAATAACTTCATTTTAAAAGAGCTCTTATTGCTAATTAGATTATCTCCTATTAAAAATTAATAACTTCAATTTTATCTTTGAATTTTTAAACTGCGTAAATTTGCAAAAACTTTAATTAAAAAATATGAGCCATTACCTTATTAAGCTCAAATTATGTGCATAAAATATAATCTATTAGTTTATGTTTAAACTTAAAAATTTTTCATCAATTAAAAATGTACTACCGTCGTATTTTCTGAAATATCAAAGTCTTCCCAATAAGCTAATGCTTTTTTCATATCTTCAAGCGGTGTCTGGAATATGTTTAAATTATAAGCATGTCCACCATAGTAATATTTAATCGCGGATGTGTAAATTAAATCAACGAAGAGCAAGTGGGGAAATGCTAAATTACTAGAGGGATACAAAGGCAGATTTCTATTACATATTTTTCGTTTTATATCAATTTTATATTTTTAATCAACTTTATAAAGATTGTCTTATTTCCTTCGGAGATAACCAAATTGTAAATTCCCTCAAATGACACATAATGAGAAAGACTTTGTTCATCTATATAAATTGCTTTTGAATGACAATTTAATTATCATATAAATGACTAAAATATAATTTGTTATATTAACTTTTTTTAGAGCTAGATTCAAAGTTGGGTAGACCAAGGACTATGTAGGATATTAACACATAATAATAGAATAAAATGGAATTAAATTAATAATTTTACTGTTGTTATCTTGACAATTTTGCAGGATGACATTAACTTTGGGTCTTGAATATATTAAACCATGATTATGCTTGAATAATATGGATAATAATTTTGAGAATGGGTACCTCAACGAACCTCTAAGAATAAATGATTCATGGAATTCATGAACTTCAAGTAATGCCCGGTATGGTTGTACAAATCGCAACTTTAAAAATAAAGAATTTAAAAGATATAAACCACTAATGTAGAAGGTTTAAATGTATTTACCATTGTGGATGCTTCGTTACTAATGTACTTATAATCATTAAAATTATAAGCATGCGTTTCATTGGATAAAAATTGAATCCCGTATGTTAAATTCGAATCGATATCTTCTTCGGCGAGGATATTTTTCATTGATTCAGGATTCGTATCTATATAGAACTATACATTAATAATTTTAGAAGTTTAATTAGAATATATAGAATTAACTCTGTAAAGGATTCAAATAGAGATATATAGGATTTTATTCTATAAACAATTATTTATACCTTCAAATTCTTCAATTCTAATATGAACATGTTAAATTATACATTAAATAATAAAAGCCTCGATTTTACAGTTTAAAAACGGCAAAATAATATTTTAGTCCAAGATTTTCTAAATATGGAAGATAGGTAGGATCTTTTTTGGCAAAATCTCTTCTTAAGTAATATTTATTTTAACAGTTTTATTTAATAAATCGGCTAAATTAAGATTTTAATAACATTATACTTTCAAAAAGGTCACATTTTTAATTTACATTAATCAAAATATTATATATAAATATAATTTTTTTTATTACCGTAGCGTTAAATACCGTAGTAATTAATTTCAAATCGTTTATGTATTTATTATCAAGGAAATAACTATAATAGAAATGTGAACGATTTATAGATAGCCTTTGCGGCATCTCCCAAATAATTAAACCGTCAACCATATTCAACGAAGCGTTAGTTTGATATCTTTATTTTTTATATAATATAAATCTTATGTATACATTCTTAATATATGCATTTTATTTTTGCAATTTTTTTAATAACTTCAAATAAGTAAGCTGCTTTGTTTATTTTTTTTCTAAAATGTTGATTACTTTTAAAAATCTTATTTAACTTTATTTTAGATTTTAAAAAGGAATATCAGAAACCAAGGCTACTTGGTGTAATATTGATCAGAAGTCAATAATATGCCCGAAAATAATTGTCATACAAAAATATTATGAAATACATCAAACCCTTACCTATAATATACATTCAGAAATCTTTTAATATTTAAAATTTAATTCAAAATAGCTTTTAATAAAAGTCAATTATGCCCTGATAATCTACAAACTTTTCTATAGATGAATATATTCATTGCAAGTAAAATAATGTAAAAATGACACATTTGGGCATTAAATTTAAATTTTAAAATTTATAAAAAAATAACTATATATTTTTATAATTTCATAAATGATTTCAATTTATAATATTGTAAATGAACTTGATTTTACTTAATCTTAGGTTATTATTATGGAATACCTTCAATCTTATATTTATAAACACACGACCTATAATTATAAAGCTTGTCAAGGTATTAAAAGAGATTTTTAACTTTCATATAATGAATAATACTTTTTTATAATACTAAAACTGTTAATACAATGATAAAACCTAATATCGCGATTGTTGTTAAATTTTCCTGAAAAAAAATTCATTTTATCAAAAAAAAAAAATTAATAGATGAGGGATATAAAATAATTTATGGAACAAATATATATTAGAGAATGCACTAAATTTTAACTTTTAAATATTATTAGTTTTTAAAATTAAATCCAAATACTGACAAGTCCAAACTTAACTATTCTAAGATATATATTATAATTTTTTATTTATTATTTTTCTCTAATGATGCAGTTATCTTTTTTAATTCTTTCGGTGAAATGCTCTAACAGCGAAAACGTTATAAAGATAGTAAATTATGAAATTTAAAAAATGATGAATTATAATGTTAACTAATTCCAAAAAGAAAAATTCATTAGCTAGCAAAATGCCTCACTATTATGAAAATATTATTTTACAATTATAATGACAAAAAAAATTATTATGGTTAGAAAAATATATATGTAAATTAAACTATACTCAGTAGAATTGAAATGCAGATTAAAGTCATAAGCCATTGGATATGACATTTGGCAGAAATCTGCTAAAATATGATATAAGTATAATTGGAACTTAACTCTTTTAACCTGTAGAATATGTTATTTGTACCATAGCAATTATCCACATCATGAGCATCTTGTGTATAATTTTTTTTAAATAATCACAAAATATTTAAAAATGTTATCATAGATTATTGAATTTATTTTTAAATATTTATTCTAACTAACAGTTCAATAAATTGGTAAGAGAAATTATATTTTTTTTATAAACATAACAATTTATCTAGTACATTCACTTTAACTAAACGAAATTTGTTAATTATAGCAAACAAAATTTATATATTTTTTAATACGTTGTATTTACCATTTTTAATTTACTTTATATTATATTAATTAATTAATAAAATAAAATTTATAAAAACTATCATTTTGAAAATTTATCGAAGAAATGGGAGATGATTTGCTAAAGGAATTCCCCAATATAAATTATTGATTTTACTTATTTTAAATATTCAAAAGTATCTAATATATTTTTTTTAATTTTGAATTTAAGAAAATCATCCAATAATCAATTTTCAATGATATTCCTTATCTCTTTACTTTTATTCTTCTAAATAAAAAAATATAATCATTAGAAGGAGATCCGTCAATAAATTTAAAACATATCTCATTTCATTCCACTCATATACTTTTATGCTAAAGATATATATTTTCTTAAATTTTATATTTCCTTGATAAATTATTAAGCTACTCTCATTCTCACATCTAAGAAATATATTATCGAGATTAACTAATGAGATCGATGGTAGTCGGTAGTAGTGCTTGATAATATAAGAACTTGTAAATCGGTAGTATTGATTGATAATGTCAAAATTAAATAACATTTTTTATAACTAGATGCCCAATTTACATAATATCACGATCTAAATTATTGCCTTAAACAGTAATTATTTAAATGGACATGTATATTAATAATAAAGAACTTTAAATTGAAATAAAACATTATTATATATTACCAACAAATATCATTAACAAACAAAAATTATTTAGCTTTAAATGATGATATTAAATTTTGTATTATATAAGTAAAATCTAATTGTGAAGAAATGATATAATTTTAGACTTGAGAAATAACTAATTTACTGCAGGAGTTCACCCCATCTAGGCAATTTTATAACGATTTTTTGCTATATTTCAAAAATACGACACTTATTAATTTACTCTTTCTTTCAATTTTTTTATCTCTGGATAACTTCTTAAAAATATAAAATAATTAAAATTAGCTTAAATAGAAACTTACAATTACTTCCCCAGATTATAATAATGGAAATAATTCTTATATGAATTTTATTTGGCCTAATTAAAAATCGACCCAAATTTAGTCTTTTAACAACAATATTAGTCGATATTCTCAATTTCAGAGGCAATGTATCATAAAAAAGTAATCAACGGTAATAGCAGGCTATTCAAAACTGTAAATATTTTCAGAGGTTTAGATATATTAGTAGCATTTCGAAGAGTAATTGAGTTCCGAGACAAAATAGCAATGGTCCAAGATGATTATTCTATGGAATCCCTTCTAGGAGAGAATTTTATAAGAATCAAAATGTAAAGTGTATGATAACAAGAATGGTAAATTTACTATATCCGGAAAAAAGAGTGCGCGAAGACTTTAAGAAAGAATTCCGAGACAGGGTAGTTGTCAATTTTTATCAAGATAATATATTATTTAATTTAATCGATTTTACTTTTTACACTTACAAAAACATTCACCAAATAATATATTATTGTATTTTTATGTACTAAGCCTTTAGCCACAATTGATTGACCATAAATTGATTTACGATATATATATATATTCAGATTTTGTGTAAAGATAGATAATCGAGAAAACGATATTATTTTTGTATTTTAAAAATGACATATAATTTTTATTTAAAATCAATTTCAATATGAATGAATCGTTGATAATTTTCCTCCTGCTTGCTCTTATTTTCTGGGAATCACAATAAACCCATTCTACTAATTATTAAGTTTAGCGCAATATTATTCTTTATTTGCGTCATGGTGGAGGATAGTAATAATAATATAAAAGTCTTACTCAAAACCCTTGACCTAAAATTTATTGCTGAAAACATAACTGATGAACCCACTAAGAAATATAAACCGTTCGAGACGATAAATAAAGATTTGGCGGTGAGTATAATGGATTCGATTGATAATTTATCATATGAGCAAATGAAGGATTTAATACAAAAAAAAGTTGAAAAGAATAAAATTACGCGTATAATGGAAGTTTTTAGTACTAAATCAGATAGATTAGAGTCATCCAGAGAATATCTGGACTGAAAGCGTGCGGATCTGGCCTTAATTCAGATTTGATAGCGGTTCAATTCATTATTAATTGTCACAATGAGAGATTAAAAACAAGATTGATAGAAGAAAACACGACAGACTTGATTATCATTGAGGAAATTGTTGTCAAATGTCAATCATTGGAGATTAATAATAAAAAGTCCTTCATTGAAAAAGATACATGGAGAAAAGATGACAGATATGGTGCACAATGCTATACGACATGAAATGAAAACAAGTATAATGGTAGGACCAACAACAACAACAGCAGCAGCAACAATAACAACAACAATTACAACAATTTCAAAAAGACGGAGATGATATATACCCCTTATAATTTAAGGCCAAGAAATAAAATTAATTTTATTAATGAATTATGAATGATCTTCAAGTTAATAATTATGATATTTTGTTTTTTTTTTATAAAATTACTTATTTGATATCATCTTATTTTACTCTTAATTTGTAAAAAGATTCTTGATTAGGTTCCAGTGAAATAAACTTACCATTTAATAAATTTTAATAGTTTTCAAAAATTATATCATATTATCATATTTTAAAAAAATATTTAATAAATCTGGATGTTCATGGATATAATATTTTACTCTCCCTTCACAAAAAACTAAATAGTATATTTCAAATTAACTAAAATGACAAAATGTTTATCGTAAATATGTAATGGGTACTGAAAACAAAAGTTAAAAAAATTAAAAGGATAGTTTATCTCAAGAAAAATATAACTAAAATATATTGATATTTTAAATTTAAATGATAAATTAGTCATCTCAACTAATGGTAATTTCTCCCAATCAACATATTCATTTTTTTAGCACGTAAAATTTTTAACATAACAAACGAAAAACGCGAGTCAATCTTCCTAAAACAAAAAATACAATTAGAAATTTTTAAACATAATTATACATGTTTTTTAGGTACATTTTTACTATAAGCTCTTTTTAGAGACATCGATATTTTTAAAATTTACACTCTTTTTTAATATTTTATATACATGTTTGTAAATTGTAAACTTAAACTAAAAAAAAAAAAAGAAAAAAAAAATAAGAATAGGTTCAAAATGTTTAGATTCTAATGAAAAGTTATAAATGCAAATTTTAAAGCAATTAACTGACCGCACTCTATTCTCTTCCCTGCTCAATGGTACGTGCAAGAGTTCTCGAGGCCATTCCTTCAGTCAATCTTCAACTTCAACTTTCCAACAACGAACTTACCCACGCCATTGGGGTCTAAATTGCTCAATCACCCACCCACACATCTGTTCGGGTTGAACGAACGAAAAACATATTTTACATATTAAACAAAAATGAACTTTTTTTCAACTTATATTACCAGAAAATTTTTACCAATCGAAGTCGATTTTGAACTCGGCATTCGGTCAAATAATAATATATTCAGAATAATTATTAGGATAATGCAAAAATGAAGAGATTTTGTCAGTAATGCCAATAATATGTGCCTTACAATTTTTATATTATTTTACCATTCTAAACTCACCCATATCGAAGAAATCTATCATTTTTCAAAAAAAATTTTAGGTTTACATGTATTTGCTCCCAAATATTTTTAAAAAAAGCGCTAAAAAATAATCATTATATTTTCATATTTAAGCATTTAACGCCCTCTAATGGATATATATATATTTGTTGAAATTTGAATTGTAATAAGCTAGCAAATATTTTTATTTTGTTTTGCATTTAATCTTAAGTAAAAATGGAATTAAAAATTTTGTTTGTTTCTTCCTTTAATTATACTATCAACACCAAAAAATATTTAAAATGCAAAGTTTCATCTAAAAAAAATATTTGTAGAAAAAAAACTTTTTTTAAATAACTTAGGAAAATAACAAAATTGTATCCATATAAAATCGTAACGAAATATATATTTGTTGAAATTTTTTTTCAATATATACGTCGCATTGGGATTCGGAATTCGTGGGGATTCGGAATCTCTTGATTTTAAATCCTTTACCGAGAGCGATTTAAAAAATTTTAAAGTTCGATTTAACCGGAAATGTATTCTAGCATGGGTAGAGTACCCAAACTGTAAATTTCAAACAATTTTGCCATGAACTTTAGAACTACTTCTAATTTATATGAATTTTTCATATAAATTAAAAAATACTAAAATGTCTATCGCTAAAATTGGCTGAAATTTATAAGATAAATACTCTACACATGCTGGAATACAATTCCTGTAAAATCAGATTTTTAAAATCCAAAAATCGCCCTTAGTAAATGATTCAAAATTGAGAGATTCCTAATCCCCACGGATAGTGTTGTTAAACGGCTCGTTTATTTTCGAAATCTTGAGGCTTAGGCAATATTTTTCTGGCTAAAATATTGAGTTAGCCGTTTTTAAAAATCGGCTCAAAACGAGCCGTTTAACAACACTACCCACGGATTCCGAAACCCCATATGACATATATAAGCAATTTTTTGAACAAATTATCTTAATAATTTTTTTTTAAAGTTAAAATTCATTTATCTTTAAAAACATGTGAACAAAATATAAAAATAAAAAAATGAATATATATGTTTGGGATATGGAATCATGTAGGATTCAAGATCTTGAATCTCCACGTTTTATAAAGGAACTTTTTTTTAAATATTTTTTTAATAAATATTTAAAAAATATTCCGAATCCCCGTGAAAAAAAAATAAAATAATATAATTACTTTTTCTTCTCTTTTTTGCGGCTGGCACCATATAATTAAAAGGCCAAAATAAGGGATTTAAAAAGAGAATTTTTTTAAAAAAGTAAATAGTATAAAATTAAGGCATATAATGAATGAAAAGGGATGAGGTTAAACCTTTTTTGTTTTAAACAATATTAAAAATTATATTTATAAAAAATGGGAATTATTGCAACAATTATTCGATGCAATATGGCATTTCGTTGAACATTTAAGCAGGGACCTGACGTTTTTTACGCTTCAGTATGTAAAAGTGTGAATTTATAAATGTTCGGTTCAGCTTATTAAAGGTTCATTACGGTTAGGAATTTTTTTTTTTATTGAAGCAAGACCATCGTCTAATTTATTTTTATTAAAAGCATCTATGAATTATATATAAAAAAAATTTATGAGATTCAAAATTAGAGGTATGCGCGGGCCGTGAAATTATGCGTCACGGCGTGAGTGTGAATAAATTTTGAATTCCAAGGCGTGACTGGGAGTGACGGGCCTTCCAAAAATTTTCCCCGGGCGTGAACATAAATTTCCCGTGAATCACGGAAATTTTAATTTTTTAAATTGTTTTTTTATAAATATAAACTTGCAATTTTATAATTATATTATATATTATTTTCTTATTTAATTCAATTCTTTTTTAAAAAAGAATAATTCATGAAAACTAAAAATCTTCCGCATTTTATAAACAACATCCGGTATCATTTAGTTAGTTCTACTTTCTTTTTGTGTTTATGTGTTTTTTGTCGCGAGACGTTATGCTAAATTTTGCTTAAACTTTTTACAGAAAAGTCAGTTATATTTTATTTATAAAGATCTTCAATCTTCAAATGCAACAGAAAGTGAAGGATTTTACAAGCTAGGCCAAGAGATAAATGTTGGTGTTACATATGGATAACAAAATATAAAAGCTGTGAATCGAAAAACTCTCATGAATACTACAGGTCCAAAAATATACCATGAAATAAAATTTAAAATTTAAAGCTTGATCAATAATTACTTGTCCATAATCACTGATATTTGGTGGATGACTATAAAAATCTAAGTTTTTGTAGGACATATTATCATTAAAGATTTTAAATTAAAAACATTTGTTTTGGCCACAAGGGCAATGGATGAAAAAAACTTCAAAATAAAAGTGAAATCAATTCAATTTTAGGAGAATATACAGAAGTAGAAAATACTTAAATAAATGTGTTGTGAGTGATAACGGAGCAAATCTTATAAGTGCATTCAAACATGACGAAATGCTTGCATGTATATGCCATATACAATAATATTATGCATTATATTTTTGACAATTGTTTAACTGAAATAGCCATAAATATAAATGATGTAAAAAAATAGTACAATATTTCAAACAATCTACAGCTAATAGCAAACTAAGCCACACCCTTAAACAAGATGTAATAGCGTGAATAACTAGATGGAACTCTGTATATCATGATACAGAGTTTCTTAAAATCATATTCTGAAATTCAGGTGTAATTGTTTAGCAAAGAATTAAATAGATTAGCCACAATTGATATCAACATCATGCGCGAGTTAGATAAATTTTTATCAATATTTAAAGAATGCTCGGATAATCTGAGAGCAGATTCTCGTCCCACAATAAATGAAGTTTGTCTATGGAAACAAAAATTAATAAAATTTTGTTAACCTTCTGAACGTGATACAATAATAATCAAAATCTTAAAATACAGAACAAGATTTCTTTTAAAAGATTATTATGCAGCCACTACATAAGGTAGGCTTAATTCTAGATCCGAATTTCAAAAGACTTAAGTTTTTAATAAAAGAAGAAAATGATATATATAAAACAATCTTAAAAATGAATTAGATGATATGCATAAGTCAATGCCAACTATCATTTATAACTTTCTTATCCTAAACTCATAAAAAACCGTATATTCTAAATGGTCAATACTAACTATCACTTTCCTAATTCATCCTACACTCATAAAAGACCGTATATTCTAAATAAAAAATTTAGAAAATTTCCAGATGATTCTGATGAAGCATCAACATCACCGATGAGAGCTGTGAGGATGAACTCGAAAGATTCATATAAGATAAATAACAAGACAATATTTTGAAGTTTTTGAAGCAGGAATATTCATTTCCTTTTTTGAGAAAATTATCGAGTAAAATTTTCAGCTGCAAGTTCGGCTTCTAGTGAAAGGTTATTTTCTGTAGCCAATCTCTTATTAGAGGAAAGGCGTACACAATTGAAATAAAAAAAGATGGACATTCTTCTTTTTCTAAATAAATTTCGATTTATAGATTGTATTTATTTTTGTTATTGTTATTAATATGGATTATGAAATTGGAGAAATAAATAGAACGAATTCAAAAAAGTGTGAAATTATAGCGATAGTTTTGAAAAATTTAAAAACACCGTGAATTTTCGGGCGTGAATCA